>NC_091474.1:31917031-32236198 GCF_036971445.1 Narcine bancroftii
AGATGATACTAAACTGGAACTCGGATATTGGAACCACCAAAAAAGATAGGGGAGCACCTTGCATCACTGAAGATGCCTGGTCAAAAGGGAGAGCAAGCAAAACAGGAAGTGACTTCTGTAAATACTCACCAGGCTAGGCAGCATCTGTGGAGAGAAAAACAGCACAAATGTTGCAGGATGCATCATCAAATAAGCCTTTTGGAGGGCTTTAAACTGACACCCAGCCAATGTAAATGCTCAGGATTCACAAGCCAAAGACAGCAAAATCTTTTATCGTCCTGGTCAACAATTCTTCTTCAGCCAATATGAGCAAAACAGCAGCTAATGCTGTTGGATTCTTTGTGTGTCAGTTCATTGCCAATCCTCAGTAAGAATTAAGAATTTACCTTAAAAAATTACCCATATATTTCAGCAGATAAATTTGAGTCATAAAACCCTTAAACAAACCTCTCAAAAATAGGTCAACATATATGCCAGATATACTTTTGACCCCTTAAAAACTGCTCCTTGTCAATTCAGCGCATATCTTGACCCTTGAAAAACCAAAAAAAATTGACTACAATAGATTTTCATTAAAATCTTTATTGAAAACAACACATTTAGAATCCTTCAAAATCACTACTGTTATCATCGTCTGAGGCAAAGCACATCCATTCTCTCACTGTTTAAGCAGTCATCATATGGATAAAAAGTCTGTATCTGATCAGGCAGCTTCAGCTTCATCGTCATTGTCCCAGAATAAATAATCTTCTGTGCCATCATTTGTACAAGAGACACCGCACTTTTTCTACGTTTTTATCACAGCTCCGACTTTAACTTTGTCCCATGCCTTGAGTACGAAGTTGCATAGCACATCAAGTGATGCAGCACAATTCCAATCCTCATACACATGGTCTTTTAATGGCTTGTTCAAGCAGGCATCAAGAGGCTGCAATAGAGACGTTAAACAACCCGAGATAACCGCCATGTAAGTATTATGTAGTGCTAGTCTACTTTTAGTGTTCTCAATTAACTGGCTATGAAACATATTCCAGACCACCAAATTCCATTCCTTGTGTAAACCACCTGGCAGCCTGATCCACACATTGTCTGTCCATAGTTTTAGATTATTTTCATCCATCCCTTTTCATGAAAATTTTCAAAAATACCCACAGAGAATTTTATTTTAGATTTAATTTTGCGTTTGAAGATTACCATGGATCTTAACTTGGTCTTGTGCATTAACACCATGGTAAACCTGGTCCTTTCGTGGCCTGAACATCTGTTTTTACACAGTTTTCACACCTTCCCATTCCTCTGTTCTATTGCCTATCATGTTGACATTCATGGGGGTTTTTGTCCATGTTTCCAATATTTGCCAATGCAAACTGGTGTTTCTGCTAGTTATGTATAATAAACTGGTGAAAATTTACAACTTTATGATCACGATCTTTCGGTTAGTTTCTGTGCAAATTTTGGTTTTTTTGGTCATAATACCAGATTTTTCCTGTTCATGAAATGGTTGCACCAGCCTCAAAACCATCACTGAGGTCTGGGTGCGATTTTGCCCAATGTAGTGCAAATGTTCTTAATTAATTTCTGATAACTATGTAGCAATCTTGCTTCTGTTCATGTACCCATTTCACAATGTCATTTTCCAACTCTGGCCAATGAGTGATTCCTCTTCTCATCGAACATTGCGTTTTTGGCATTTTTCTTAAAGTCTCCTCTTTCTTCCTCAATCTCTTACAAACTTCACATGTACATGAAATTTTCTTGCAGCAGCGGAGTTGTTGGTTTTCTTGGCCATTTCTGTCACTTTTACTTTAAAACTCACTCCATACTTTTGTCATTTTGATGGACCCTCGATAATAATAATCACCTCCAGCCAACGCCCAGCAGATCAATCATCACGGTTTTTGGGAGTCAACTTGTGCACTGACAATATTTCAGGCATCACGATATTTGGGGGTACACTTATATATGATGAAAGTCTTAAAATAAGAATGAAAAGTGGTGGGGGGGGGTCTGACTTATATATCAAATATACGGCAATTGTATGTGAGATTGGCATGAGGTACTATACAGTGGAATTTTTACCTTAGTTCAAGATGAGATCTGATATGAAATGCAAATCATGAGATTTTTTTGGCACTTGAGTGGGTTTCAGTAAAAGAATGTAACCATTACAAGTTACAGAAGTATACTATTTTAGATACTGTTGAGGGGATGATCTACCAGGGACAAATTGTAGTGGTCAGGCCTTTGGTACAGAGACTGGCCCTTCAGCTCAGAAAGGGAGGGAAGAAGAGAGTTATAGTGACTGGGGATTTGAGAGTTAGAGGAACAGATAAGAGGTTCCATGAACAAGATCGAGACCCTCAGATGCTAATGTTGCTTTCCAAGTGCCAGGGTCAGGGATGTCTCAGATAGAATCTACAGCATTTTTAAGTGCGAGGGTAATATCTGCCAGATGCTATAGTCCATATTGATAGCAATGTCAGATAGGAAAAGTGATGAGGTCCTTGAGACAGAATAAAGGGAGTTAGGAAGGAAGCTAAAAAGCAGGACCTCAAGGCTGGCAGCAAAAGGAAGATATGGCAGATAAATGCGCGGCTGAAGAGTTAGGGCAGGGGGCAGGGGTTCAGATTTGTGGATCCTTGGGATCTCTTCTGGGGAAGGCATAACCTGTACAAAAAGGGCAGGTTGCACCTGAAATGGGAGGAGGACTAATATCCTAGTGGGCAAGTTTGCTTGGGCTTTTGGGGAGGGCTTAAACTGGTTTGACAGGGGTGGGGGGTGGGGGATGGGAACCAGAATGAGAGGGCAGAAGATAGATAAGTAGATACACCTTGTAGTGAGATTGTGAAGGAAGGAAGGAGACAAAATTGCAAGCACAAAATTAAGGATTTAACTTGGTGTACTTTGGAAACAAAATTGAAATGGATGATGAACACAGCACTGAAGACCATGTATTTAAATGCCCGCAGTGTAAGAAATAAGGTCAATCATCTTGTTGCGCAGCTGGAAGTTGGCAGGTATGACATTGTGGCCTTCACTAAGTCGTGGCTGAAAGAAGACGACACCTGGGAACTAAATATCCATGGATATACAGTGCATTGGAAGGACAGGAAGGTAGGCAGAGGGGTTCTGCTGATTAAACATTGAATTAAATCTTTGAAGAGAGGAGACATTGGATCAGAAAATGTAGAATCCCTGAGGGTAGAATTAAGAAACTATAAGGATAAGAAGTACCTGATATGAGTTGTACACAGGTCTCAAAATAGTAGGCAGTAATGTGGCGTGCAAACTATAGAAGGAGATCGAGAAGGCGTGCAAGGTTACAATAGTCTTGGCGGATTTTAATTATGCAGGTTGATTGGGCAAACAAGTTTGGTACTGGGTCTCAAGAGAAGAAATTTATCAAATCTCTTCATAATGGCTTCTGAGTACAGATTGTGGCTGAGTTGACCAGGGAAATGGCAGTTCTGGATTGGGTATTGATTCAAGTTTCATTTATTGTCTTGCAATAGTGCAGAACATGTAATATTATGTGAAATTGTCTTCTGCCTGCCGCAAGGCAGACAGAGTCACCATTAGTGTTGCCCAGTGCCCCTTACAGTAAGAGAGAAAGAGAATCAAAAGAGAGTCCCTTCAGTCACTGATTGTTGTTTGATTTGCCTCTTGCAGCTGCTTCAGTGTCCAAGGCCTATCGGGAGCCCTTCTTGCCCTCATCACTTTCTCAAATCATGGTTCTGTTACCTGGCTCCCATGAACCAGTCTCCAGCAACCTGCAGCCAGTGCAGTTCCCCAGACTGCAGGTCACCTGCAGCCTGTGTGTGTCCTTCAACTGCTGAGCCTTCTCAATATGGTGTATTTACCCATTAACTGTTACCTTGAGCCGGTGGGATGCTCTCCTGGGGTCTGTAATGCCTAGTGGCTGCTGCCAAGCACAGGCGATGTGATCTTGGGCACAGGCACCACAGGTGCTAGATTTTGTTTTTAAAAACTCTATTTGCTCCTCTTACAAACTATTTAATGTCTGTATGGAGCTTCCAGCATTAGGTCTGGGAGGTTGAGCCGCAAAGGCTATTAACCAGAGTTGATAAGGGAGTTGAAGGTATGGGAACCCTGAAGAGGAAGTGATCATAATATAATGAAATTCACCCTGCAGTTGGAGAGGGAAAAACTGAACCCAGAATTGTCAGTAGTGGAATAAAGGGCACTACAGTGGTACGAGAGAGGAACTTTACTGGAAAAATTGATTGGAAAGACATACTAGCAGGGAGGACGGCAGAGCAGCAATGGCTACCCTTTCTGCAAGAAATAAGGAAGGTGCAAGAAAGGTATATTCCAAAAAATATTTGAATGGAAAAAATGACATAATTGTGCCTGACAAGTCAAAGCCGAAGTGAATGCCAAAGAAACGACATACAAGGAAGCAAAAATTAACGGGAAGATAGAGGACTGGGAAAATTTTAAAAGCTTACAGAAGACAACCAAGAAGGTTAGTAGGAAGGGAAAGGTGAACTTTGAAAGGAAGCTAGCAAATAATATCAAAAAGGATACTGAAAGCTCTTTTTAAATACATTAAGAATAAACAGAGTCGCTGTAGGACTGATAAAAAAATGAAACTGAGGAAATAATGGAAGACAAGAAGAAGGCAGAGAACTGAATGAGTATTTTGCATCAGTCATCACTGGGGAAGACATTAGTAATATACCAGACTTTCAAGGGTGTCAGGGAAGAGAGGCGAGTGCAGTCATGATCATCACTTAGAAGGTACTTAGGAAGCTGAGTCATCTAAGGGTAGGTAAGTCTCCAAGACCAGATGGAATGCACCCTCAGGATCTCAAAGAACCTGCTATTGAGACGATGGAGACATTGGCAATGATCTTCCAAGAATCAATAGATTCTGGCATGGTTCTGGAGGATTGGAAAATTGGAAAAGTAACTCCTCTATTTAAAAAGGGAGGGAGGCAGCAGAAAGGAAATTATAGACCTGTTAGCCTAATATCAGTGGATGGGAGGTTAATAGAGTCAATTATAGACCTGTTAGCCTAATATCAGTGGATGGGAGGTTAATAGAGTCAACTGTCAAGGATGAGATTATGGAGTATCTGCAAGACAAAATAAGCCAAAGTCAGCATTGTTTCTTTAATTATATGAGAAAACCACAAGCAGGCTAGTCAAAGGGGATGCAGTGGATATTGTATATTAGGATTTTCCAAAGGTCTTTGAGACTGTTTAACAAGATGAGAGGAATTACTGAAAAGATACTTGCACATGCAGAACATTGGCTGATTGGCAGGAAATAGAGAATGGGAATAAAGAGATTCTGTTCTGTTTGGCTACCGGTTACCAGTGGTGTTCCTCAGGGATTGGTGTTGAGGTCATCTGTTTTCACATTGTATGTTAATGATTTGGATTATGGAATAAATAGGCAGAGGGGCAGGGTCACGAGGAGGAAACTGAGAGGCTGCAGAGAGACTTGGATAGATCAGGAATGTGCTGTTTGGTTGAAGCAATAAAAGGACAGACTATTATTTGGATGGGGAGAAAATTCAAACTTTAGAGATGCAAAAGGGGTCTTGGGAGTCCTCATGCAGGATACCCTGAAGGTTAACCTCCAGGCTGAATCGGTGGTGAAGAAGGTGAACCAATGTTGGCATTCATATCTGGAGGAATAGGGTACAAGAGAAGAAACTACAAGGCCTGGTGAGGCCTTACTTGAGGGGTGGGGTACAATTTTATGAAAGGATGTGATGCCACTGGAGAGGGTTCAGAGAAGATTCACAAGAATGATTATTGAAATGAAGGGATTAGCAAATAAGGAATGTTTGATGACTCTTGGAATGTACTCCTTGGAGTTTAGAAGAATGAGGGGGTACCTCATAAAAGCATTTCAAATGTTGCAAGGTCTGGACAGGGGAGATATGGCAAAGTTGCTTCCCATAGTAGGGGAATCTAGAACAAGAGGACACCATTAGGCTTGAAGTATGCTTATTTAAAATAGAGATGCAGAGGAATTTGTTTAGCCAGAGAGTGGTGAACCTCTAGAATTTGCTATAATGGGTGGCTGTGGAGGTCAGGTTGTTGGGTGAATTTAAGGCAGAGACTGATAAGTGTTTGAATAGGTAGGTATCAAAGGTTATGGGGAGAAAGCAGGGGAGTTGAGCAGAATTGGAGAATGGATCAGCTCACGATGGAATGGGAGAGTGGATTGATGGGCTGAATGGCCCACCTGCTCCGATATCTTATGGCCTTTCACACAAAGGAATGCCAAAATACCTGAATGTTCAGTATTGTACAGCTACTTCAGTAGGGATGGAAAATAGCATGGAGACAACTTTTCATGATTTTGTCAGAAGATGCCGCAGTGTTACTGACTCAGTGCAACAGTAAACGACAGCTTGATCCTTCGTGGCTAACGTCCATCTCCAAGTCAAAGTTGTATGACATTGTTATTGCTTACATGTTGAAGAAATAGGCATTCAGGTTCAACTATTTAACTGGTGGGCTCAAATGCAATTGGACTATTCAAATTCACCACTCAGTTTTGGGCATCAGCTCTATTAAAGTCCCAAGGAACCAATGACATTTGGTAGGAAATGACCAGATACTCTTCTCAGATTTACGGTTTCATAAAACTCTCAGGTTTAAGACATTTGATCTAAATAATGTGTTGTAATGGAGGATTAAAACCATGTACCCAGATGCTTTTTGCTTATGTGGAACTGACGACACTGGGTCCACACGCAGGTCACCTTACTTTCAGAACTAGCAGATGTAATTAAACTCAGCCATGGGGACTTATCTGAAGATACACTTTGAAATGGAATTCCACTGTGAGGCCCAGGGAAAGCAGTTGTCAAATGCAACACTCTGAAATTGACGAATTGGTCACAACCTGTCTTGCTCGAGAAGTTTTAATAAGTCTTTGTATCTACGAGATAAACCAGGAAGTTATAACATCCTGGTTCCAGAATAATTAATCTTCTAAATTGTAGAATGTAATGTTCAGTTTTGATTTTGACTGACAAATATTAGAAGGAGTAGGCGCATGATTAATTGTTTTTGGGGTATATAAGCCTGTGGTCCTGCTGCTGAAGTTTAGACTCTCCGAGGGGTGGGAACACCCCTTGTCAAGAAGGAAGAACAGCCAGAGTCCGAGCAACGTCCCGGTCGGGGGAGGTGGAGAAGCTGCTACCAGCGCCCTGACAACCTACTACAAGTGTGCAGTCGTTGCCTCGCTTCGGCAGTTGGGACCAGTCCAAGCGTTGATAAGTATAGTTGGGAAGGGCTTGCATATTGTAGTGTGAAATCAGCTTTTGAATTAGTAATAAACATTTGTATAAACTGAACTGTTCTCGGTGTGTGTGTCTATTTTCTTTCGGTAGCTCAAACACTGTGACCAATCTAAATGAACAAAATGAGAGGTATAAGTTTACCCAAGACATGTGTATCCTCAGATTACATTCATTATTTTTTTGAAATTATTTTTCCAATTCAATCCATCAAGAATGGTATTAAAATCTGCAAAATAATGTATTATAAAACCAACAATATTAGAATAAATTGGACAAAATGGAATAATGATTTGTAACCAGAGATGGTTCCTTATTATGTCCTTACTGCATTAATTTCATGGTCATTCACATATGCAGATGTATCACATCCAAATTAGAAATCTAACACTAACCACAAATACAATCCAAAATTAAAATAGAAAAATACACCTTTCAAGTTTTGCATCAGTTAAGAGTTACAGCCTGTTAAAAACAAAGTATTTTGCACAAAGTATCATAGTGGGTCACATCGTGTTTCTAATAGAATGGCAGACAGAGAAACTATTATTCCATGACCTCCAAATAACTCATCAAAAATGAAAGCCAGACAAATATCAGTCTCACATTTCTGTTCCAAAATATTTGTCTTATGATGCTCTGGAATTATTAATCTCTAGTAGCTCCCTTTATGAAAAGTCTGCAGCTTTCAACTTCACTTATTTTCTTTTACACATACTGTTGGTGTGACATCTTAATTAAATTTATGTGTCACATATCTGGTACAACAAGAAGAGTTCTACAAGCAGTCTAACAGGTCGACTCTAACAGTCTTGCAGCCGTGCAAAGTAGAAGGGCAAGAGCACCCAGTGCAGAGTTGTAATGAAAAAACATTGAGCACAAAACAAGGGCAGCATTAGAGCACAGTTGTGGGCTTCCTTCAGGAACCTGAAGGCAACATAGAATTCAGCGTCTTAAGTTAGTTTTCCTTCAATTTCAATCTCTAATGCCTTCTGCCTGATGGAAGGCAGAAGAGAGAGTGTGTCTAGGGTGCGATGAGTCATTCAAAATGTTGTGCCTTTCCCAGGCAGCAGGAAATGTTGATGGAGTCCAAGGAGCCGGGGAAGTTTTAATGACATTCGGAGCTGCATCCTGTACCTTCTGCGAGTTTCTTTCAACCTTCAGCAAAGCAGCTCCCATATAAAGCTGTGATGCATCCAACAGGTATTCTTTCAGCTGTATATCTGTATAAGTAACTGATGGACACTGAAGTCACAACTTCCTTCATCTTACAAGAGAGTACAGACGGTCCCCGACTTACGATAGTCCGAATTACAATTGTTCAAAGTTATGATGGTAGAATCCGTACTGTACTTTGAATTTTGGCTGGGCTAGGCTATGATGTTCAGTCTTTACCTGGCCCAACACTGATCCCACTGCACTGCCCCACTCTCTCCCAACAGCCCATGATCAGTCCCTACGCTGATCCCACTGCATTGCCCCGCACTCTCCTTGACAGCCTGCTACCAGTCCCCACACTGATCCTACTGTCCCTTTTCGACTTACGATATTTTTCAACTTACTATGGGAGTGCCTGAACGCAACCCCATCTTAGGTTGAGGGCCATGTGTCAAGTCATTGGAAATGCGTCCTCACTTGAATTAGAAGCCATCTACTCTCGCCATATAATTATTAATTAGAAAAGTAAGACACAGCTTGCAGATTGTGCTGATTTCTTCCATTCAGAATTTATTTTGAGGGCTGCTCTACATTAATGTCAGTGAGAAGATATTTTGTTCATCAAATTTTCAGAATTTGAGTTTTGCTGGCATTTATTGGCCATCAATTGCCCTTGAGGAAATGGTGATGAGCTAGAACTGTATTGCTCCAGTTCATGAGGTGCAGACACCGTATAATGCTATCCTAGAGGATGTGTGAGGGTGGTCTGGCATTAAAGGATTGTGATTCAATGACAATGAAGGCAATAATGAGGAGCATTTTGAAATCAGGATGACGTGTAATTTGAAGGCAACCTGCAGGTGGAGGTGTTCCCATGAAACATTTCATCTTCCGAGTCAGGTGCTTTCACGCTGCCCATGAAAGCAGGTATTTAATTGCCTTTTTACCTTTTCACTTATCTGTATGAACACGGCCAATATAGTATGGGGGTGGGGGGGGGGGGGTCATTTTCATCCTGGTACTTACCCGCCAAGGTAGGTAGTATGAGAAGCAATGTGCTTTGCATCGGTTCCAGTGTAAAAGGCTTATCCACCTTCTCATGATGCCAACATTGTAATCCCGTCTCCTTTAGCACCGGGATGCCTCGTCCCCATGTAAAAGGTCAAACTGAGCCAGTTTTTTTTTGGTTCCGTGTGAACGCTCTGACCAGACCTGACAAGGGTTGTTGACACACCAATTTACTGGGATCTCAGTGTGAAAGCTGAGTTTTGGAAGTTGCTGTCAGGATTGAGTTGGAGAGTAATTGTAGTAGTTTTTGTACATGGTACACATTGTTGCTACTGTGCACAAGTCCTGGTTTTACTGAACATTTAGGGTGATAAAGAAGCTGCCTTGTCCTGGATGACAACTTCTTGAGGGCTGTTGAATGCACACACCTTGGCCAATAGAGAGTATTTCATCGGACTCCCAATCTGCTTCCCATCTGCAGAGGAAAGGCTTTGTGAAGGAAAATGAAACCCAACCACACTATTTATGTGGTTGGTCCTGTTGAGTTTCTGGTTAATTGTGGTACATGATGATGGCAAGGCAATTCAATGTCCTTGACCAGTGGTAAAACTCACGCCTGTCATTTAGTGCTTTTATGATTCATGTTACCACTGAATAGTTCATTTTCGAATGCTGCCCAGGACTTTCTCTATGCAGGCATGGGCTGCTTTATTTGCTGAGGAATTGTGAATGGAATTAAATATTGTGCAGCCATCAGTAAATTCCATAGGATGCAAGGAGCTGCACATGGTTAGGCCAAGGATACTCAACTGATGATTTCTTGCAGGGATGTTTCAGGGATGAGAAGATTGACCTGGAACAACCACAAACATCTTCCTTTGTGTGAGATATAAGCTAACTATTGGAATTGATTCTCCTAAACATTTTCATTGAACTGAAACTCAATTTTAAAAAAAATCTCTAGGAATGCAATTTCCACAAACAACAATTTCATTGATTTTATTTTCCTGAATCTGAAGCTGATTACTTGACAGTAACACCAAGATGTGGCCAAGGGTGATAAAAATTACATATTTCTTCCATGGAATATTTTACAAAAATAAATAAATGATTAATCTCACACCAGACTGGTTCCAGCTTCCTAAGCAATGTTCACTTAGTTACAAGGAGTGAAACATGAAAAGTCTGCAAATGCCGTGTTTGTAATAAAAACACAGAAATGCTGGAGGAACCCAGCAGGTCTCTCAGTGTCCATAGGAGGTAAAGCTGCATCACCAACATTTTGAGCCTGAGCCCCTCTTCAAGGTTGAAGAAAAGCTCAGGCCTGAAATGTCGGTAATATTTCTTTACCTCCTACGGACGCTGCAAGATCTGCTGAGTTCCTCCAGCATTTCTGTGTCTTTTTGTTACATTATGACGAAGACCAATGCCTTTGCATTTGCCGCTGGTAGATCACATCTGTCTCAATCTTGTCCTCACAGGGAATCAAGATTAGAATTTTGCAATGGAGAGAGTACATTCAGCAGATTCCTACTTAACATTAAACCAACATACTCCAGATTCAAGGCCCCTTCTTCACCAATACTTCTATTTCACACATTAGAATTTCTAGTCTCAGAGGAAATGCAATTTCGATACATCTCCTTATGGTCCTGTCACAGAATAGCATGACAACAGGAATGAGAAAGAAGAAATAAACAGAAGGAGGATAAGAAAACTCCAACCCTTCTCAATATTTCCATCATGTTAGTGGAAATAGCAGTTGAAGTATTACTTTCTGAGTTCAAATGTACTCTTGAACACTGGGAAAGAAATGATCATTTATGGGTCGTCATTATTCACAAACCTTCACCATAACTAGATTTCTGTGACATGATTCAACTTTGATATGTTAGTTAAAAACAGGATGTCATGGTATTTCAATAAGCAGCAGTAATGTATCACAGTGCTGCCTGTCCAATAACATAATGCCACAACGTCATAAATTTGTTGAAAAATTGGATATCATTAGTTTATGGGGTTTTATTGCTAACTCCATTGTCCTCCAGACAATGAGTCTGTGAATTCATGATATACAGATCATTGTATTAAAAAAAAACTTGAGTGTGAATTTGTTGAGGCAAGGTCATATGGGAACAAAATTAATTCTAGCAGCCTATCTTTAAAGTTTAGCTTCTAGAGGTAAAAGTGCATTTGAAATGTCAGTGTCCATTCACAAGTGAAAAAAAGTTTTTTTTAAAAATTAGGAAAATTGACAAATAATGAAAACATTTTTTGACATTGAGAAGCATTATCATTTTCAATTTATACTTAAAATAACTTTTTTAAAAATAAGAAATCATAGCAGACATTACATGTACATCAAGGCTGGTGATGTTATAGCATGTGTATTGTCTGAGAATACTGTCCCTGAAGTCTGTATCGATGCACTCAAAACATTCACTTGGTCTTTCCATGAAACAGCTAAAAGCGTTCATCTTTCCCCCGAAAAGTATGTGTTTACTTTCAGAAGTAACAATATTTTTAAAAGATTTGGGAATTGCTGCGTTCTTGAGTGTTGCAATATTGCCAAGCAGTGGACAACATTAGGATAGTAAAAATGGTCTTGTTTGTTAGTCAGATTGCAGAGCACAGAAACACCAAGCCTAGACTGTGAAGCTTCACATTTTTATCGCTAACATTTGATGCAGCAAGGAATTTCAGCACCCATCAAGGAAATCTACAATAGCAGGTTCAACAACATTTATAACTGCAACACCCACACAGGTTTGTTTGCTGTGACAGGTGAGTCCTCCAATTACAAGATGAGCACTTTTCACTACGACCATTGGTATTCTACCATTAAAAAAAAGCATATCGTAGGTCTACTCTCAAGGCAATGTGAGCACAGAGAATAAAGTTGAATTATATGCTGTTTGGAACTGTATTACACATTTGTATCTGAGCGGAACTGACAAATTTTGAGATCCTTGCACCTGCAGTGGTAACCTCTGCACACATCAGTGCTTTAATGACTGAAAAGATTTTTCACATACTTGAATTATTCAAATGAATTCTGATGCCATATGTCACCATAGTTTATCCTTCAGCTGTCTTAAAAGGTGAGGCCAGGATACAACAGGCCCGTGTGCTGGAGAATTGGGAGATTGTTGAATCCTCTTAAAAACATCGATTGAAGTCCCCAGGGCCAGTCGCGATATACCCCAGGTTGCTGTGGGAAGTGAGGGAAGAGATAGCTGGAGCAGCAGCTATGATTTTTGAGTCCTCTTTAGCCATAGGGTAATGGCAATTACCCATAGGGTAATAGGAGAATGGCAAATGTAGTCCCCTTGCTTAAAAAAGGTAATAGGGAGTATCCTGGGAACTAGAGACCAGTGAGTCTTAGGCCAATAATGTGCAAACTATTGGAGAGGATTCTTAAGTATAGGATCTATGAGCATTTGGAGAAGTACAATCTACTCAAGGATAGTCAGCATGGCTTTGTGAAGGGAAGATCATGCTTCAAGAGCCTAATTTTGAGAAGGTAACAAAGGAAGTTGACGAGGGTAGGGCGGTAGATGTGGTCTACATGGATTTTAGCAAGGCATTTGACAAGGTCCCCTATGAGAGACTCGGTCAGCAAGTCATGAGGCCTGGGATCCATGGAACTTTGGCTGTGTGGATAAAAAAATTGGCTTGCAGGTAGAAAGCAGAGAGTAGTAGTGGAAGGAAAGTATTCTGCCTGGAGGTCAGCAACTAGTGGAGTACAAGGATCCGTTTTCGGACCACTGGTCTGTGACCGGGATGAAGAGGATGAAGGATAGGTAAGTTTCAAGTCGTCACTTTTATTTATTGTTCATACCATGCTTACACGGTAAAGACGAGATAATGTTGCTCCAGAACACGGAGGATATTTACATAAATTTGTTGAACTTTATTCTAACCTATATTTAAAATATTTAGACTTATACATTAGCAATCCACAGTAACCAATCCCCAAATGTTCTGGGAGTTCAGGAGTCTGATGGCTTGGGGGAAAAAGCTGTTGCCCAATCTGGATGTCAGGGCCCAAGTGCTGCAGTACCTCCTACCAGAGGACAGAAGGGAGAACAGTTTACATGAGAGGTGTGTGGAGTAAATCACAATGTTTTGTGTCTTTCGCCTACATTATGTGTTGTAAATGCCCTTAATGGTAGGGAGAGAGCCCCCAATGATCTTTACCACTGATTTCACTATTGTCTGCAGGGTCTTGCAGTCCAAGAAGCCACAGCTTCCAAACCAGGTGGTGATGAAGTTGCACAGGATGGTCTCAATACATCCTCTATAGAATGTAGTGAGAATGGAGGGTGGGAGATGAACTTTCATCAGCCTTCACAGGACGTAGAGGTGCTGCTGGGCTTTCTTGGCTATGGAACTTATGTTAAGGGACAATGTGAGGTTCTCCGCCAAGTGAACTCCCAGGAACTTGATATTCTTGATGACCTCAACGGTGGAGCCGTCAATGGTTAGCGGAGTGTGGTCCCCATCTCTTTTGTTTTATTAAAGTTCAGATACAGGTTGTTGGCTCTGCACCAGTCCATTAGTGACTGCACTTCATCTCTGTATGTTGACTCCTCATTCTTACTGATCAGGCCCACCACAGTTGTGTCGTCAACAAACTTGATGTGATTTGAGCTTTGTTTAGCTGCACAGTCATGGTTCAATTAAGTGAACAGCAGTGGACTCAGCACACAGCACTTTGCGAGGGGGGGCATGCTCAGTGTGATGGCCTTGGAGATGCTATTACCAATCTGGACTGCCCAAGATCTCCCCGACAGGAAGTCAAGAATCCAATTGCAGAGGGAGGTGTTTTGACCCAGCAGGCTTAACTTCATTATCAAGTTCTGTGATATGATTGTGTTGAATGCTGAGTTGAAGTCAATAAACAGCATTTAAACATTTGAGACCTTGTTTTCCAGGTGGGTGAGGGCAAGATGGAGGGCAGTGGCGACAGCATTGTCCGTAGAGCGGTAGGGTCTGTAATGTGAACTGTAGGGGTTTTGAGATGGGGGAAGTCAGAGCTTGATGTGCCCAATGACGAACCTCTCTAAGCATTTCAGGACAATGGGGGTGAGTGTGACAGGTAGTCATGCAGATGATATGAAGCTTAGGGGAGTTGTGGATAGAGCTGAAGGTTGTTGAAGATTACAAGAGGATATAGAGAGAATGCAAAGTTGGGCAGAGAAGTGGCAGATGGAGTTCAATCCATATAGGGTGATGCATTTTGGAAGGACAAACCAGAAGGGTTTATACAGAGTTAATGGTCAGTTACTTAAGTTTAGATGAATGGAGGGACCTTGGGGCCCAAATCCATCTATCCCTCAAGGTCGTCGCACAGGTTGATGGGATAGTTAAGAAGGCCCAAGAGATGCTAGCCTTCATTAGTAGGGGTATTGAATTCAAGACTAGAGAGGTCACGTTGCAACTCTAT
This sequence comes from Narcine bancroftii, assembly GCF_036971445.1. NCBI lineage: Eukaryota > Metazoa > Chordata > Chondrichthyes > Torpediniformes > Narcinidae > Narcine > Narcine bancroftii. The sequence continues at coordinate 31,931,933 of NC_091474.1, forward strand.
AAATCTCTGGTGAGACCACATTCGGTGTATTGTATTCAGCTCTGGTCACCTCATTATATCAAGGATGTGGAAGCTCTGGAGAGGGTGCAAATAAGATTTACCAGGATGTTACCTGGATTGAAAAATAAGTCTTCTGACGCAAGGTTAGCAGAGCTTGGGCTTTTCTCTTTGGAGCGTAGAAGGATGAGAGGAGGCTTACTAGAGGTCAACAAAATTATGAGGAATAGATAGGTTGGACAACCAGCACCCATTTCCTAGGGCAGGAATAGCAAACACTAGAGGACATGTGTACAAAGTGAAGGGAAGGAAGTTTAGTGGTAGAGTTGTGGGTAGCTGGAATGCCTCGCCAGGGGTGATGATGGTGGAGGCTGAAATATTAGGGGCATTTTAAGAGATTCCTAGACAGGCGCATGGATGGATAAATATAGAGGGTTATGGGTGGGGAGGGAAAAGGAATATGGGTCAGCACAACATCAAGGGCCAAAGGGCCTCTGCTGTGCTGTAGTGTTTTATGACTGCTTTTATGTAGCACCTTGAGTTTGTTGCCAATTATCTAAATATACATTTGATATCTAAATTATAATAAAAAATAATTATTTCAGCATGATTCAAAACAGAATGATTTTCAGAGAGAAATATACGTTCTAAAACGGCATTTACCATACCCTATTTACATCTGTATCTTCAAAGCCTGAGAGCTGAAGAATTGTGGTGTAATAACTTCTTTTCCCTCTTAAACCCAAAGCTAACATGACTGACAAAAATAACACAACCTCTCCTCACTACAAGGCTACTGGAGCCAACTTGACTGTATATTCAATCCACTTCTAATAGAAGATACAGCCTCTCTCTGATACTTAATCTCAGAGTTAACCCTGCAAAATCGCCTTCATGAGTAAGTGGATTCTGTTTTCCCAACTGTGGAGAGACAAAATACACAACAGCCTGTCGCTGCAGTGCTAACCTTGCAAGACTGTGCCAGATTCCTCCATCACAATCTCTCAACTCACTATCCCAGACAGAGGATAGCCCCACAAGATGTGGCAGTAGTATCATTTTACTACTAGCAGAACCATAGGACGCAGGAGCAGAATTAGGCCATTGCATTTGAAAGATGGCTGATTTACTTTTTTTCTCAACCCCATTCTCTTGCTTTAAATTTAATTTTTTAAAATTTAGTCATTTAGCACAATAACAAACCATTTTGGTCTAAGAGTCTGTGGCACCTAATTTGCTCCATATTAACCTACAGCCCCAGCACATTTTGAATGGTGGGAGGAAACCAGAGCCACTGGAGAAAACCTACGCAGATTTTCCCCATAACCTTGGACACCATTATTAATTTAAAACTTCTGCTTTAAATATATCCAATGACTTGGTCTCCACAGCCGTCTGTGGCAACATAAATGTGCAAAATAAAAATCATGTTTTACTAATCTACCAGAGTTTGTTGTGAACGTGACTTGTGAAATGTGACCTACAGAGGTGGTGCAACTGGATTTTCCAAAGGCAATTAAGATGGTCGAGCATGCTCCGTTAAACTAACCAGCAACCTCAGTCTGGAGGATGGTCAACAATACTAGAGAACACCATTCAAGATGATCTACTGACATTAATTGAAAACTGATCATCAGGCAGAAAGCCAAATGGAAATAAATTGTACTCAGGTTGGCAGGTTATTAGAGTGTGGACCCCAGTATTTCACAATCTATTATCAACAAATTGGCAGAGGAGACAAAATGCCAATTTTGCCAATAACACAAATCTGTGTGAGAATGCAGGTACAGAAGAGGACTGAGAGGCTTTTGGAGAAGAGTAGTGTGGAAAAAAATAGAAAAGCAGAGTGTTTGGTAAGTGATAATGGACATGTTCCAGATGACCTTAAAGAAGGCTAACATGATGATGCAGCAATAAATAAATAAATCGATAGATAACTAAGGGGACATTCTCCATTAGCCATTATTTTGAGAGCATTTGAATACGGGGAAAAGAATGTCTCATTGCACTGTGTAACAACTTGAGACAATATCTGTGGCACTGCATGAAGTTTTGGTTTCCTAATCCAAGATCCACTTGCCATAAAGAGAATGCAGCAACGATTCACTGGTCTGTTTTCAGGGATGGCAGGTTTACCATACAAGGAGAGAATGAGTAGACTTGGATTGTGTTCTCCTGAGTTTAGAATACTGAGAACAGATTGCATTTAAATATTTTTCAAGGAATTCGTACACTCGACGCTACAGAGAGGTTTCCCCTGCCTGAGAGCCACCGTTTCAGAATAGAGCAAAGACACTGTCAGGCTAGGATGGGTGAAATTTCTTTAATCACAGGCAAATGACTCTTTAAATTCTGTGTTCCATTGATTGAATGGAACTTCAGTCATTGTAGTCTTTTAAAAGAAAGACTGATAGATTTCTGGTTACAAAACAATTATTGGATAAGAGGTTGATCAGAGAAAATGGCACCAAAATAGAAGCTTAGTCATAATCTTAATGAGTGCCAAGCACAGTTGAAAGGTCAGGACTATCCTGATCTTACTTCTTATGTCCTAATCTCCGCAGAAGCAGCATGGAAGTGCTCACAATCAATTCCAGAGCCAGTTATACAAGGTCAAACACAGGCAAGGAAATCTCATCATAAGGAATCAAGTTGGAGAGTTTTAAATCACAGAAGCAACCTCTTCAGGCCAACTTGTCCATGCTGATCAAGTTGTCTACTTATGCTAGTCCTAGAGTTGCCAGATTTGGCTCCTTTGGTGCCAAAAGGCAGAAATTTGGTGTTTTCTTGAATCGGTTGGCAGCAGAAAGTACGGATTTGTTTTAGAAGATTTTTAGGCTCTTTTTGGTTCTGATGGGACTTTTAAAATTTTTAAAAAAAATTTGCGCCACAGAGAATACTTCCAGCCTGTCCACCCTTAACTTATAATTCACACACCAGTCAGTTCTAGTAACATCTTTTCTCCACCTTTTCTAACATCATTAATGAACATTTCCCATCAACCACATCAGCTGATGGACTAGAGCTATTTTGCTCTGTAGAGGCAAGGATAACAGAATGTACTCTGGGTGTGGAGTTTCAATGTCTCCCGCTGAGTCATTTAGTTTTATCAGCACTGAACAAGTTTAGCCATGTTCTGAAGAGCATTGCCACGCTTATTGGTTCAAAAATGAGTCAATCCAAGGGACCAGAGATGAGGGAGCTAGCCTATGTGGAGAGATTGAGTCATCTGAGTCTCTACTCGCTGGGATTTAGAAGAATGAGAGGGGGTCTTACAGAAACATTCTTTTCTTTGGCTTGGCTTCGCGGACGAAGATTTACGGAGGGGTAATGTCCACGTCAGCTGCAGGCTCGTTTGTGGCTGACAAGTCCGATGCGGGACAGGCAGACATGGTTGCAGCGGTTGCAGGGGAAAATTGGTTGGTTGGGGTTGGGTGTTGGGTTTTTCCTCCTTTGCCTTTTGTCAGTGAGGTGGGCTCTGCGGTCTTCTTCAAAGAAGGTTGCTGCCCGCCGAACTGTGAGGCGCCAAGATGCACGGTTTGAGGTGAGATCAGCCCACTGGCGGTGGTCAATGTGGCAGGCACCAAGAGATTTCTTTAGGCAGTCCTTGTACCTCTTCTTTGGTGCACCTTTGTCACAGTGGCCAGTGGAGAGCTCGCCATATAACACGAACTTGGAAAGGCGATGGACCTCCATTCTGGAGACGTGACCTGCCCAGCGCAGTTGGATCTTCAGCAGCGTGGATTCGATGCTGTCAGCCTCTGCCATCTCGAGTACTTCGATGTTAGGGATGAAGTCGCTCCAATGAATCTTGAGGATGGAGCGGAGACAACGCTGGTGGAAGCGTTCTAGGAGCCGTAGGTGATGCCGGTAGAGGACCCATGATTCGGAGCCAAACAGGAGCGTGGGTATGACAACAGCTCTGTACACGCTGATCTTTGTGAGGTTTTTCAGTTGGTTGTTTTTCCAGACTCTTTTGTGTAGTCTTCCAAAGGTGCTATTTGCCTTGGTGAGTCTGTTGTCTATCTCGTTGTCAATCCTTGCATCCGATGAAATGGTGCAGCCGAGATACGTAAACTGGTTGACCGTTTTGAGTTTTGTGTGCCCTATGGAGATGTGGGGGGCCTGGTAGTCATGGTGGGGAGCTGGCTGATGGAGGACCTCAGTTTTCTTCAGGCTGACTTCCAGGCCAAACATTTTTGCAGTTTCCGCAAAACAGGACGTCAAGCGCTGAAGAACTGGCTCTGAATGGGCAACTAAAGCGGCATCGTCTGCAAAGAGTAGTTCACGGAAAAGTTGCTCTTGTGTCTTGGTGTGAGCTTGCAGGCGCCTCAGATTGAAGACACTGCCATCCGTGCGGTACCGGATGTAAACAGCATCTTCATTGTTGAGGTCTTTCATGGCTTGTTTCAGCATCATGCTGAAGAAGATTGAAAAGAGGGTTGGTGCGAGAACGCAGCCTTGCTTCATGCCATTGTTAATGGAGAAGGGTTCAGAGAGCTCATTGCTGTATCTGATCTGACCTTGTTGGCTTTCGTGCAGTTGGATAACCATGTTGAGGAAGTTTGGGGGGCATCCGAGGTGCTCTAGTATTTGTCAAAGCCCTTTCCTGCTCACGGTGTCGAAGGCTTTGGTGAGGTCAACAAAGGTGATGTAGAGTCCTTTGTTTTGTTCTCTGCACTTTTCTTGGAGCTGTCTGAGGGCAAAGACCATGTCAGTAGTTCCTCTGTTTGCCTGAAAGCCGCACTGTGATTGTGGGAGAACATTCTCGGCGAGACTAGGTATTATTCTATTTAGGAGAATCCTAGCGAAGATTTTGCCTGCAATGGAGAGCAGCATGATTCCCCTGTAGTTTGAGCAGTCTAATTTCTTGCCTTTGTTTTTGTACAGGGTGATGATGATGGCATCACGAAGGTCCGGAGGCAGCTTTCCTTGGTCCCAGCAGAGCTTGAAAAACTCATGCAGTTTGGCATGCACAGTTTTGCCGCCAGCCTTCCAGACCTCTGGGGGGATTCCATCCACACCTGCTGCTTTGCCACTTTTCAGTTGTTTAATTGCCTTATATGTCTCTTCCCGGGTGAGGACCTCATCCAGCTCTAGCCTTAGGGGCTGTTGAGGGAGATGGAGCAGGGCGGATTCTTGGACTGAGTGGTTGGCACTGAAAAGAGATTGGAAGTGTTCTGACCATCGGTTGACGATGGAGATCTTGTCACTGAGGAGGACTTTGCTTTGGACTAGGGCTGAGGGGCCGTACACAGCCTTTAGAGCCTCGTAGAAACCCCTGAAGTCGCCAATGTCTGCGGTGAGCTGGGTTCGTTTGGCGAGGCTAGTCCACCACTCATTTTGGATCTCCCAGAGTTTGCGCTGAAGATGGCTGCATTCGTGACGGAAGGCTTGTTTTTTCTCTGGCCAGGACGGCTTTGCAAGGTGAGCCTGGTGGGCAGCTCGCTTCTTTGCCAGCAGCTCCTGCATTTCCTGGTTGTTTTCGTCGAACCAGTCCTTGTTTTTCCTGGAGGAGAAGCCCAGTACCTCTTCAGTGGATTGCAGTATGGTAGTCTTCAGCTGATCCCAGAGGGTTTCAGGGGACGAGTCCGTGAGGCGGATTGTATCCTCGAGCTTTGCTTTGAGGTTTGCCTGGAAGTTTCCTCTCACTTCGTCTGACTGCAGGTTTCCAACATTGAACCTCTTTCTCGGGGCTTTACTGTTCCTGGACTTTGGCTTGAAGTGAAGGTTGAGCTTGCAGCGAACCAGCCGGTGGTCAGTGTGGCATTCTGCGCTGGGCATGACCCTGGTGTGGAGCACATCTCGTTTGTCTCTTTCTCGCACCAGGACGTAGTCCAGGAGGTGCCAGTGTTTGGATCGGGGATGCATCCAGGTAGTCTTCAGGCTGTCCCTCTGCTGAAAAAGGGTGTTTGTAATGACAAGCCGCTGTTCTGCGCAGAGTTCCAACAGGAGGCGCCCGTTGTCGTTGCACTTGCCGACACCATGCTTGCCCAGGATTCCTGGCCAGGTTTCTGAGTCTTTGCCGACGCGAGCGGTGAAGTCGCCAAGGATAACAACCTTGTCGGCTGTAGGGATGCGTTGAATGAGGTTTCGCAGATCAGTGTAGAACTTGTCCTTTTCTGCTTGTTCTGCCTGGAGGGTTGGAGCATAGACACTGATGGGGGTGATGCGACGCTTGTTTTGAAGGGGGAGTCGCATAGACATGATCCGGTCCGAGTGGCCTGTCGGGAGGTTTTCGAGTTTGGAGGCAATGGAGTTCTTGACCATGAAGCCTACACCAGATAGGCGTCGTTCATCCATAGGCTTGCCAGACCAGTAGAGTGTGTAGCCCGCGCCGCATTCTTGGAGGCCTCCTACATCTGCAAGGCGGACTTCACTGTGTGTGGCTATGTCAATGTCAAGTCTGAGGAGTTCATGTGCGATGAGGGCAGACTGACGTTCAGGTCGGTGGCTGTCAGCCTTGTCTAGCATGGTTCTGATGTTCCAGCATGCTAGCTTGAGTTTGTGAGCATCTTTTGAGGGGGAGGACATGGAGGGGGAGGACGTGGACATGTCCTCGGGCCTGCACAAAGGAGCTTTTAGGTGGAGTGCAGTGTGCGCAGTACTAGCTCCACCCTTTACACCCATGGTTCGTGTGCCGTGGCCAAGCAAGCTGGGACGTGGCAGCGAGGTCCTTGGGTCGTAGGTTTTATATCGGAGTGGCCTTCTCCTATGCAGGATTCTTACCCGGGCTGGAGGGGCCTTCCTCCCCTCCTTGGTTGGACCATACTGCCCGGACCGGGGCCGGGGCCGCCGCTGCTTTCCCTGTGCCCGGACTAGGGCCGCCGCCTCCTTCTTTCTGCCCGGACTGGGGCCTCTGCTTGCTTCACTCGACCGAGGCCGGGGCCTCTGCCTGCCTCACTCGACCGAGGCCGGGGCCGCCGCCTCCCCCTCGCTTCTGCCCGGACCGGGGCCTCCGCCTGCCTCACTCAACCGAGGCCAGGGCCTCCGCCTTACAGAAACATATACAATTATAAAAGGCACAGATAAAATAGAGGTAGGCAAGCTGTTTCCTTTGGTGGGGGAGACCATAACTAAGGGACATAGCCTCAAGATTCAGGGTAGTAGATTTAGGACAGAGATGAGGAGAAACTGCTTTTCCCAGATGGTAGTGAATCTGTGGAATTCTCTGTCCATTGAAGCAGTGGAGGCTACCTTAGTAAACATATTTAAGACAGTTTGGTTAGATTTTTACATAGCAAAGGAGTTGAGGGATATGGGGAAAATGCAGGTAAGAGGAATTGAGCCTATCATCAGATCAGTCCTCTTGAGCTCATCTTAATTAATCTTACCTCTGGAGAAGGATCTGTCCATGACAGAATGGTAAAGTGACCACTGTACAGCTCTGGGCAGGGCCTCAGTCACAATATGCATCATACTGCATGATAGTACCTAATGTGCTCAATGGCATAGACAGGCAAGTCAAATCTGGGTCTCTGTGAGGTTCTGAGGATCCTCAGCAGCCGAAGTGCAGCCCACAATGACAGGCAGCCTCTCCTCCACTCTATATTATAGTCGTGGCTGAGGATGTTCTGTGATGAGTCGGGATTCGTGCTGGAGAAATGGTTGCAGGTATACACAAAGATGAAATACCACCCCACTTAAGTTGCAACACAGGACTAAATGCAGTTAAACATCAAAAACAGAGTGCATTGGAAGTTGGACAGTCCACTCATATCTAGGCCCAAATCGTTAAATGCTTAAATGTTAATGTCAAATCTCAAGCTACTTTCAACAGATAGCAGAAGCAGCAATACTCAAGTTGTATCACTAGAAGTAGTAACTTGAAGACATACCTGTCATTTCGATTTGAATAATTTCTACAATCAGATAGATGCAAGCTTCTCATCCTAACTATTCAGATACATTAAATATAATCTCAAACCTTGTGATTTTCACTGTGCAATATAAATGTCTAAGATGTTTAGGCCTCTCAGCATCGCTGGAAGTTTCTCTAAACATAATCATAATAAGATGACATTATGAAGCATCAAATAAAAAGTGGGAACATGATAGTTGAGAGGTCAAAAGAAATTGCTAGTTTTCAAACCATTTCACAGATGTTAAAGACCAACATTCTGCCTGTTATTTAATGTGTTGATTATAAACAGACCAGCTCTTCAGTTCACACACACCATATTCCAAACATAGCCAAACATGTCACTTACTCAGTTTAAAAAAAAAGTCAAATTACTATTTATTCTTTTAAACAGGTTGGGTTTCAGTTTTTAAATTAATGTTGACTGTCTGTATACTTTTGTATGATGTGACAGGAACATATATAACCAATGCGGAGAGTTTGTTAAGAGAGATAAATGCACACAAATTCAATCTGGAACATTCCTCACACCCTTGGCCCACACAGCCCTGTAAAGATGAGTATCTATGCGGACATTGGGAGTGCCCATTTCCTTCACAGCAATTTGTAAATCTCCATAATTGTACGTGGAGCACGTCTCTTAAAACCGATGATGTGGATCCGCTTGTGCACATTTATTGTATATTTCCAGGTTCTTCTTTCTTTGGCTTGGCTTCGCGGACGAAGATTTATGGAGGGGGTAAATGTCCACGTCAGCTGCAGGCTCGTTTGTGGCTGACAAGTCCGATGCGGGACAGGCAGACACGGTTGCAGCGGTTGCAGGGGAAAATTGGTTGGTTGGGGTTGGGTGTTGGGTTTTTCCTCCTTTGCCTTTTGTCAGTGAGGTGGGCTCTGCGGTTTTCTTCAAAGGAGGTTGCTGCCCGCCAAACTGTGAGGCGCCAAGATGCACGGTTTGAGGCGATTTCAGCCCACTGGCGGTGGTCAAAGTGGCAGGCACCAAGAGATTTCTTTTGGCAGTCCTTGTACCTTTTCTTTGGTGCACCTCTGTCACGGTGGCCAGTGGAGAGCTCGCCATATAACACGATCTTGGGAAGGCGATGGTCCTCCATTCTGGAGACGTGACCCACCCAGCGCAGCTGGATCTTCAGCAGCGTGGACTCGATGCTGTCGACCTCTGCCATCTCGAGTACTTCGACGTTAGGGATGAAAGCGCTCCAATGAATGTTGAGGATGGAGCGGAGACAACGCTGGTGGAAGCGTTCTAGGAGCCATAGATGATGCTGGTAGAGGACCCATGATTCGGAGCCGAACAGGAGTGTGGGTATGACAACGGCTCTGTATACGCTTATCTTTGTGAGGTTTTTCAGTTGGTTGTTTTTCCAGACTCTTTTGTGTAGTCTTCCAAAGGCGCTATTTGCCTTGGCGAGTCTGTTGTCTATCTCGTTGTCGATCCTTGCATCTGATGAAATGGTGCAGCCGAGATAGGTAAACTGGTTGACCGTTTTGAGTTTTGTGTGCCCGATGGAGATGTGGGGTCTTTGCCCTCAGACAGCTCCAAGAAAAGTGCAGAGAACAAAACAAAGGACTCTACATCACCTTTGTTGACCTCACCAAAGCCGTCGACACCGTAAGCAGGAAAGGGCTTTGGCAAATACTAGAGCGCCTCGGATGCCCCCCAAAGTTCCTCAACATGATTATCCAACTGCACGAAAACCAACAAGGTCGGATCAGATACAGCAATGAGCTCTCTGAACCCTTCTCCATTAACAATGGTGTGAAGCAAGGCTGTGTTCTCGCACCAACCCTCTTTTCAATCTTCTTCAGCATGATGCTGAACCAAGCCATGAAAGACCTCAACAATGAAGACTCTGTTTACATCCGGTACTGCACGGATGGCAGTCTCTTCAATCTGAGGCGCCTGCAAGCTCACACCAAGACACAAGAGAAACTTGTCCGTGAACTACTCTTTGCAGATGATGCCGCTTTAGTTGCCCATTCAGAGCCAGCTCTTCAGCGCTTGACGTCCTGTTTTGCGGAAACTGCCAAAATGTTTGGCCTGGAAGTCAGCCTGAAGAAAACTGAGGTCCTCCATTCCCAGGTAACCACCTTGTTAATAGTAGAACGCCCTTTCTTTTTCTCTCCACCTTTCTTTGCTGGAGACATTTTGCTGAAGGATGTCGAAAAAGGAAGGTGACCTCGGGGATAGATGTTAAGAAGCACTTACTCAGTTTCAAACATCTCCAAGAAAAGACTGACAAGGAGGATTTAAGATTTGAGCACAAATTGATTATTAGGAGTAAACATAGGTTTGGAGCCTTGAATGGGCAGTTTTCAGCCCAAATAATCTCAACTGGAGAGCTGTACATATAATAAGTTAATTTTAAGGAATAAAGATTCTGGATGCACTGATTTGTTCTATAACAGATTTAAAATGCCATGGTCCCATAGTATCAGTCAGAAATTATAAGTCATGTATTTTTTTCTTTCTGGCCCTGGTGTTTTTAATCCATTAACAGATTTTTTTCCTCCCTTTCTCTGCCTCTTAAAAAAAAATCCAGAAGCGACTTAAACATACAGCTCTCTCTCTCTGGAAAGAGTATATTCCATTGATCTGATATCTGAACATGATCAAACTTTCAGTTGTCTCATTTTTGTAGAAGTCCTCTCCACTCAGACTATGTGCAGATCACACTGAAAATCTGAAGTAAAATCAATTTTATTTAATATTTTAGGATTATCCATTTTTCTTCCATCTACAAATGTCAACACTTCTATCACATGTCAACATACATTGCCTTCTTTTGGCAGTGAACAGAAAAGATTATACTTCTATGAGATGTTCAGACACTAGTATTTATGGTGAAGAAGCAAGAGAATAGTGGTGGATAGTGGTTTCTCAGACTGGAGGCCTGTGACTAGTGGTGTGCCTTAGGCATCAGTGCTGGGACCATTGTTGTTTGTCATCCATATCAATTATCTAGATAATAATGTGGTAAATTGGATCAGCAAGTTTACAGATGACACTAAGAATGGAAGCACTGTTGACAGCGAAGAAGGTTTTCAAAGCTTGCAGAGGGATCTGGACCATTTGAAAAACGGGCAGAAAAATGGCAGATGGAATTTAATGCAGACAATTGTGAGGTGTTGCATTTTGGAAGGACAAACCAAGAAATGACATACACGATGAATGGTAGGGCACTGAGGAGTATGGTAGAACAGAGGGACCAGGGAATACAGATGTATAATTCCCTGAAAGTGGCATCAAAGGTGGATAGGACTGTAAAGAGAACTTTTGGCAGATTGGCCTTCATACATCAAAGTAATGAAGTATAAGAGTTGGGGTGTTATGGTAAAGTTGTTTAAGACATTGGTGAAGCCAAATTTGGAGCATTGTGTGCAGCTTTGGTCACCTAACTATAGGAATGATATCAATAAGAAAGAAATAGTGCAGAGAAAATTTCCAGGGATGTTGCCCAGTCTTCAGGAACAGATTTACAGGGAAATGTTAAACAGGTTAGGACTTTATTCCCTGGAGTGTAGAAAAATGAGGGAGATTTGATAGAGGCATTTAAAATTATGAGGGGGGTAGACAGAGTGAATGTAGATAGGCTTTTTCCACTGGGGGTAGGTGAAATACAAACCAGAGAATATGGCTTAAGAGTGAAAGGGGCAAGTTTAGTGGAAACATGAAGCAAACTTCTTCACACAGAGAGTGGTGAAAGTGTGGAACGAAGTGCCAGATGAAATGGTGAATGCGGGCTCAGTTTTAACATTTAAGAAGAATTGGACAGATACACAGATGGGAGAAATAGGGAGAGCTATAGTCTGGGCACAGGTCAGTGGGGCTAGGCAAAAATAAAATGGTTTGAGAGACTAGAAGGGCCAAAGGGCCCCATTTCTGTGCTGTAATGTTCTATGGTTGCATATGAAATGTCACTTCCAAAAACTGGTAATGGTGGTTGAAAAAACTGCCAAAAATTAAAAATAATTAATCACTAAAATGAATAAAGTTGAAATGCTGCCCTATCAGATGGATCAACATAAAGTAATCAATGGCCCGATTAGCCCTCTACAGTAAAAGGTGCTGATGTAATTGACAATGTATTTGATAATTGACAATAAGCTATAATGCACGTGAACTCAAGACACAAGAGACTGGAATCCAGAGCAAAAATCAACAATCTGCTGGATGAATGAGCTGCCAGAGGAAGGAGTGGAGGTAGGTACAATTGTAATACTTAAAAGATATTCCAGTAGGTGCATGGAGAGGAAAGATGAAGAGAACACAGGCAAATGGGATGAGCTGAGATATGCTTTATCATAACTATGTTCAAGATTCTTTTATTGTCATGTAATAAAACACATGTAATATTACACAGAATTGTATTGAGCCTGCTGCAAGGCAGACAAAGACTTGCCATCACAGAAATTGCCCAGTGCCCCTTACAAAGAGAAGGAGAAGCAAAAGCAAGTCCCTTCAGAATCACTGAGTGTCTGTGGATTCACCTCCAGCTCTCCCATAGCCTCACAGACCTCAGTCTAAACTATCACAAACCTAGCTCCAGATCCAAACCTCCATAACATTCAGGAAGCCTTCAATGCCCAAGGCCCCTTGGGAGCCCCTCCCACCCTCAGTGTCCTCTTGCATCCTGGTACCCCTTCAGCCAGTCTTGACCTAGTCTGCAGCCTGGCGAGAGTCATTTGATCATGTCACCAGCAACTTGCATGGGTTCCTTGCCTCAAGTCTCAAACAACTCAGTGTCTGTTTTCTTCAGATGCAGAGCCCCTCATTGGTCTGCTGCCATGGTCAGGTCATCTCCTCTGCTTATTCTCAAATGGGGGGTGGGGGGGGGGGGGGAGTATGGGTGATCTCCCATTTTCAGGTGCCTTGGCTAGTCCTCTGCATACCTGGAGTCCGTACACAAACACATTGGGCCCAGACCATATAATTTTAAAATAAAACACCACCAGCTTCTTTAACAGGCCATTGTGGTGCCATCAGTAGTTGTGCTGTGTCCCTGTTCCCCTCTCTCTGGGTCCACACCAGTGGCAATGCTGCCAGTACAGCAGCTCTGGCAGCAGTGACATTTGTTCCCCCCTCACAAAAAGATGTGTTCAGTTTTAATGTAGCCTCTTTTACGCACAGCAATATAATGAGGATAAATGCGAACTTAGCCGCTTTGATACAAAAGCAAAAAGACCGTATTAGTTCAGAAGGTGATAGATCTTGAAATGTTGATGTACAAAGGGATTTGTTGTCCTTGTACACAACTCATTCAAGATCAAAAAGAAGTCAAAAAGGCAAGTGGTAGATTGGCCAACAAAACAAAGGAGATGGTGGTTGACTTCAGGAGAGCCCAGGGGGAAAATCACTCACCGCTGATCATCAACGGCTCCACCGTCGAGGTAGTCAAGAGCACCAAATTGCTAGGCATGCACCTGGTCCCCTAACGCCAGATCCATTACCAAGAAGGCCCAACAACGTCTTTACTTCTGGTTGAGGAAAGTCCAGCTTCCAGCCTCCACCCTCACTGCATTCTACAAGCGATGCATTGAGAGGATCCTATGTAACTGCATCACCGCCTGGTTCGGGAACCGCACCATCTCAAAACCCAAGTCCCTGCAGCAGATAGTAAAGTGCTGAGGGGATTATTGAGGTCTCCCTGCCATGATAGACATTTATAACAGCCATTTTTTGTGGAAAGCCGTAAAGATTGTGAAGGACTCCACACACCCCTGCCATCCGAGAAGAGGTACCAAAGCGTTTGAGCCCTCATGATCCAATTGCAAAACAATTTTTTTCCACCAAGCTGTGAGGCTTCTGTACTCTGGGGGACACAGGGCTAGCATATGTAACATGATATTTAATGAGTGATATGTTATTTATAAAAATGATTCTGATGTAATTTATCCACCGCCACGGTCTGAAGAAACGCTATCTCGTTTTCACTGTACACTTCAATGGTTATGGTATGAACGACATATAAGTGCAACTGGACTTAATTGTAGAAAATGTTAAGCAAAGGAGCAAGGGTGGCTGACTGTAATCATTCAAGCTCTGGTGAGACCATAAGTAGTGTGTGCAGCTTTGGTCTCTTTACCCAAGAGAACATTATAAAATGAAGCAAAGTAAGAATGAGCAAGTTAGTCATACAGAAGAACAATGTACAGAGGCAAGTCTTACGTGCTGCAAATCCTAGTTGCATAGAAGACACCAAGTATAATTAACCATTTCCAAAGAACAAGATAATAATAGGAAAAGCTTGAAGATGACTCCACCTATTTTTTTAAAGTAAGCTTATGCTATTGACCTCCTGTTACACAAAACCTTAAATTCCAAATTCTCTTTCATTTCAAATCTCACAATAGACTCAACCCTTCTCCTCAGCTGCTGTTTCATGGCTCTTTTCCAGCCTCTCTAGCCCAACAAGGCTTTGAGAATTCTTGGATCTTTCAATTCAGATCCCATGAGTAACCTCAATTTCATTCAACCCACAAATGAACACTCTACCTCCAATAGGAAGTAAGCTGTGGAATTCCTAAACCATTTTTTCTCATGAGTTGGAGTAGCTTTCATTGATCAACTGCATTATTACTTGATACTGTTTGATCGAGTTGGACAGCTCAATTCGTCCACGTCCACCTAGTTGACATTCTGAGCTGGTCTCATTTGCCTGCATTTGGTCCATATCTTTCAGAATCCTTCCTATTCATATAACTGAGAGGTGGAGAGCATGAGGAAATTTCTTGGGAGTCACCATCTTAGAGGATCTACTTCCTCAGGAGTTTGCCAGAAACCCTGGCAAATTTCTACAGAGATGTGGTAGAAACTGTGCTGATCAGCTGCATCATGTCCACATGTGGGAACACTAATACCCCTAAGCATAAAGCCTCCAAAAGGTAGTGGACAGAGCCCAGGACATCACAAGCAAAACCCTCCCCACCATTGAGTATATCTACAGGAAATGCTGCCATCAGAGGGTAGCAGCAATCATCAAAGACCCAGAACATGCTCTGTTCTCACTGTGGCCATCAGGGAAGAGGTATTGGTGCCACAAGACTTGCACCACCAGGTTCAGAAACAGCTGCTACCCCTCCATCATCAGAATCCTCGATGACAAAGTCAATCAGAAACTCATTTAAGGACTCTTACTTGTACACTTTATTCATTTTCTTTTGTTCTCTTTGTATTGCACAATTTGCTTACATTCATTATCTGCTTACAGTTCTTTATTACATGTTTACACTGTGTACAGTTTATTTTTTGCACTACCAATTAGTGGTAATTCTGCCACACCCACAGGAAAAAAGGATGTCACGTATGTACTCTGACTTTAAACCTGAACTGCAGGGTCTTTTGAACTCTATAATTGTACCTGTTGCTTTAAATTCCTCTGACATCTGGCTCCAGATATAGACCACTCTGTAAAAAAAAACATTGTCCCCCAGGTCCCTCATAAATTTCTCCCCACTCAACTTCTAATTCCAGATGGTTCAAAAATTCAGTGAAAGATCCTGAGCTGAAACATTAACTGAAGCATGTCTATCCACAGATGCTACCTGACCCACTAACTTCAAGATTTTAGCATTTGCCTTTTTTTTTGTTTCCATGGTGTCAAATGTTGTTTGATAACTCTCCAGTAATACACCTTGAAACATTGTGTTCATGTTCTTGCACACGCAATGGGATTTAATATGCCGTGAGTAATGAGCAGTAGAGTTTGGAAGCACTGATTACTGTAAGAAACAGGACAACACAGAAAATCCCTGTACTTATTTTTCTGCCCATTCTCTTCAATTTTATACAGGTCTTCGGGAACTACCCTTGGAACAGAAAAGCAATTCCAAATTTGCATCCTTATATAGACGAGGGTCAAATTCACACCACTATGTCTTTGGTCCAGTTTTATGCATTGTCAATTCAAAAGGTCAAAGATACGGAAGAAAGTTCAAATGTATGACACTTGCATAGAAGTAACGAAACCCAAGATGTTCTCAACTATTGCAATTTATCTTGAGGTGTATGTATATAGATTTGGCATTAATATTCTGTGGAGCTATTTAAGTGTTGCAAAATTGTGGTGTCCCAATAACTGAAATATAAATATTTTTAATAGTTAGACTTCCATTCACCTTGAAACATGAGCTAATTTGGATATTTAAAAAAAATTCTATCTAGAATAAAGAACCATGGTGCATTGGTACAACTGGTCCTTGTCACAGTGCAACTGGAAGCAACTCTACACTTAGCAAACATGAATACCACATCTCTTTTAATCAATGTTCTGGGTAGGGTCAAAATGCTATTTTCAAGAGGATCTGAAAAAAAATCTCATCTATTCTTCCCATTTATATTATGTCAACGTGTCTATCATTGTTTTAAATTCCTTGCAAGCTGAATAATACATTAAAGTAGACTGAAAGTGAATTTATGATTGTTAATTTTTCTCAAGCTAGACTACATTCAAATGGAAATCACTATTCACATTAAGAATGATAGACAACAATACTTGTGGCAGTAAATGCTGAAGGCATTGTGTAAATGAGCATTTAATATCACATGTTCAGTTCCATTTCCCATCCAACTATCATGTGACTTTAGTTCAGAATAGTTTCTCAATCTGCTTTTAATTGCCTATGATTATCAAAAGCCATTTCTCCATGTAATGCTTGTTTTACCTTCAGCATTGATGGAGTAGTGTTGCTACAAATCACCAATTACACTTAGTGCTTTGTGTAGCAGTCTAATCAGTCACTTAGATTTGACACTCTACAGGCTTAGATATTTCAATCTCATTGGAGCCCAATATCACACGTTTGGCTCAAGGTGCCAATTCCATTCTTGGTTTTAAAAGAAAAATGCCCTTGACGGAGCAGTGACAAACCAAATGTCACGTTGCTAAATATATAGGAAATATATTACTGAAGTGTTGCATTTGGTAAGGTACTTTTCAAAGTCCTTTCACTTGTAAATATACCAAGGAGAAATTAATTGCAGTGATCTGAATTCACATGTACCAGGGCTGGATTTGTTTCTAAAATTAGGAATAATTCTGCTCTGCCTACCGATGCACATTTGTGAACAATGTCAATATTTTAACCAAATATCTTCCAGAAGAAGAAAGAAATCATTCTCCTAAATAAATATTGAGAAGAGGACCCAGATTGATCCTTCCAGTCACTCAAACTTGCCATAACTTCTGCAGAAAAAAAAAGACAACACTTGGAAAACTGGAGCCATGAAATGATTTTTCATTCTAGTTTCCCTTTGCATTACCTCAGCTGCATAAAGACTGAGGAAAGTTTCTGTTGTCAGAATACTAAAGGAAAATTTGTTCCTCTGCAGCACAGGCACCAAAGAAAAAAAAAACATTCATTCTGGAATATGCAAAGACTACACATGTCTGTCATCTCCATGTTTTCATACATTGATAGTGTTGAAACCTGAAACAAATGCAAGTTGTCCCATATTAACATTGGTCCTTGACATGTGAACCCTCACACATCTGTTTCAATGGGTTTCAACTGCAAGCAGAACAGAAACAGAACAGTTTTTCTTGTGAGGCCACCTCTGCTCATGTTCACACATGTTGGGACCAACGTCAATAAGCCACAGTACTGCTCCATCAGTCCACAAACCTCTACAAAGTGCCTCCTAATGCATATACTGTATTTCTATGTTCCATATACTATCTTTTTAAATCCCCAACACATTTTAGTTTCTAATATAAATGAGAAAACATAAGAGCTATTTCATACCCAAAGAAAAACATATTAGAGGTGGCCTTCTCATTTCACATGATCAGGTTAGAAACCCCCCCACTATTTTTCACTATGAATTAAAAGTCAAAAGAAAACAGGTTCCGAAGTAAAAGAAAATGCACTCATTCAGTTCCCTATCCAATCTGCTACTGAGCCAAATACTGATTGGATGCAATGATCATACATATTGAATCCTGCCATTGTGCTGGAAAATTGATATTTCTTTTCCACATACAAGGTGCCATTGTGAACCTCCTGAACCAAATCCTGACAATGGACTCTGACATTCTTTGAGCACCATAATGACAATCAGAAGAGAAAGTTAGCCCATCCAGCACGCTGAACTTTTTAATCCATCATGAAGTAGAACCGTTAGTGACAGCCTACAGGTCACTGTCATCTACACTTTCCTTTGGGAGCACTGCTCAATTTGCATTTATGATGGGAACTCTTTCTCTCTCTGACAAATGCTGACTGATCTACTGTTTGTTCCCCGAATTTTCTATTCTAGTTTGGATTTCAAACACAGGCTTTCACTTTTAAACTCAAGCAGATTCCTTATGTTGTAAGATACACAAAAACTTTTGTTTTTCTTCCATATGCATCAAAACAGCAGGCCCAAATCTGTAATGGCTCAGCAGTTACATGGCAGTTTAAACAACCATTTCATTTCTTTAAAAAAAATCCACCATAAGTTTGTTCATGCAAGTCAGTTGCAGCTGTCCAAATAGATAGAATATATTACACAGTAGCCGCTGATTTCCAGTTATTTTAGTCACGGGACACTTCCTCTCTTGCTGAGTTATCGCTTGTTCCTGGTCAAGGAATTACGAACTCAAACAACAACACTCCACATACCACCACCCCCTCCCCTGACCATACCCTCCAGAGATCATCCAATAAACAACTACAGTAAATAAGGAGCCAAAAGTTAATTCCCACTTTGGAAATTTTCTGAAGCAAATCATTTGAAATGTCTTTATGTACTGCCATGAAAAAAAAACTATTCCCTACACACATGAAGCTAACTGTTATGTACTGACAACAATCACAGTGAAACCAACCCCAAGGTGTGTGTCAACTACCAGGAATTCCCAGAATAGAAATACCAAGGGCAAATCCCTTTTGTGGAGTCTCCAATCACTCGTAATGCATCGCCATCTGTCTTTTTCTGGGATTTCTGGCAAACTGTTCAACTCCTGATCAACTCAAGAAACAAGGTACCACACAACACATCTCAGTGACTGAGCTGCAAGACACTGGCCACATGTGTTTGAGGCCTGCTCCGAGGTTGAGCTCCAAGCCCATGCCAACTCAGAACTCAGTCATTGAAGCACAAGAGGGCATCACGTTCAAAATGCACATGTCAAAGATCCTCTCCCAACATCACCTTGCCGTATCACAGTCCTCTCTCTTTATACCTGTTCACAATGAGACAGTGGCAAGGAAAGGACCACTTCTCTAATTTTGGGACCAACTCTTAGGAAGAGCAGACATGGATGACAAAATGCATCATCAATTTCAATTCACCACCACAGATTTTCGAAGAAAAGGATATTCAAATATCACAAATACAGACATAGCAAGAATTCATATTCTATTAGTCAGCACCGATCGCTTCCATCCTTTCGGTTCTGAGAGGTGGATTACTACAGCAAGTATCTAAAGGCACTGAATAGATATCACCATTCCTTCCAGAAAATCCTCCAAAATTTACCAAAATCCCAAGAAAATCAAGGTCAGCTTCCTCACCCACGTTAACATCCCCAGGAGTGAGATCCCAGTTACTCTGCGCCAGCTACGTTGAGGGCCCAATTCTCAACAATCTGACATCAGACTCCCAAAAGAAGCATCCAATTCAAAACTGTGATATAGGAGATTATCTGATGGAAGGAAAGATTCAAGGGTTTGGTTAAAATAAAACATTCTCACCAGCTCTGATGAATCTCTGGCCCACCATAGCTCAAAATGAAAAAAGAAACATTTGGCATGGTATTGAGAACTGGGAGTATATGCATCAGAAGTACACAAAATTCCCATAATAAATGGTGGATGGACCAAATCACAAGCTTCCAGCCAACCCCCCAACTAATTAGGCACCTCCTGCCCCATGCATGGAAAAGTCAGAACATCACAAATTGGCCTAACCAGCCCCCTCAGAAGCAACTAGAAAGTTACTTTCAATCTTGAGGGGCTGCCTAACAATACTGCAAACTAAATCCATATATTTTGTACAAAATACTTTCCAAATGAATGTTAATCATCAAAATGTTGCTACTTTAATCTAATCGAGGTACTATACAATATCTGATTTTTAAGGAAGGTCCTTGATGAAAAGAATGAGAGGAACTACTTTACTTGCTCAGGACCATAATATTGCTCATCTCAGCTATTTTGAACTTTTCGACGAGGATCCTTTTGGATACTGGTATTAACCATCTTTTCTGGTGCCTCTCAACACATCCAAATGCAAGATTCCAACTGCTGAAGGCATGGCTGCTATTAGCAAGTGCTCAGAAGGTTAAAGGTCTGGTGAAGCAAGCTCCACATTGTTATCAATCATGGGGCTGAGTCAGTTAGCTGCAAAACATCTTAACTCTGCTGGTCACACACCTGATTTACAAGTAACTGAAGCCACAAGACATACAGTATGGAAACAAGCCATCTGGCCAACAATGTTTGCACTGACTAGGGTCATCCATCTCTATTAATCCCATCTTCCAGCCTTTTAGTGATTTAAGTGCTCGTCTTAGATGCTGCTTCCACAACTCCCCCAGCAATGCATTCCAGGTTCTCTCTACGTAACACAATACAAACAAGAATCAAATATAAACAATGAAGCCAGGACTTGCAAGCCGTGATGCAACTGACCAACAAACTGAAATGAGAAAATGTTTTGATGAATTCACGAAGAGGAGGAACACAAAGACAAACCAACGCAAGACTTCATTTCGAGGATAAACTGTCGAGACAAAATAGAATTTACTTTCACATTCCTGGCCTGTGTAGTTTTATCTTCTTTTCCTCAATTCAAATCTCAGTTTGGTCATTGGATGTGGAGCCTCATCGGAAGTGAAGGAATTTTCCTCAGGATGATTAAAAAGCATCTTTTCCTCTGCCTGTCCTGTTCCACACATGTAACATGTCTGCTGATTGTTCAGCGCTGTGTCATTAAGATTCTACAACACCTCCATCCCACTTCTTGATCCAACGAGATTTTACAGCAGTGTTGCTATCCCAAGCTGCTTCTAAAAAAACCAGTATCCTTACAAGAAAGGCTTTTAAAGTCCCATGTTTGAAAAATACCAAGTACGACAAGCCCTGTCATTTTACACATCATGGCACCATAATGAAAACTGTAATCAACTTTTTTTTCCCCTCTTCTCTGATCAAGGAGGTTTAATTTGTTTGTTACCAGGGTGCAATAGCAATGGTGACCGACCACTCAGCACTGATTCCAAGTTCAGCAGAGTGGAAATCTACAAAATATGTCATTTGTACACTTAACCTTTGCTGGAAAATAAATAAGTAAAAATTACATCTAATTGAGAAAATTAATTTTGAGTTCAATTTTTTAGAATGGTAGATTTCATTCTGATGTCCCTGAAATATACAGGGTATTGGTGAATGCATATTCACAAAAATTACATGTGCATGTAGTTAAATACCCACTATTCCAAAGGAAATACCAGAAATTCACTGTATATTGAACACTTTTGGATACATGAATTCATTAGGTAGTATTATTGGATTTTAGTATGACAATCAAATCACAGATATCATAATTACAGAACTTGATACCATTTGTCCAAGATTCCCTATTTCAAATTGATAATTTATTGCAAAATAGGTTCAAGGTTCCTTTTATTGTCACATAATAACACATTAAAAATGTAGCATTCACGATATACTTTAACCTTTGCCGGCCATAAGGAAGGCAAAGATTTGTCATTCGTTTTGCCTGGCACTTCTTGCAGTACGAGAGAAAGGAGCAAGAGATTCCCTTCATAGGCATGGAGTGTCTGTGGGTTCGCCTCCAGTGCCCCCAGAGCCTCTACAGCTGCACAGACTCCTGCTCAATTAATCGGCAACCCAAGCTCCAGATCCACAAACCTTTGATACGATCGAGAAGCTTTCAGCATTTTTTTTTGTGCGTGCAAAAAGGGTCATTTCATTTTGTTGATTTCATATATTTACAGGTTCAAGAAAATGCAGAGGAAAAAAAACGTTTACAAACTCAAAAACAAAGCCATGAAGCAATGGCTTTACTGCATACACCATTCACTCCAACAAATCTTGAAACAAACCAAATCACACAAATAATTCTGGTGGTCAAACTGGCTGTAGTACACAACCTGTGTCCCTTTGATCAGATTGAATCAAACTTCTCATTGACCTTTTGCCTCACTAACATGCTCCTAGGTTTTAGCTACAAGCAAGATATAACTTGAGATCCTACAGACACAATATCAGAATGATTAATAACACCCACACATTCTCATGACGAGAGAAATAAATGTCTTTAAAGTTGTCTTTTAATACTGTATGAAAGCACCGATTAAAACTAAAATAAAAAGGATATTTTATGTAAATATTTTGACACTAAATGCTGAATTTTTTAAATTAAAAATAATTAATTGTTATTTAGACCAGGTTGAATACAGATGCATTATCAGTTGATGATAATGGTCCTGAAAATCCATGTGCCCAAATACAGATCACAGGTTCTACTGCCACAAAATAAGTGGTCATTATCACAAGCTTTGTCAAATTTCTTCCCCCCACCACATGATCAAAACCCAATACTTTTTAAATAATGCAAATCTAATTCTTTCCATTGAGTTAGAGAGTCATGCAGCATGGGTATCAGTTCATCTTCCCAACAAGTCCACATCAAGTGCCCATTTAAAATAATCCTGCACCAATCCCATTTTATTCATTCCACAATGCACTCACCTACCCCCAGGTTCTATCATTCACCTCACACCAAGAGGGAAATTCACAGTGACCAATTGATAAACTAACCAGCAGCTTTTGGGATGTGCGAGGAAAGCAGAGAACTAATAGGAAACCCAAAGATTTACAGGGAAAAGGTGCCAACTTGAAACAGACGACACCAGAGATCAAAGCTGAATTTACACTTTGAAGCTTCACCAGCTACATAAATGTTCAGATGCTTAAAAACATTTCCCTTTAATTGTACTCTTATTTATTTAATACTTAAACCATGAAACAAAATCAACAGCGTGGTTAACAAGGCATTGTGGAAATGCCTTACATTAGAGGTGTAAAACACACAAAAGTGTGAAGAATGCAGAGATTGAAGCAAAAACATTGGAGAAATTCAGCAGGTCAAAGAGTGTCTTTATATAGCAAAGATAATGATACACAACAAACATTTCTGGCTTGAGCCCCTCATTATTGTATGAACAAAATATAAGCAGGTACCTGAATAAAATGGAAAGGGGGTGCAGGCACAGCACAGTCCAACAGACAAGAGGTAATAGGTGGACGAGTAGAAAACAGTGGGAGGACGATGGCTCTGAATGGAGAGGGAAGGGAGTGGAGAGCTGGATGAAAAGAGACAGAGTGATAGAGGAGAGTGGGGAGTGGTCTAGCAGAAACCAGAGAAAGTGACATTAATGCCATCTGGTTGGAGACAGTGTTACTTCTCCAATTTACGGTTGGCCTTGGTTTGACTGTGCATGAGGCCGTGGACAGACATGTGAGTGGGGCACCGAATTGAAATGGTTGGCCCCTGGGAGATCCCGGTCATTGATCCCGCTCAGTGAAGTGATCTCCTAGTCTGCTTGCAGGCTCTGCGTTGTAGAGAAGGCCACAATGCGAGCATCAGATGCAGTGGACGACTCCCGTAGATTAACAAGTGAAGGGTTGCTTCACTTGGAAGGACTGTTTGGGGCCACGAATGGTGGTGAGGAAGGAGGTGTGGGCAATAGTGTGGCACTTCCTGCAGTCACAGGGGAAGGTGTCAAGGAGGAAATTAGTGGGAAGGGTTAAGTGGATGAGGGAGTCGTCCCTCTGATGATCATTACACACCATTATTAAATTCAAACTAAAATTTGGACCTCTTCAAGTAAATTATAAAGGAAGCAGTATTTCAAAATATATTAAACATTTTAATAGATTGGGAAAACAGCCAGGTGCTGATCAGCACCTTGAGATTCAGGAACACTTTCTTTTCAATAGCTATCAGATTTTTGAACTTTGCTCTTGCTAAGAGTGACATGGTTAGCACAACACCATTATCCAGTGATCAGGATGGGGGTTCAAATCCTGCAGCATCTGTAAGGTGTTTGTACGTTCTCCCTGTGTCTGCGAGGCCCCCCCCCCTCCCCCGGGCTCCAGTTTCTTCCCTCCATTCAAAACATACCGGGGGGTGTAGGTTAATTGGGTGTAATTGGACAGCATGAGCTCGTGGGCCAAAATAGTCTGTTACTTACTGTGTTGGGTGTCTAAATTAAAAAAAAATCATGAATTGCTCAAAAACGCTATAATGTAACATTTCTTCTGGCATTTATGGTAACTGAGTATTAACTATTTTCTGTATATATTATCTCTTTTTCATTTAAAGTGCGCTACTTGTTCAGCTGCAGCAATCATTTCAGTGAATTTGTACCTTGAGTTTATCGTCATAAACTTTGCACGTTGTCAAAGAGTGCAGCTACCATGTCCATTCAGGGTGAAGACAAAGAAGAAATCTACAGGAGTTTCTAAAGGTTGACTGAAAACTCACCCAAGTCCAACCAAATCTTCCAACATTCTGAAACAACAAATTTCTTCCCCTGTTCATCATCGACTCATCCACCTCCATCAATTTTACAACTCCGGCTCCAAGCTGCATAGGGATACCATTACTCTACCTAGTAAAGTAGTACACCATTGTATCTTCTACTGATTTTCATGTAACTGATGGGATTATTTAATCTTTAAGCTAAAATTTGTTATGATTTTAACCGAATGATGGATGCAGTATCCTGGATAGCTTTTGTTTTGAGTGGAGAAGCCCAAACTCCACCTTGCCAATAGAGTGAATGCACTTGAGGGCTAATCTATCATGGCGAGCCAGCCAACGGTACATTTAAGGTTTATACATCCAAAGAATTTGATGAACTGAAACGGAAAATGTTAGATAGCAAGCCCAGAACTTTCCCTGCAGTAACAGCACAGCTGTAACTCAAGAAGTCCACTCTAAAGTTCCATTTAAACACAAGTTTAACCAATGAAGTTGGTGGACTGTTCAGACTGAAAATACTTGGCTTACCAATGAGCGGTTTGCAAATGAGTAGCATAGTTGGCATAGCAGTTAGCTTTACTCTGTTACAGCACCAGCGATCGGGACCGGGGTTTGAATACCGTGCTGACTGTAAGGAGTTTGTATGTTATCCCCACGTCTATGTGGGTTTTCCCTGGCAGCTCCAGTTTACTCCCACTCTTCAAAACGTATGGTGGGTGCAGGTCAGTTGGGTGTAATTCGATGGGCTGAAAGGCCCTGTTATGGTGCTGCATGTCTAAGATAAAGGTTTGCACCTGTACTAGTGTCCAAGATGAGATTTCCAGAAACTCAGCTTCAATGAACTTCGATAAAATTTGTATACAGCAAAAAACAAGTCTTCTTATCAATTATCTGAGCAAGTAGAATGTTCACTGCCATAACTTCCATTCTTCATGCAATTTGAAAACAAAACAATCCAATGCTCGATTTATCTCTGTTCTTTTTGAAATCTTTGGCTTGGCTTCGCGGACGAAGATTTATGGAGGGGGTAAAAGTCCACGTCAGCTGCAGGCTCGTTTGTGGCTGACAAGTCCGATGCGGGACAGGCAGACACGGTTGCAGCGGCTGCAAGGGAAAATTGGTTGGTTGGGGTTGGGTGTTGGGTTTTTCCTCCTTTGCCTTTTGTTTTTGAAATAACTACAGAATAATTACAACTACAAAAACATGGAAAAAGGTAATTTGGTAAATCAGTCACCTTATACTTCGTGGATTGTTACCCATGGTTAATTGGCTACTGGTACATTCAACTTATCTGAAATGAGCAACAACCAAAAGACTATTTTGGGTGGCACGGTTGGCATGCAACACCTTTACAGCATCAGCAATTTGTACGTT
This sequence comes from Narcine bancroftii, assembly GCF_036971445.1. Taxonomy (NCBI): domain Eukaryota; kingdom Metazoa; phylum Chordata; class Chondrichthyes; order Torpediniformes; family Narcinidae; genus Narcine; species Narcine bancroftii. The sequence continues at coordinate 31,957,681 of NC_091474.1, forward strand.
TTTCCCGTGCCTGAGTGCGTTTTCCCCAGGGACTCCAGTTTCCTCCCACTGGAGGGATTTAGGTTAATTGGGTGTAAATTGGGCGGCATGGACTCATGGTCTGAAATGGCCTGTTACTGTCTACATTAAATTTTTAAAAAGTTAACATTTACAAAGTAAACTATAGTGCAGCCACAGTCTCTTATGGTGTACTTGGATGACATCTGCCATTGAACTATTATCATATTACTTAATTCAAGCGGTCTGATGCAAAATTGGTAGAGAATGAGGAAATCCCCAGGGCAGATATTTTCAGGGCTAAAATACAACTGTATTGCAGAGACAAGGTGAATGCAAGTATCAGTAAACCTTCGTTTTGTTGAAGCTCAAATCATCCTTTAACACGTACAATTAAATTTGTATTAGAAAAGCATTCTTCTTTTCTTTGGCTTGGCTTCGCGGACGAAGATTTATGGAGGGGGTAAAAAGTCCACGTCAGCTGCAGACTCGTTTGTGGCTGACAAGTCCGATGCGGGACAGGCAGACACGATTGCAGCGGTTGTAGGGGAAAATTGGTTGGTTGGGGATGGGTGTTGGGTTTTTCCTCCTTTGCCTTTTGTCAGTGAGGTAGGCTCTGCGGTCTTCTTCAAAGGAGGTTGCTGCCCGCCAAACTGTGAGGCGCCAAGATGCACGGTTTGAGGCGATATCAGCCCACTGGCGGTGGTCAATGTGGCAGGCACCAAGAGATTTCTTTAGGCAGTCCTTTGGTGCACCTCTGTCACGGTGGCCAGTGGAGAGCTCGCCATATAACACGATCTTGGGAAGGCGATGGTCCTCCATTCTGGAGACGTGACCCATCCAGCGCAGCTGGATCTTCAGCAGCGTGGACTCGATGCTGTCGACCTCTGCCATCTCGAGTACTTCGACGTTAGGGATGTAAGCGCTCCAATGGATGTTGAGGATGGAGCGGAGACAACGCTGGTGGAAGCGTTCTAGGAGCCGTAGGTGGTGCCGGTAGAGGACCCATGATTCGGAGCCGAACAGGAGTGTGGGTATGACAACGGCTCTGTATACGCTTATCTTTGTGAGGTTTTTCAGTTGGTTGTTTTTCCAGACTCTTTTGTGTAGTCTTCCAAAGGCGCTATTTGCCTTGGCGAGTCTGTTGTCTATCGCATTGTGCACATTTTAAACATACAAGTATGACCTGTGTATGATAATCAGTGGTACAGGTACACAATCCTTTATCCGGAATGCTTGGGGGACAGTGTGTTCCGAATTTTGGATTTCGGAAAGCCAGATTTAAGCCCATCTGAATTGTGCTGCCGTATCCACCCCACTCCCTTCCAGGCACGCTGCCGTCTCTCCCCACCCCCCCCGACTTGCACTGCCCGTCTCTTGCACTGCCCGTCTCTCGCCCGCCCGACTTGCGCTGCCGTCTCTCTCCCCACTTGCTGATTTTTGGAGCTTTCCGGATTTTAGATGTTCTGATAAAGAATTATGTGCCTGTACTAATATGCAATATTTTCTACCCTCTCAAACAACTATTAGTTCATCGGAGTAATTCGGGACCCAAAACAAAACAATAAAAGGGGATGATAGGGAACCAATTTTCAAAAGCTTAATGCTAGCATATCTTTGTCCACCTGAAAATGGTGCAACAATCACAAATTCCACCAAAATGGACATTTCTAACTCTCTACAAATCACATATGATGTTTAAATACACAGCAGAAGTGAAACATCTCAAGACACATTTCAACAGTTGGGCATATGTCAGAGTATTTCTACTAATAGTGAAATAGTTATCAGGACCTTCACCAAGATTACGAAATTAGATTGTATTAAATAGGTCCATAACTTAGCACCAACTTAAAGTAGTGAAACAGTAAACATACCTCCAGAAAAAAAGATTGACCAATATTTGGAGTGAAACTGCAATGGAGTATTTAAACCCATAAAACAAAAATACATGTAAAACACATGCCTCCCCACAGGATGAGGCTTAATTTAATGCAGCTCCTGACACTTTGCAGAAATCAGCAAAGTGCATCTACCATAAAGGCACAATCCCATAGCAAGCAAACAACTGCAGTCCACATAATGCCTGCTGTGGAGTCGTACATTACAGAATGAGGCATTTCAGATCACTATGTCCATTTATTGAGTACAAATCTATACAAGCCCCATTTATCTGCACTTGATACTAAGAATGCTGTGTCTTGAAGATTCAGTGTTCATTAAAATCCTTTTCAAAGTTGTGAAAGCATCTGCTTCCACCAGCTTCTCAGGCCATGGATTCCAGATTCCACCCAACTCTTGGATGAAAAAGATTCTCTCAGGTCCTCTGAACGTTAAACCCATGCTCTCTATTCTTAGACATCTCTGCCATGGAGAAGAATTTCTTCCACCCTCCCCAGCTCTCATGATTTTTTACATCCTCCAAGCAGGTATCCTCTTCCAAGAAAAATAAATCCAGCTTTATTGGGGCAGTCTTCCATTTCCACTCTCAGTGGTGATGCAGCGTCTTGACCAACCCATCAGCATTCCATTTCCACCCACAGATGCCGCTCAACCCACCATGTTCATAGCAGTTTGTTTATGCGTCAACAGTCTCTTTGTATAGTTTGGCATGACAATGATACCATCTACAAATTTTCCAACAATATTACAGTAGTGGGTTGTATAAAGGAAAGGAATGAGTCAACATATAGGATGGAGATTGAAAACTTGGATAAATGGAGAATAACCACAACCTTGCATTCAATATCTCCAAAACTAAGGGGCTGATTGTTGAATTCAAGAAAGGAAAGCCAGAAGTATACAATCCAGTTGTCATTGGGAGATCAGAAGTGGAGGGAGTGAACAAATTTACGTTCTTGGGAGTCACTATCTTGGAGGATTTTTCCTGGACCCAACACACCAACGCATCATGAAGAAAGCACACCAGCACCTCAACCTCCACAGGAGTTTGCGGAGGTTTGGTATAACACCAAAAACCCTGGCAAATTTCTACAAAGGTGTGGTGGAAACTGTGCTGATCAGTTGCCTCACGGTCAGGTATGGGAACACCAATACCACTGAGCGTAAAGCCCTTGGAAAGGTAGTGGAGACAGCCCAGGATATCACAGGCAAAACCTTCCCCACCATTGAGTACATCTGTAGGGAACACTGCAGTCAGAGGGGAGCAGCAATCATCAAAGACCCTCTCCACCCAGCACATGCTCTGTTCTCGTAGCTGCCATTAGAAAAGTATTGGTGCCATAAGACTCTCACCACCAGGTTCAGCAACAGCTGCTACTCCTCCACCATCCGAATCCTGAACGACAAAGTCAGAGACTCATTTAAGGATTCTTACTTGTGCACTTTATTGATTTTCTTTGTTTTCTCTGTTTTGTAGTTTGTTTACATGTTTACACAGTGTACAGTTTATTTTTTGCATTAGCAATTAATAATAATTCTGCCGCACCCATAGAAAAAAGGAATCTCAGGGTTGTATATGATGTCGTTATTGTACTTTGACAATCTGAAATCTCCACATTTTTCACTCTCTCCTTATAACTGAAACATTCCATCCGTGGCAATATCTTGATGAATCTCCTCAACACTTTCTCTAGGCAAATGCATCCTTCATGTTGTCTGGTGACCAGTAGTGAACACAATATTCCAACTGTGTCTTAGCCAGTGTTTTACAGGATTTGCACCAAGACCACGCAGTTCTTTATCTCTGGCTCAGCTAATGAAGGCAAGCATCTCACATGCCCTATTCACCATCCTATCTATGCTGCCATCTTCAGGGATCTCTAGATAACTACACCACGGTCCCAGTTTTCTGGACATTCATGGTGGATGCCCTAACCAAACGGGAGACAGAGGTAACTGGGGAAAACGAGATGGCTCATGTTCTAATATTCGGAGGCTTGCAAGTCCTGGTCAATGAGATATATAACAGGAGGGAGTTCTCATATTCTCTTTGATGGCCATAGTGTTGAGTTTTATGCCAATCTGTTCCGATACCGACAAAAACTTGCCTTGCCTGAATAGTTGGGCTATAACTTTGGGTTGTAGGAAAAGGCTTGCTGCAAGAATGCAGATCATGCACAGATGTGTCTGGTTTAATTTCACGATTGGTGCAATTTTACCCAAAAATGATCTTTTCTGGTTTAAATCAAGTTTTGTATTGCTGGGACCCAAAAAGCAGTTGCTATGTATTCTGATTTCAAGACTAATTTTCCTACAGTAGGAGGTATTAATGCAATGAAGATGCTGGGCACAACATATTCATTAAATATCATTCAATGCAACACAATACAAAAATGCAAAACCACATGGCAAATATTTCTACTCGGAACTATTTTACAGATACCTCAGACATAACTAAAAATGAGAGGAAGTATTTCTTTGTTCAAAGATCATTTAAAGTACTAATGTCTTTTCTGAAAAGCTACAGAAGGATCCTATTATGGTCATTTGACAAAATATTCATTGCCCCAGTCTGAAAGATTTTTTTAAAGAAAAGTTACTTTGTGTCATTGGTATTAAAACATATGTAATTCATACATGGTGCACTCTGATTTACACGAGATTCTTTGACATGCCTCACATTGTGTAAATAGCCTACACAATTCAATTGTTGGTGTCAGATCATGGATCTAAATCATGCAACAGTTATAAAACTATTAATATACTCTCTCTTTCTTCTCTCTTTGGCTTGGCTTCGCAGACGAAGATTTATGGAGGGGTAAATGTCCACGTCAGCTGCAGGCTCGTTTGTGGCTGACAAGTCCGATGCGGGACAGGCAGACACGGTTGCAGGGGAAAATAAACAAACTGTGTTGGATCATGTTAATACCTTCTGGCAGCATTATCACAATAAATTCAATTAACTATCTTCAACACAACCACCATGGTACAATGACACCAGAATTTCCAATGTTTAACATACACACTGCATCGTATTTGCTTTGCGGATTTGCATAGGAGATCGAGATGGAAATTCCAACCATTTAGATTGACTTCCAAAGTAACTAGAACACAATTTTACTCCATATACATGTTTTACTCCACGGAGAGTTCCAAAATGCAACTAGTAGAAGAAATTAGAAACATAAAAACCAGGAAACTAAAACTGAAGATTAATCTCAAAAGAACCTAAGAAATTAGAGCAGGAGTAGGATATCTGGCCCATCGAGCCTGCTCTGCCTTTCAATAGGATCAAGGTTGATCTGGCCGTGAACTCAGCTCCACTTATTTAATTGTTTCCCATAACTTTTAATCCCTCTATTATTCAAAACTCTGTCTCAAGCATATTCAATGAGACTGTCTTTGCTGTTTCCTTGGGCATAGAATTCCACACACTCACTACATTCTGGCAGAAGCAGTTCTTCCTTATGTCGATCTTAAATATACTTTCCCGAATCTTGGGCTATGTCTCACCTGCTAGTAGAATTCTAGTCTCACCTGCTAGTAGAATTCTAGTCTCACCTGCTAGTAGAATTCTAGTCTCACCTGCTAGTAGAATTCCAAAGAGTCTTTTCCCTTACTACTCAATCTTTCCTCATGAGCTAACCCCTTCATATCCAGGATCTACCTGGTGAACCTCTTCTGTACCACCTGCAAAGCCAGTACATCCTTTCTCAAGTAAGAGCAGAAACGCATGTGGTACCTCCAAGGACAACCTCACTTGTACCCTGCAGTTACAGCAGAACCCCATTTACTTTTCTTGCTTACATGCTGCCCCTGCAAACTAACTTTTTGCAATTCATGCACAAGTCTCCCAGGTGTTTCTGTGCAACACCATGCTGCAATTCTTCACTATTTAATTAATTATCCAATCCACTTCCTCCACCCACCCCCCCCCCCCCCCCCGCAAAGGGCGAGACCTCGCTTTTACTCATGTTGTACGTCTTTTAAAAACCCTTGGCTAATCATTTAACCTATCTATATTTCTCTACAGACTCCCCATGCCCCCTCCACAATTTGAGTTTTACTCGATTTAGTGTCATCAGGAAACTTAAGATTTGCTACACTTGGTTCCCCCTCCAAATCACCTCCTTTACACATTACTCACACTGATAATTAATAGACAGCAAAATCCCTATTTTCCAGAATTCAAGCAACTGGGAGTCTCTGGGTAAAAAATACCAACGTTTAAAATTGCCACCCTTAGCAGTCAGTTTGCCAATCAAGCAATCTTGAGTAACTGTAAGATTCACTTATCCAGCATCTACCAAACCCCATAGGTGTTGGATATTGGGGCTTTTACAGTATTAAATTGGTTGGGATAGGGGATAGTGATTGCGACCAGACTAGGGTTTGAATCCTGTGCTGTAAGGAGTTTGTATGTTCTCCCTGTGTCTGTGTGGGTTTTCTCCAGGAGCTTTGGTTTGCTCCTGCTTTTCAAAACATACTGGGGGAAAATGGGGTGTAAATTGGACGGCATGGACTCGTGGGCCAAAATGGCCTGTATATCTAAATTTTTTTAAATTAAACAAATATATATTCTTGGCATGGGAGAATGAGTAAAAGCTTCAAACAGGCCTAAATTAGTTAAATATACTTTAGTGAAATTCTTAGATAGGGTCCAAGATGGGCAACATTGGGCTCAGTAATGCCTTATTCTTCAGTAGGAATAGAGCCCATGAAATCCATCGTGGCCACTTGCACAATGGTGGGACTATCCGCATGACAGAAGTGAATTTCTGCCAGAAAGATTTAGAGTAGGACATTGATAACATCCATTGTATGTAACACTGATTTAAGATTAGAATGTGCATTTTTGCGATCAATGATTCACCTGGTGTCTTCTCTTAAACACATGTAATGTGCAACTCAAACAATTCCCCCCTTTAATGTGAGGCAAAAAAATCACAGTTACATTTGTCATTTTCCTTGGCAGTCTGTAGTCTTTTCTGGAGTTGATTCATGTATTAAAATTCCAACCGAGACGATAGGTGGATGCTGAAGGAAAACTGTTCAACTTATTGTTTGTCCCAGCTACAGATCCGGATTGATTGGTGGTCGGTGAGTGATAGGTGAGCACTGAAACGAGCAGCACCTGAGGTCACTGGTGAGTCAGAGTTAGATCCAGGCATTGACCTGCAGTACTTGGTGAAGCTGGTGGGACAGAGTTAGGTTCCAGGCATTGTCCCCCAGTGCTATCTACTATCACTGCCTTCTCAACATTTGTTTGGACAAATGCCTCGCCGGACTTTTGAAAAATGCAACCTTCCTCACTTCCTTGTCCTCCACTAGCATGGCACTGCAAAGCCACAGTGCCCATTTTCTGTCTTTTTGTAATATTTTTTCTATTTACCTTGGCATCTTCTGGTATATCTGTTCAACATTTTGAGTATCTTCCCTTCCTCAAAAAGCCACGATAAAACTATCCAACTGTTTCTTCATTTAATGGAAAAGTCCGCAATTTTAGCCACGAGCACAATGTCTTAACAAAACACACCTTACTTTGCCAGCATTCCAAGATCTTAAGAAATATGAATATGTGGGCCATTCAGCCCTTCAGGTCACTCCACCATTCATGTCTGATCTAATACTCCTCAAATTCACTTTCTTACCTTTCCCCATCACCCCTGGCTTCTCTTAATTCAATGTACCCATCTCCATCCCTTAATCCACTCTCCTTAGCACTCTTCCCATACAAGTACAAGAGACACAATTCCTGTCATTCTAACACTTCCTTTTCCAAACATTCCATCAGGTGAAAAGTGATATCCTTGTATGACTTTCCATTTAACACAGTTAAATGGACAAAGTTCAGGGTAATATCTCTGCTGAAGGCTGTCGGGGCAGAGAGGAGGGTGGGTACTGCGAGAGATGGAATGCAAATCCAGTTTAAGTCATCACTCCAGTTTCCTGTCACAATCTCCACCTCATTTCCAACAATGCCTTTATCTTTCACATCCAAATAAGTTCCAGTGAAGCTCAATATCAATTGAAGTTATACCATCTCATCTTCCAAACAAGCAGGTTGTTATTTCTGATTGAAAACAAGAGTTGAATTGAAATTCTGTTTGAATAATTATAATTATTCCAATATTCCCATTTACACCTTCTCTTGACACATACTTTAAATCCTTTTTATTTGTACCTGAATTCAACTCTTTTGCACTGCCAATAATTTTATCATTAAGTCTCTACCTAACATCAACCCTATCGCCAAACCTTGCATTTTCTCCTCACCTGCCACTCTATCCCTGCTGTAAGCCAGTTTCATCTCTTACATTCTCCAATGCTGATCAAACATCATTCACTGTTTTTTGCTCCACAGTGTCATTTGACCTGCAGAGCATCCTGAGCATAAAAAAACCTGCCCTCACTGCCTCCAGCCAAGTAAGTACAAGTGACATTTGTCTGATTGGAGAAGGGAGGTAGTTGGGTGGGGGTGCGATTGGGATGCATTTCTAGAAAGTGGTCCACGTTGCCATTTTCTATAATGCAAAGCTGTGTCATCCGCACATATCAAGAGAAGCAAGTTGAGCTGAGTTAGTCACTCCCCCACCCCAACATAAACTCTGTGAGTATGCATATTTTTGGGGCGTGATTTATGTCTGCAACTGAAACAGACATAACATGAGGCTCCCTTTAAGAAGTGCTACACAGGCAGTTTTAACTAATGCCAACTCCAAACTACCAAAGTGGGAAGGTATCATGATGTTGGCACGCTAAACTCAGTGGGCCAGTTTAATTACATAACACAACTACACATTTTCAGGGACTCAATTTTTCAGGGAGCATGTGGAGTGGGTGATTTCAAGGTAATGGTAAAGGTTCCTTTATTGCCATGTAATTCTACATTTAGAATGTAACATACATGAAATTCTTTAACTTTGTCCACCGTAAGGAAGACAGAGTCGTCACTTTGTCCAGTGCCCCTCACAGAAATGAGGCCCTAGTGAGGAATGAACCGGGATTCCACTGGGATCATTTTAAAACTTTACATTTGCAGCATTGCGCTTTATTCACTGGGAGTGCCAATTGTGAATTTAGTCTAAATTCTCAATGATAGATGGAAAATTTGTTTTTCTATCCATTATAGGTCTCCAAACTCAAATGTCTGTTATACATCTGTAAACCTTGACAACAGTTGCTGACAGTCTCTGCAGGGAATATAAAAGACAAGTCTGATCTTGTCCTTAGTCAGATTCACAAACAATTGTTCCAACAGAGATCCCTCCACACCAAATGTTAATCGCACCTGTCCTCGGTCCAAAATTACTAAGGCCAAACATCACAGTGTACACTCTGCCTTGGTTTGGGACAGTCATCACTGTTTAATGTCAATTAACCATTCAGGGAACACTGAATATACCCTGCTGCACCTCCCTCTGCAACTAATCCTTGACTTCTTCTTTTGAAGACAATAGTCAGTGCGGATTGGAGACAACATCTCCTCCTCAATGACAATCAACTCAGGAGCACCTCAAGAATGTGTGGTTAGCCCACTGCTGTACTCTCTTTACACACAATTGTGTGGCTTGACACAATTCAAATGCCATCTGATGACACCATTATTGTTGACGGAATCACAGATGGCACAAGGAAGCACACAGGAGTGAAATAGATCAGAGAGTTAGTGGTTTCACAACAACAATCTTGCACTCAATGTCAGTCAAACAAAGGAAATGGTTGTCAACTTCAGGAAGGGGAAGCCAGGAGAACACAAACCAGCCCTCATAAAGGGATTAGCAGTGGAGAGAGCAAGAAGCTTCAGATTTCTGGGTGTCAAGATCTCTGAAGATCTACCTGGGACCATCATGCCAATGTAATCATGCCAGCAGCTATATTTCATTAAGAGTTTGAGGAGATTTAGTATGTCACCACAGTCTCTTTCAAATTTCTATAGGTGTATTGTGGAGAGATTCCAACTGCAGTGAAGGTACCAATGCACAGGACAGGAACAAGTTACAAAGGGTTGTAAACTTGGCCAATGCCATCATGGGCATTAGTCTTCACTCCATTAATGACATTTTTAAGAGGCAGTTCCTCAAGAAAGCAGCCTCTATCATCAAGGACCCTCACCACCCAGGCCATGCCCTTTTCTCAGTCTTGTACCTCATCAGGGAAGAGGTACAGGAGCCTGAAGACACACACAAAAACAACTTCTTTCTCTCTGCTATCAGATTTCTGAATGGACAATAAAGCCAAGGGCACTACCTTACTCTCTTTTTTGCACTTAGGGTATTTAAAAAAATAATCTTGTATTTACGCAATTGTAATTTTATAGTAATTTTGCACTTTGTTCTGCTCCATACTGCGGCCGCAAAAGAACAAATTTCATGACACATGTTCACGACAATAAACCTAATTCTGATTCTGACATGAAATTGTAAAAGAAATGCAGAGAACAAATGGACTGCAGCATCACCAGTGCTGGGTTAATGGCACTCTTTTATTTGTATAAAAGGCCAATGTCAACTGATCTTGACTGTGGCACCATACCATTACCAGTGATATATTTTATTCTACTTCTAGCAATTCAAAGAAAGTTTGAGAGTCCAATGCATTTTGAACAGACTCCAACTGATGATGACATTTAGATCTACAATTATCTTCAACCTGTCACCCAGCTCAAATGCAAGGGATACAATTATAATTCTTCCCCTAAGTAAATGCCTAATAAGTCACAAAGCTAATGGGCACTTACTTAACCTTCACACAAAGCTGTTCTGTCAGGTGCAAGAGCAGAAAGCAAAGGACACTACTCTACAAGGAGGGAGGGGAAGTACATACGCACATGGATCATCCAAGTCATTCTCCTGTGCCTCCCAGTGGTCATTTAATCAAAGGGAAGATGCCAGGGAATAGGCTACCTACCTTTATAAGCAAACTGCACCTTGTGCCCCTGTAAATGGGCAATTTCATCTGCATTAGGAACGTTCTGTAAAATGTTACCATTCTGACACCTTGAGTGCAGGTATAAGCATGAAACAATCCTTTTTCTGCTTGACTGCTGCTTGATTTACACACACATTCAGAGGTTCATTCTGCAAAGTGGCACATATGCAAAAGGTGGAAGACCGGACATAATTCAAATACCAGGTGTACAGCGCAATCCTAGCTTCAGAAAACCCAGAGTACGTTGACAGTTTTGCTACCTGTGCAAGAGCATCAATTTATTTGCCAGTGCAGACAAACTGATGCAGGGCCATGGATGAAGTCAGACTCGCATTAGTAGCATTGGAGGAAGTTTCAAGGCACATTTCAAAATGAGAGTTTTAGATGGCTGATTATTCGTGGGATTAGGTGTCGACTTGGCTCGGGTCTGGCTGCACTGCAAGATCGAGTCAGAGTGTGGACTGGCTTGTTCATATATAAAATACAAAGCAAGTCTCAAAAAACAAGTTCTCTTCTTGCCCACGTTTCGAAGTCCATTTCTTACTCCTTTCCCTCCTTCTCAACACATGCCCAGAAACAGCAACATTTTTCCATTCTGCACGAAAACAAAACGTCATTATATCTTCCCGTTATTACCAAGCTGAGTACAAATCTTTTCTCAGCACAGGTTTCTATCAATGGCTATTAGCATTTAAAATCCTTTATTTTCAAAAGCTATCTGCAGACAACATTTGACAATTCTTTGCTGTATTCTTTCCTTGACAGCAATACTAACACCCGCACAAGTATGTCATTATAAATAAATAAAGGCAGCCCCATAGGGAATAATTTAATGGAAATCAATGTTGAACAAAATGCAGTAACTTGACAAAAAGCTCCATTGCACCAATTGTGTAAAAGGCCATCTGACAGGCAGGTAAACTAGGACAAGTGGGAAGAATAAACAGGGAGGAAACTGCATTCAATAAGACACAATTACCTGTCTTTGTCTCAGTGACCAATGAATTGTTAAGTCGTTCTGTACACATCTAAAACTGTATGTGGGGTAAAACAGTTTGGTAGGTGGAGAAAACCTTCTGCAAATTCGCAAGTGATTCACTGATGTGTAGGCACAAGTTCAATCATGGTTGGAGGGTGCAAGGATGGGCACCCACTGTTCTTCTGAGAAATGATCTGAATGATGGGTCATTGTGGCTAATATGCTTGAAGAAGAAACAATGGCCCCATGCCAAGTCTGCAGCCGCAAGTTCAGCTCATACAGCATTTGAGACATAGATCTTAGTTCAAGGAAACTGTTGCTGTTACAGGGATTCCAAGCTGCATAAATGTGGGAAATAGCCAAGAACTCCCTGCAATTTAACTCACATTTCTTTTCTTTTAAAAATATTTTTATTGATTTTAATCAAGAACTTATACAAACAAAAAAAGGGTACAGTTCAATAAGATGATATGGACAGTTACACAAACTAAATAAGATATTCGTTATATCACTAACATACACAAATTGTAAATCATATCTAAAATTCATATTCTAAATAGCATATATCTTTTTTAGAAAAAAACCTCTAATAATATAAAAAATAAGGAAATAAAATAGTAAAGGAAAAAAACCCAAACCCTTTACTTAACCACGTTGTCACATGCTATATATGACGTATTAAAAGAAAGACAAAGGTTAAAAACAAAGGAACATACAAAAGATTTAATTATATTGGAGTAAAATTATAAAGTAAGATAGTGAGTCATAAATGATCCCCATGACTTCTGGAATCTTATATCTGAATTATTAATTGAATAACAAATCTTTTCCATGTTCTAACATGATGTCACTGCGGTGGAACACAGTAGTGCAGGTGTGACCTCACCAAACTGTACAGGCTGGCCCACCTCCATCCCTGTAACTCCTCCCCATAGATTTTCCCAATAAAGGCTGATAGCCCTAATCTCCTCCTTCCAACCCAGCCTTGAATCTGGGCCAGCAGCATGTAGAGACACGTCTAATATTTCTGGATATTAAAGTCTTTAATCACTCGCTTCATGTTTGCTTGTGGTTATTGATCACACTACAGTCACGCAACCACTGATCATGAGTAAGTGGGCAGCATCCTTCCATTTAAGTAAAATCACACGCCTCACCAAAAGAGAGGGAAAAGAAATAACATGACTCTGAACCAGAGATAAAGAAGAATCATTCCCACCTGTTGTACCGAAGAGGGCCGCCAAAGGATTTGGTGTTAAATCTCTATTGAAATTTTTGATGAAGTATGGAAAACCTCTCTCTGGTATTTTTTCTAGACTAGGACAAGTCCAGAACATATGAATAAAATAAAAGCGAGACAATTTAGCCTGAGACAAATGTGCTCTATGAACCACTTTGAAGAGTTAATTGTCTATTAACTCCCATTTCAAGAACAGGTTTTTATTGAATGTTCTGAACTGGCAGTCTCCACAACTGACAGCACAATAGAAGTGGAGAGAGTTTAGGTCACCTCGAGAATCAGGTGCGAAATATAATAAAGGTGAGAAAAGATATTTTTTCTGATATTAAAATCAAAAGCAGCTTGGTGACAGTATCTGGTAAGAGAGTGTTACTGCAGGCAGACTGAAAGATCTGCCAATCCTCTTGAGGATATGAAGGGCTGAAATAAACAGAGAACAACTTCAGTCTGAAGGAGTTTTCACTAGCCTAAGCAGTAGTGAAGGATGGTTTTGAGGAGAGCTGAATTCATAGCCCAAGGACCACTTCCAAGCACTACTTACAAGAATTTCATTTTAACCATTCATAACCAGATGCTGAGACTACAATCTCGTCTAAAAACACAAATGCCATGTTTCTTGTTACTGACTCAATGCCTTCCTCCTATTCCAGTCAGTGACCCACTCATCCGGCCGCTCCCTTACTCCTCCGCATATCCCTCATTTTTCCAACCTTGCACCCTGACTTGTTCACACAGTATCCCCTCGCTCTTCATTCAACATTCAAACTTCTCTGTCCACTGCCCCCTCGCTCCTCCACATTCCTCACCCACTCCCTCCTCAAAGCCATCACACTGCTGGCCTGGTGCCTCCTCGTGGCTGTTTGTTCCCACCACCACGGGCACTGTATGCTCACTGCTGCTACGCTCTGATGTATTACATCCTTACATACAACATGGGAGTTGAACCCTGATCCCAATCACTGGTGCTGTAACAGGGTTGCACTAACCGTTCAAGCATCTTAATTAAAATGCTTGTCTGCCTTTGGCTTAAACCTTGAAGAAGGGCTCAGGCCAAAACATTGGTTATACATCTTTACCTCCTATGGCAGCTGCGAGTTCCTCCAGTATTTCTGGGCGTTTTTACTACAATCTCAGGATCTGCAGATTTTTGTGTTTCACTCCATTTCTACCATGCTTTGTGTACAAGCATTTGAACATCCCTCTGATTAGTGAAGAGAAAGTTTTCTTTTTATTTGAACTGTCCAATCTCAAGCCAACAACTTGGAGGACACCGCGGAGCATTTGTTTTTTTAAAACTTTTTTTATTCGTTGAAAATACAGATAGTAAATAACATACAACAATGAACCATAAACATGAACATTATATTTTATATATATAAAAAAAGAAAAGAAAGAAACCCCTCCCGCCTTCAGCCAACTCTCCTAAGGAGAGCCATAAAGAAAAGAAAAAAAATATTAAGAAAAGATTAAACATACATATTAAGATCTAATCAATGTAAATCAAAATGTAAATATTCTGAATATAACAACCACTTATTAATAAAGAAACTATAGTTATCATGCAAAACATATGTAATTTTTTCCATTATTAAACAATATTTTATCTCATTATGCCATCTATTAATATCAATAATATTCGTATCTTTCCACGTACTAGCAATACATTTTTTCACTACAGATAAAGCTAAATATACAAAAGCAAGTTGAAATTTATCTAATCCCAAACCTTTCAGAGGTTTCAAACTACCCAATAAAAATACTGTTGGATCTAAAGGTATTTTAATCTTATACAGGTATTCTAGAAACAATTGAATTTTCTTCCAAGAAGATTGTATATATATACATGACCAAACCGCATAGAAAAAAGTTCCAACAGAGTTACCACATCTAAAACATAAATCTGATTCATGAAAACCATACTTTTTCAGTTTTTCAGGTGTTAAGTATAATTGATGTAAAAAATTATAATTAATCATTGCATAACGTGCATTTATCAGTCTAGTTACACTATCATAACAAATATCTGACCAATCATCCTCGGAAAAAATAAAACCAATTTCCGCTTCCCATTTACCTTTAGATTTATCCCAACCCTTTTTATCCATACCATCCTGTAATATTTGATGCATAAATGAAATATAACCCTTCTCTGGTACCTTCATAAGAAAAGTCTCAAATTTAGTCATTTCAGGTAAAATCATATCTCTACCAAACACATGTTTTACCAAAGATCGAATCTGATAATAAAGAAACAAAGAGTTTTTATCAATACCATAACTGTCCCTCATCTAATCAAAAGATAAAAATTTACCTTCTTTAAAACAATCTCCCATATTTTTCACACCTTTAAATCTCCAATGTAATAAACTTCAATTATGTATTGAGAAAGAAATGTTGATTATTATACAATTAAATCAAAGCCGATAATTCACTCCTAGAACCTATCATTTTCTTTTTCTTTGTCCATAACTTCATTAAATGTTTTAATATAGGCACATTATGTTGCTGTAACAAATTTACATTTCATCTAAACAAAAATTGATGTATTTCAAATTCAGAAATATTTGCCATCTCAATTTTGGCCCAACTAGGGGGCCATTCCAAATCCATCAATGAACTAATAAATTTAAGTTGGGCTGCTTCATAATAATTTTGAAAATGTGCTAAACGTAGTCCCCCTAATTCATATTTCCAAGTTAATTTATTCAATGCTACTCTTGAAAATTTACCTCTCCACAAAAACTCCCTAACCATTTTATTCAAATCTCAAAAAAAAAATGTTATCAAGTAAATACAGAATAGATTGAAACAAATATTGCATACGTGGAAAAATATTCATCTTAATTGTATTTATCCTACCCAATAAATTAATAGGTAAATCTTTCCATTTAATCAAATCAGTTTTAATTTTTTTATTAACAGAACATAATTTAATTTATATAAAGATTGATAATTAACATTCAAAATTAGACCCAAATACTTAATTTGATCCGTTCACTTCAAATTAAGAATATTCTTATAAGCTGAATAATCTCCTTCACTTACTGGTAATATTTCACTTTTTTCCTAATTAACTTTATATCCAGAAAGACATCCATATTGTATCAGACACTCCTTCAAGTGCAAAAGTGATTGAGCTGGATTTGTTAGATACGCCAATACATCATTGGCAAATAAATTAATTTTATATTCCTCATCTAAAACTTTCATACCTTGTATCTTTGTATTTTGTCGTATCAGCTGTGCCAAAGGTTCGATCACTAACTCAAACAAAGCTGGTGATAAAGGACAACCTTGACAAGTGGATTAAGTCAATTTAAACGGTTCTGAAACCAAACCATTCGTCAATATTCTAGCTATTGGTTTACTATATAAAACCTTAATCCAACCAATGAAAAAAGGGCCAAACTTGAATTTCTCCAGAACTTTAAACAAAAAAATTCCACTCTATCAAATGCTTTTTTGGCATCTAAAGATATCACCATCGGATGGTCTGAAGATTGTCGAAATTCATTAATTAAACTCATCACATGCAAAATATTATCTGAGGCATATCTATTCTTTATGAAATCTGTCTGATCCATATGAATCAACTTTGGTAAAAATTTAGCCAATCAATTCGCTAAAATTTTAGCTATTATTTTATAATCTACGTTTAACAACAAAATTGGTCTATATGAGGATACTTTCAAAGGATCTCTATCTTTTTTTGGGATTACTGTAATTAAAGCACTAGAACAAGACTCAGGTAGTTCATAGTGTTCTCCAACTTGACATAATACATTTCCAAACACTGTAGAAAAATCATCATAAAAAATTTTATAAAATTCGACCGAAAATCCATCGTCACCAGGCAATTTACCGTTCGGCATTTCCGTCATAGCCATTTTAATTTCCGAGTCAGTAAATGGTACTTCCAACTCCTGTATATCTGCATCCTCTAATGTCGGTAAATTCAACTGTGATAAAAAAAATCAATCGATCCATTTTCTTGTTTTCCATCAGATGTATATAGCTTTTTATAAAATGAACAAAATTCATCATTAATCTCATGAAGTTTATAAGTGATAAGCGAGTTCCGTCTAACAGCATTAACACCGCGGAGCATTTGTGTAGCAGAGATGATCACTGCATTTAGTGGGATTCCATGAAGGCAAATGCTCCAAATCACTCCGAAAATGTACATGAAAACTCTGTGTCTTTTATAACCTGGTTGTTTGCATCTTCCCCTCAGAGGGAGAATATTTCCCACTCCTCCAGCAAGTTAGACACTGTTCCTTCCCGGCAATCTCCAGGGACCATTGTACTGCAGCATCTGTTTCATCTGTTTTGGGAATTGTTCGACTACACAGGGAGGTACAGTGAAGCAACTGAGAGTGCTGTTGGATCATAGCTTCAACAACTTCCATTTATTGTCAGGTGCACAAAATCTTTTTTCCTTTGTGGCCCTATGAAGGCACACACAGAGATGCCACTAGCCTAGTGCCACTATCGAGTCAAGAAATAGAAACAAAAGAACATCCATTCTGAGACATTGTGTTCCTGGATCCTGCCATCTCTTCCAATGCTGCCTCCTCCTGCATTTCCATACCCTCTCAGCCTCCTGATCTGTCCAGGAGAGAACTGAGCTCGAGGCATCTATGACACCAACCTTAGCCCTGATTCCAAACCCCCTAAGCGATTAAGAAGCTGTCAGTGCCCGAGACCCTTCAGAAGCTCTAGTCACCATGGGTGCCCCGAGAATCTTGATCTCGACATCTGGTTCCCATGAGCCAGTCTCCAGCATCCCACAGAGCCAATCTGGTGAAAGGCATTTGCCCTCACTTGCCCATTGTTGTGGTGTCCTTCTCAGTGAGATGGAGGTGTGAGTGTTCTCTTGTGCTGGTATTCTGCTCCAGCCTGCTGCTTCCCAGAGCCCACAAACTTCATGTTCCAGGGTACCAAACATGGGCTCCATCATATTAGGCATGGGTCAAAATATCTTTGAAGGATAAAACACTGCCAGCTCCATTATACAGGCAAATTTAAAAGTACAGGGCCATCAGGCAGGAATGACCAGGTAATGGGATCCTGCAGAGGAGCACCAAAAGACCTCATCTCTGCACCCCTGTTCTTCCTGCCATTAAAAGCAGCACTACTATCTTGATCCTGCCCTTTGGTGCTGTCCCAGTGGAATTCTCCCAATGAATCCCACCAAGTGCCCCAGTTTCCTCCCATGTCTCAAAGACATGGATTTGTAGGTTGTTAGCCACTGTAAATTGTCCCTTGTGTCCAAGTGTGTGATAGAATCTGGGGGCAATTGATGGGATGTGAGAAATAAAGCCAGATTTGAGTAAATGGGTGCTTGTTAGTAGAATGGACTGGATGGGCTGAAAGGCCTGCCCATGCTAGAATAGGGGAGAGGATAATATAGCAGTGGAGAAAGACTACAAACTCACAGCTTCAGCTACCACTGTTTAATCCACACCGTAATGGTCAAAATGTGTAATTCTTTGACTAACCTCATTAGGTCAGTGTTGCATTTGGTTCTCGCGAGTGTCGGAAGTGACTCAAGTTGGTTTTACTTTCAGTGGCCAGCTTTGTTGTTGCGTGCATGTGCGGTTCCAAGAGCGTGCACAGTGCATTCGGATGTTGTAGTGCCAGTTGGAGCACATGCAGTGGAGCAGAGTGTGAATCAGGAATTTAGATAGAATATTAAAAACATGGCACTGACATAAAGAGTGAGTGAAACAGTCATAAGTTTAGTCGACATGATTGTACATGTCACTGGATGTTATTTATGGATATTTCATTTCAACGTTAAAGAAGATAATTTCAAGTGTGTATGTTAAAATAAAGGATTAAAATACATCTTCTGGACTTGTATTGAAACTAATGGAAAACATGTCACTAACAAGTGTCTCACTTAGCCTTCAGGTGACTATTTATTGGATCGAAGTCGCTATACAGACCTTCTGTGCGTGATCTCCTGCGCCTGCACGGTTTCCCTCCTGCACCCAGTTAAACAGAGTGATCGGTTTTTATGTTGTAAGTGCATAGGTGAACGGAAGATCAGGGAACATGAGCATCATCAATTGGGAGCTTGATGGTTGGCACAGACTCAAGAGGGCCAAAGGGACCATTTCTATGCTATCTGACGATAATTCTAATCACAGAAACAGACTGGATTCTGTCAAGTGGCATTCCAAGCCTCTAGCCCAAATGTCAACCTGTTTCTGGCCATCAGCCGTACGTGGTGCATCATGGTTTCAGGGATTATACCCGACTATTTTTTTTTAAGTAACGTTATCATCAAATGGGCGAATCTTAAAATGTTCAAGTGACCACCTTGAAATATTTTGTCTAAATGTTCATGTATGTATGAACTCTTATACCAATTATATCTCATTAGGAAATTGTACATATTAACTATAGTTAAACCATGTCTGAATGTTTGCATCCAAGTACAGAAACTTACTCTCTGGACACACATTCCATAGACATCAACTATTAGAAACAGTCACTGGATTTGACTTCCCTGAAAAGTTTTGTCCAACTAAAATGCTAATTCCCATTTCAGCTAATCATTTATTGATGGCAACTGTGTAAAACAAAACATCTTCAAATTCACCATACCATCCTCAAGCAAACAAGCTAGATGACAAGTTTGACGTCAAGCTGAAAGCAAAGATGTGCACGAGGACTAAGCAGAATTTCAGTTACTGAGGTAAAATATCTATTGCTTGGTTTTGGCAGATACCCAACAATTATCAAGCTGTTCATTCTGAATTACAGTTATTATATGCACGTACAATACACAGTCCATTAACACTAAACTCAGAGACAAGGTCAGGGAAGTTGACTTGACAAGGACGGGAGCAAGGCTGAAATTGAGCAATTGGTCAAAAGTGAAGGTACTAAATCCAAGGCCACTTGAAGTTTTAATTTTTAAATTAAAAAATGTTGACATACTGCACAGCAACAGGCACGTCATGTCCATGAGCACGTGCTACCCAAATACACTAATTAACCTTTAAACCCAGTACATTTTTGGTGTGGGTACGAATGCCATGCCACATACCAGGACTATAAGGTCGTTCACAGCACACCAGCAACTCAGCCATTAAGGCACTTGAAACCACTGGACAAGCTTCCACAGAATGATGGAATTGTGCAGCCAAGGGAGCTGACAGATTTAAGAAACCAAATAATGAGAGGTCTAACATTTAAAATATACAAGATACACTTCAGCCTGAGGAGAGAAATTATGGCCTTCACATCCCATAAAATGCCTCCACCAACATCCCAGTGCCCAAGAGGGCAACAATAACAGGCCTCAATGAATACCACCCTGTGGCACTGACCTCCATGATTATGAAGTGCTTCAAGCAACTGGTGATGGAATGCAACAAAGCACACTTCCCAGAGATGCTGGACCCATTTAAATTCGCTGATAGAAGAAACTGTTCCACAGACGATGCTATAGCCTTGACCCTTCACTCTATCCTGACCTAGCTGGAGAATGACGCCTCATTGACTTCAGTTCGGCATTTAATACCATCATTCCCCAAAGGCTGGTGGAGAACCTGTCCTCGTTGGGACTCAACAACCCTCTCTCTAACTGGATTCAAAATGGAAAGAACAGAGACTGTCTGGATCAGTAGCAGAATGACATGCAGCGTAACACTGAGCACCGACGCACCTCAAGGCTGCCTGCTCAGCCTGCTCCTGTTCAGGTTACTGACCCACGACTGCATCATCAAATCCACCTCCAGTGTCATCAAGTTTGCAGATGACACAATAGTAGTTGGTCTCATCAGCATCAATGATGCGCCTCACTACAGAGGAGAAATAGAAGATCTCGTGATATGGTGTGAGAGTAACAAACTGAGTCTCAGCATGGACAAGACGAAGGAGATGATTATAGACTTCAGGAGGAACAGGAATGACCACGCTCCACGACACATCAACAAATCTGTAGTGCACCAAGTTCACTTAACTAGCTACCTATCCTGGACACACAACATCTCCTCTCCTCACTTGTCAGAAGGTACAACAGCACTTCCTGAGAAGACTGAAGTGGGCAAGGCAATTGGCCACCATTATGTCAGGAAGTCTATTGGGTGCATCCTGGCCGGCTGCATGGCAGTGTGGCATGGTTGCTGCAGAAAAATGGATTGGAGGTTAATCCACAGGCTGACAAAGATTCACCATCAGCAGAAATTGCCCAGCGTTCCTTACGGTCAGAGAAAGAGAAGCAAAAGAGAGTGCCCAAGAGTCACTGAGTGTCCATGCTCCTGTGGCTTCTGCAGCCATACAGACTTCAGTCCAAACCATTGGCGACCATACAGATTTCTAGATTTCAGAATTATTGTCAGAGTACATACAAATCTCAGATTCTTTTTTCCTGCGGGCAACGCAGAATTACTACTTATTGGTAGTGCAAAAAAATTGTACACAGCGTACACATGTAAACAAATAAAGAACTGTACGTAATGAATGCAAACAAACCAACGGTGCAATACATAAGAGCAGCAGAGAGGATCACTGGAAACTTCCTCACCCCCATCTATGTGATCTATGGGATCAATGTCTGAAGAGGGCGTGCAAAATCATTGAGGACCACTACTACCCCAAACACAGCATCTTTCAGCTACTCCCGTCAGGAAAGAGATACAGGAGAACTCGCGCAAGCACCACCAGGCTGAAGAACAACTTCTTCCCACAGGCAGTGAGAATGCTGAGTGACCAACTGGTCACATGAATGATCCGAGACTCTCATATTCACAAAACAATATTTATTTGTATATATGAATACTTGTCCTGCAGGTTTAGCTTGTCTGTACGTGTATTATGTCTGATTGTGTGTCTGCATGTTTTGCACCGAGGATCGGAGAATGCTGTTTCGTCAGATTGTACTCGTGCAATCAGATGACAATAAACTTGAATTAACTCGACTGTGAGATTGATAAATGGTATCGTGTCATCTTTGGTCCATTATAAAGGAAACTGAGTAAATTATTCCAGAATATTTACTCATATTCATTTTATATTTTTTATCTATGTGATTATTATGTGCTGTGCGAGAAGTATATTATGTGAATAAGTGTGTGCACCATGGTCCACAGAAATACTGTTTTGTTGGGTTGAATACGTCCAGACAGATGACAATAAACTCAAACTTCAAAAAATTTCCTCCATGGACATAATTACCAGTGGCTCATTTGATTCGCAGATGCAAGAAACAAGTTGAAAAGATGCTGCTCACGTCGCCATTGTCCTTCCTGCATAAAACAGGCAATGTAGAGTCGGCCCACAACATGAACACCAGTTTGTCAGTTGGAGCATGTCAAAATGCACAAGTAGGGCACAAAGTATGAGGGAGTTACATAGGAAAACAAATGCAGATGTTCAGCATCAAGAGCAATTTAAATTGTACTTAATCCATCTGCATCATTACTGGACCATTCTGATCCATTCAGAAACTATCGAAATGACCTCAGAGCTCATGTGAAAGAAGACCTTTGAAAATGTGACACTGTCAAATTTCTGCTGAGTTCACTGGAAATAAAAAGCAGCAGAAGTACAGAATGCAAGAAGTTAGTTTTATTCCTAATACAGTATCTCAGTTCTGAACCAGTAACAATGGTGTGGGATGGATGAGAGCAGTAGATTGCTTCTACACAGGGTACTCTGCTGGAGTCCTCAGCTCTGTAACAGAATTGCAATCACCTGATTTGCTGTGATTGCCCAATAGTCCTGCACTGAAGAATGCAAAAAGGTTAAGTGGAGCATTCAGGTGAGTTTTTAACAGGGTGGTAAGTGAACCCTTTTGTCACATTATTGATGTTTTAAAGGTCTAGTTATAGTACATAGAATGTATAAACCAGGCTTATTAACAGAAAACACAGCCATCATTTCATCTGATACAATAGTTGTAACATTTCAATTTAAATACAAACTTCTGGTGAAAATGGTTTGATTAGGTTTGATTGACAGCTTCTTTTTAAATTTAAGAGTTAGCTAAATTTGTTTGTACCCAGCTGTTTTCTGGAAATTAATTTTCAGCCCAGCTGGTTCTAATCAGAGAGCCCATTCGAGCCGTTAAGAAAAATGACATAAAAAAGAGAAATGCTCCATCTGAACACATAGTTATAACTATTAGTTATTTCCCACACAGTACTTTAGGAGATAGCTGTACTACAGTTATCATTCACTTATTTATTTAAAAGTATTAACAGCATAT
The DNA here is from genome assembly GCF_036971445.1 of Narcine bancroftii. NCBI lineage: Eukaryota > Metazoa > Chordata > Chondrichthyes > Torpediniformes > Narcinidae > Narcine > Narcine bancroftii. The sequence continues at coordinate 31,980,955 of NC_091474.1, forward strand.
CTTGACCATTAAAACACATGTTATTCTGACATTGTCCGGTGAAGGGAGGTCAACTGAGGGGAAATCACATTAACCATTAAGCTGTAAAGTGTTGGTTCATTATTTGGCCAACTATGTGATATTTGACTGGATATCAGGGAGCAGAGCAGAACTCAAAAAAGATCCTGAAGCAAAAAACAACAGAGAAATTTAGCAATCCTTCCTAAACAAGTACATAACTGCTCTTCAAACACATTTGGCTTTGCATCCATGACCTTTTGGAGTGAAATATTACATCGTGTTTTATCCCCCTACTGGTCACCAGTAGTTCAAATTCTTCAGATGATGACCTGGAGTCATCACGAATCACTGGCAGGCTATCAGCTATCCCTGCAACTTGCAAATTGCAAGCAAGTTGCATATGGAAGTTCACTAAGTGCTGTAGGAGGTATCCTGGCCATTCGCAGGGCATGCACGTGCAGTCCTTCTCAAAGCAATGCAATGATTTCAAAAGCATTACTTATACTTTGGATGAATCATATGCTAAAATGTATTGAACAAAGAAGGTGGGTACATTCAGGCACAGGTAAACTTTTAATGGTACTGAAAATCATCTTAATTGCACAACTTCTGAAGGCCAACAATAATTAACTACGCAAGGCGTGTGAAGAAAGCAAATGCATTAATTTAAAAAAAACATTGTTTACCGGCAATTTCATTGATTGCTCTTGTTATTTCACTTCTTTAAACCTATTTATACTTCCCATTTTCAGCACCAGAATCAGGTTTATTGTCATGAATGTGTAATAAAACTTATTTTCTTGTGGCAGCAATATTGGCAAGAACAAGGTGCAAAAATTACTATGAATTACTATTTTGTAAATGCAAGATCTAAAAATAAATGACTAGTACAAAAAAAAGAGAAAATGTGAGGAATCTGATGGTTTTCTCTGCGTTATTTCAATCTGATTTATATTTTTGTCAATCTACTTCTTCCCTTGGACCCTCCATATCTTTAATAAGATTGGTGGAGAAACAGTACTGATGTTTGTTCTGTAAACGTGGACATTACCCCTCCATAAATCTTCGTCCGCGAAGCCAAGCCAAAGAAATGTATCCAGATTGAAAAAGATGCTGAATTAGGAGAAGTCTCTGCTGACAAACCCATGAAAAATCTGCAGGATGCTATTCAAAAACAAAATAACACAGTTCTTTCACCAAAGAAAATACAGCCCCATGCCCATCCCAGATACATTCTTCTACATTCAGAATGAGTTGCTCCCAGATTTGATTATCCATTCCATAAGACTTTAAAACAAACTAATCAAATTTTCAGTTCACACTTTCCTAATCTGAGAACATCAACCAAATTAACACAAACTCACTGAAACAATACCCTTTAGCTCAACCCTTCATCTCAATTACAACACTTGTGAATCTTGAAAAATATTTAGCAAGAGATCACGAGTTTTGATTTATACAATTCCCACTTAGGAGTGCCTGTCTGAAGTAAACATTGCTGATGTAAATTTCTTTGTGGTCCCCTTTTGAATCTGAATCTCCATTTCACTGCACTCTGGTGGAATCATCCTCATTTCTAATTCGCTCTAAAGAAAGCTCCTAGCTGAAAGTAAAAGATTGTATTATTATTGTGGTGAACTGCAGTACACTCATTAATCTGGTTCCGCCCCTTTCTGTGACTGTACCCATGGCTCCTCCCTCTTAACCCTGTATAAAGGCTCTAACACCATAACCCCTCCCAAGAGACACTGGATCACACACAGCACAAGGTGACCTTCAAGTTTATTGTAAATAAAAGGCTACAGTTTCGTAACTCTAGTCTTTTGAGTTATCGATAGTGCATAATTTTATTTACATTTTTTTCCAACGATGAAACAACTCTTGAAACCTGATAAACTGGAGATCGGACCCACAATCGCCAGAAGCTTCAGACTGCTTTGAACTCTGGCTGTGCTGCTTTGTGGTCTTTCTACAGAACTCCACCGGAGTCGTGGCTCCACCTACTCTTCTCCTGGGTCAGACCATCGAGTGTTCCCGATGATCAGGGATGCCTCAACATACCCGGAAGCAATGACATACTCAAGGACCAGAAAAGGGAGAAAGTTGATGTCAGGCACATGTTGGCTACCCGCTGACAGCGACTGGGTGAATTGAGCAACAAGTTCCTCCGGGCCCTGCATGGCCTTGCACAAGCATTCAACTTCCAGTCGGTGTCAGCCGCCCAAAATATGGAGGACGTGATCCAGGATGCCTATGCCACAGGCGTCAGGTCAGACTACATGTGCCAGAGGCTACTCGAGAAGAGTAAGTTCGACTTAAGAGGGGCGATCAACCTCGTGAAAGCATTGGAGATCGCCCTCCTTAACAAAGAAGCACACTCGGAGAATGGTGCAGGGTCTGCATGTGGGCCATCATCTTAGGACTCGGGTTCACAGGCCAACAACCTGGTACCAAGTTCGATGAGCAAACCCATCACAGCCACAGTCTCACAGGAGCACCCGAAGTGCTACTTTTGCAGCCATAACCAAAGCATCCCCGAAAACGCTGCCAGGAAAAGGACAGGATGTGCTTGAAGTGCAGGGAGAAGGGCACTATGCAAATGTTACACCTGTTGTTTATTCGACAATGCCTTTGAAACAATTAGCTCTTTGTTGTACACCAAGCATATTGATATGACATAACTTTAGAGCTGACAAAGTCCTGTTGATAAGAAAAGGCAAAGAATTAGGCACCAAATGATAACAATTCTATAAACGAAAACAATCCTAATTAATACATACTCCTTTAGTAATTAAATTACAAGAGGAAATTACATTTTGTTGTGATGTACCTTGTGATTAGATAACCTCCAACTATTTTTCTGAAGATTTTTCTTGTCACGTGAATCATGTTGTTCCCATGCTCTGATTTCCTGATTAAAAAGTGTTTAATAAACTCCAAGATGCTCATATCTATATTTTTACTGAAGTGCTCTTTACATACACCAAAGGGCTAAACCTAGACAGCCTTAAGATTATTGCATCTGTTATTTAGCAAACTGAACCAACAATGATATAAGCTTCAATATATGGACTGAATTAATGTTTAATGAAAACCTAATTTGAAACCAAAAGTGGTCATGATCAAAAGCTTTCATAGGTAAAGGCAGCTGGGAGTTTACACTAGGGTGGCATGCTTGGTGTAGCAGTTAGCCAATGCTGTTCCAGTGCCAGAAACCAGGGTTCAAATCTAGTACTGTCTGTAAATAGCTTGCACGTTCTCCCCATGTCTGTGTGGGTTTCTTCCAGTTCTTCGGCTTCCTCTTTATCGTTCAAAACGTAGCAGGATTGTAGGTCAAATGGGTGTAATTGGGTGATATAGGCTTGTGGTACGAAAGGGCCTGTAACCATGCAGAATGTCTAAATTAAAATATTAAAAATAAAATTAAATTAGAAGAGGACTCATCAATTTCACTTTCATTGAGTGAAATCATCCTGCAATTAGTAAGAAGGCATTTTCCACTATTTTAAATGATGCCAGTGAGGGAATGTTGCCATCTGGCACATTCCAGGCTGCAGGAGTGTGTGCTGAGGAATGTACTGAGGCTTGTCTCAGCCAACACGAAGACTTTGCAGGGAAGGACCACAGTCCAGTATCCTTCCGCTACAGGGCATTGAGGGGCTGAGAAATGAGGGGAAAGTCCCTGAAAAAAAAAAACAGACGGAGGAGAAACCTCAAGGAGCCACAATGGTGGCAAAATTAGAGAAGGAACAGCAATGGGAACATATGTTATGACTCCAAGGATACGATTAGGCACTGGACTTGTTTTGCATATAATTTTAATTGAATATAAATATATTTTGGGGGGGGGAGTGGAAGGGGGGGGGGAATTGTCTCTACAACAGGAAGGTTCGTGGCTTTACTGTATATTTTAAATGGCCTGAAAAAAAAATGTAAATGATCTACAACACTTAAAATGCAGTCACACCACTGGCAGGGTAAAATTCTCGACACTAGTAGTTCCAGTACTTCCTGGTATGCAGAAGCACTTGCTTAATGCACTAAAACTTCAAGTGACATCTGAGTGCTGTCAAATGTTATTTTATCCAGATGATACACTTGAAAAAGGTAGTACCCTTTTTGTTGGCCAATATAGTCTAAATTTTAAAAATGGAAACTTGTGCATCATTCTCTTCTGCTTATTTGAAGCTGTCAAACTGTTCATGGTATTACAAATAAACTTAATTGAATATGACAAATCAAATATGACAACTGTTGTGTTGTGGAATTCAGTTAAGAGAAGCGAACCATCATCTGAACTGAACTGTCAGGAAAAAAAAGTAATGTGGGTATCTGTAGGGAATGGACATCTGGTGTTTAGGAATGCGCTGATTTACATTAGCATGTCCTATTGCCGATGTAAAGCAGACCTGCAAGTTCCTGGGAGGCACACATTACACTGAGTCCTTATCCCCTCTGGCCACCCATTTTATGGCATTATGCATCAGGTTGGATTTTAGTCATACTATAATATCAAATTTAAATTATTTTTAAATCATGGATTTAAAAATGCTGATTAAATGACACAAATTCATGGTTTGAGACTTAGGTGTTTTCACACCGCAGGCGAGTGGTGACCCTACCTGGACCCGGGTGAAATTCCTGGGAAGACAGAATCTCCTGGGCCTTTCACACTGCAGTCCAAATACCCTGAAACTTGCTCTCCCCAGCAATTTGGGGGGACGGGGTTCCCACCCCAACAATGACATAGTGAGTGATGAATTACGCACTCACAGGAATTCCTACTGGAAGTTGGATTGCACAGTAATGGCCGATGAGACTGACTTAATGAGAGTTGCCCTGCAACTCTGTTTTGCAATAATGAGGCAGGGAAGCATCATTTTGAATGGTGGCTTGCAAACGCTGGAGAAACAAAAACTTTTTTTTTCGCGGAGAAAATGGGGAAATGGCTGCAACCAGTGATACAGTACGCAAGCGCTGATGTCATGATGCTTCCCCTGCTTAACCATTTGTCGATTCACACCATAGGGAGAGGGTGGCCAGGGGAAATTACCTGGGTCTGTGGAAATTTCCCAGAAATCCCCATTTTACACGGTGGGGTGAAAAGGCCTATTGAGAACCTGCTGATTTAAAATTTCAGTACGAAGTATGATCAGTTTTGTCCTTTGATAAAGTCGTTTGACTCACTTTGTTGAAGTGCACTTATATTTTGCTCCTGAATCAACATCGTGCGAGTAAATGTGAGGCCTCATTTCCCATCAGGTACTCCATATGTAAGGAGAATTCGTCAGCAAATAGTGACCCAACAGTTTGCAAGTAAATGCTTCCGAAGTCCCAGTTCCTTTGCTAATTGTGAAGACTTTTCTCACAGCCTCTTCATTAATTCTACTCATTATTCCACCAACTTAAATCCTCCCTCATTTATTTCTCCCCACAAGTCAATGAACCAAAATAAAGTCTAATTTTCCTTTTCCCTGAAATATTTAAATTCTCAGTTACCTGTTTGGTCAGTGGCTATAACTGGATATAATAATTCAGTATGCTTGTTAAAGTTAGCAGTATTAATTATTTTCTTAAATGTGAAATAAGAAACTGCTTTGTAGAATCTGACTTTATTTACCTTTGCAACTGATATCCAACAATATGGAAAATGTCCAATATTTTGAAAACAGTTACATTTCTTGTGTGGATCCAAATTAAGATATTGGAGATGGTTATCAACACACTTCCATCAATTTCTGCATTGAAAAAAGCCCTTGGCTGGACAACCAGATGACTCCACTGGAAGAATAATGATATGGAGGAGTTACTGAATTTGACAGCTTGTCACAACTGGATTAATTTCAGATGTAGCCATAAACCTGAGTTGTTTATGCAAGTGTGACGTTTTATTTCTATATATGTTAGTCTTTTTGTTCACTATTAAATTTAGTTATTCTTTCAGATTGTCGCCAACGTTGATGTTAGTAGAACCTATCAGTTCTAACAAAAATATTTAAAGCTAAAATGGATTTTTAAAAAACTCTTCATAACTTTTTCCAATTGTTTGATCATTCTTTCAACCCCAGATGAGAATGTCAAAACATGATTGAAAGATTGCCAATATGATTTTGGATATTTTGCAAAGCCCAATTTATCCTTGGTCTTGGCCAAGAAGATGCCCATAAATACTGCGCAGTAGCAAATTGAGATGAAATGTCCAAAATGTTTTTGCAGTGGGTCTTCTTCCCTTCCTCTCCTGCTGCATGCTAACTCCTCAGTGCACTGCTGCATTACACAAGGATCAAGCTCTTTGTCGTCAGGTTTTTCCACAGTGAAAAGTGTCACTTCAAACCTTTAATCTGATTTCATCACAATTCATATGTGTAATTTTCCACTGAGGATTCCAGGTAGCAAACAAAGGTAAGAAACAAAAAAAAAGCTTTTCCATTAACCAAAGTCACCATATGAATTGCTCAACCTGCAACCTCTCTTAATCTAGGTCCACAAGCACCATTTTAAAATTACAACCTTGTTATTTTTGTTTAGACTATTCGATGTCTTCATTTTGTTACATCCATAAGTATGTGCAGAAAGTCAATTTAGACCAGTGGTTCTCAATCTCTTTCTTTCCATTCACATACCACTTTAAGTAATCCCTATGCCATCAGTGCTCTGTGGTTAGTAAAGGATTGCTTAAGGTGGTATGTGAGTGGGAAGGCAAGGTTGAGAATCACTACTAGAGACCCCATTGTTACTGAAATCTTTTGGTTGAGACCCTATTATTACTGAAATATTTTGCTTGAGAAAAATTGTCATTGGCCCATTTCCTTTGGAGTTATGAAACCGTGCACGTAACGAGTCAATTAGGCATGATTAAAACAGTGGTTTTCAAACTTTTTCTTTCCACCCACATACCACCTTAAGCAATCCCTTACTAATTACAGAGCATCTATAGCATAAGGAATGCTTAAAGTGATATGTGAGTGGAAAGAAAAAAGGTTGAGTACCACTGATTTAGACAAATTCAATCAAATGAATAATAGGGCATGAAACCTTGTCTGCCAAAATGACTGAGTAACCATTAATGAGGAAGTATAAGCTACTTTAAACTAACAATCTTCACAAATCGGCATCTCCTCCTATTTACTGTAACAAGGATTTGTGAAGCTTTTGCAATAAGTTCCAAAAATCAATGCCCCTATGACATATCACTCAACTTTGAGCATTCAATATCTTAATGCTTCTGAGAACCCACATCGTTCCAAGCTGGAGAGGACAGCTTTCACAATGAGGTGCACATCTTGCAAGCTGTTCAACTGCAATATTGGCATCTCCCAGTGATAATATAAAGTACATGGTAAATTGCCCAGGTGTATATACCTATTTACCAAAAGACCTGCCTAATTACTGCCGATCAGAATTTTCTCATCAGTAGCATTTAACACTTATACTTAAAGAATATTCTCACCAGAGCTCACTTTAACTTTCACCAAAAAAGATCAGCTCCCAAACTTTGGGATGGCACTGTGAAGCCACTGGTTACATCACTGTCTCACAGTAACAGAGACCTGGATTAACTCCTGATCTGGGTTGCTGCTTGAAGTTTGCATGTTCTCCCTGCGACCACATGGGAGGCAAACAAAGAAAAATGGAGTTCCTTTGGAAAGGTGAGCAGCTACTGTTGATGTCAGGGTAATGTATGATCACATTCAAGAAGCCCTGGAAAAAGTCAATGGGAATTGAGTGGAAAACTTTGCACTACCATGGATCAGATATTGAAAAAACAGCATTGGTTATGGTCAAATGCCAAACATCTTGGGCCCTGGATATCACAAAGTGTGGCCCTTGGTTCAAATAAGGAGTGGAATGGCATCCTGATCACAGGATGAGAGCATCACCAATACACAAAATGCTCAGTGCCATCAAAAGCAAAGCAGCTATCTTGTTTACTGCATTTAGCATTCATTCTTTCGTTAAAGACTGTGCCCAGCATGGGCAACACCTTGCACGTGTCACTGACAAGATCTGCTGAATATTTATTATCTATGAGCAGTTATTATCTATCCATGGAATATTAATTATTTGTCATTTTTAGAATTTATTGTCTCTTTTAATTCAATTATAATATTGTAGTTGTTTTGCAGTTATTTTTACAAGGTATCAGTTTGGCTGCAGCAAGCAAGAATTTCGGTGCACATGCACATTCTACAATGTATACGATAATAGCCAATTATCATTAATCAACCAGTGAGACATTTGCTGCAGCGCCACCTAGGACACAACTTCCTTCACATAGATCAAAATGAGCCAATAAATAAGAATACCAAGCCTCACAATTTCCACTCTATCTCTGCTGCCATTGGAAAAATATTCCAGTCATTGGGCTACCTTCACAAAAGGAGGGCAGTATTTCAAGAAGGCAAGTCAGTGTCATTTCTTCAGGTCAAATAGGATTGATCCATTAACCCTGATCTTGCCAACAACACCAACATCCTTAACTTGAATAAATTGAGAAACAGAAGCAAACCGTGTGAATTTGATGGAGTGACCGACTCACTGATACCTGCTTGTGGTATTCCAGATAATAGTCTAAGAGAGCAAAATCTAGACCTGGGAAAAAAACCATAGCACTCTGTAGGGCTATAGAAACTGTAAAATCGCAGGCAAAAGAGCTGTTCAATGAAACTAGCTGCAATATGGATGCAGTAATCAAGAACAGACATAAACAGTTCAACAAAAAGCGTGCCAAAGTGGAAAGAGAGGCGTGACCAGTGAACAAAAATGAAAGGGATAATCGAAAGCCATGTTGTCAATGCGGTACACAACACCTACCAAAAAAGTGTCCAGCATATGGTAAAACATGCTATATGTGCAAAAAAGCAACCATTATGCCCATTGATGTAGGAACCAAGTGCAACAAAGCAAGGTTCATGCAGTAGATAAAAGAGAAATAGAAGAATTCTATGCAGATGTTGTGACTGAAAACAAGAAAGAAAATAGAGACTGAATGTTGAGATTAAAAGTGAATGACATATACATTTCAGTTAAATTAGATACTGAAGCACAAATTAATGTAATATCAAAGACTGATTTTAAGAGGATTAGCCCCAGACGAAAGATGTATGGAACAAAAGTGAAGGCGACATGATATTCAGGTACTGATATGCCAGTGCAAGGAGAATGCATGATTCAAGGACAAAGAGCACATGCTAACATTCATTGTGGTACTAAAAGATGTATAGGCCACACTAGGTTTAAGAGTCTGTGAGAAACTGAACCTGGTAAAAAGAGTGGCAAAAGAGAGACAGTCTATGATGAACTTATGAAGGAGTACAATACCTATTTCAGGGTCTAGGCTGCCTTCCAGGAGAACACACGATCAGAGTGGATAAACATGTGCCACCAATAATACACCCATGCAGAAAAGTTCCATTTATGTTTCCAAAGCAACTAAAGGCAGAGTTGGACAGGATGGAAGCCTGATTGTGATTCAGAAGATAGATGAGCCAACGGAGTGGATGAATTCACTTGACTTGTTGTGGATAAAAAGAATGGAAAGCTTAGAATTTACCTGGATCCAAGAGATCTAAACAGAGCAATAAAGAGAGAACACTTTAAGCTTCCGAAGCGTGAATAAATCATGTCGTAGTTTGCAAATGCTAAGTTTTTCAGCAAGTTAAAATTGAATGAAGCAAGTTTAAGACTGTGCACGTTCAATAGTCCATTTGGCAGATACAGATTCCTAAGGTTACCATTCGGAAATACCTCAGTTCCTGAAGTGTATCACAAAACTATCCATATGGTCTATGAGCACCTGGACGGAGTTAATACCTCAATGGAGGACATCATTGTATGGGGAACTATGAGAATGGAGCATGATGAGTCAATAAGGAAAGTGCTGAAAGCAACAAGGAAAGCAAACCTGAAGCTGAATAGAGAGAAATGCCAGCTCAGGATGACATAACTAACATTTGTAGGAGATATTACTGGCAGTGAGGGCATCAGACCAGATCCCAGAAAGGTGTCCGCCACTGGGAACATACCAAGGCCACAATGCAAAAAGGACGTACAGAAGTTTAATGGGATGGTAAACTATATGGGTAAATTCATATCCAACCTCTCAGAAAAGATGGCTCCATTAAGAAGACCAACAGAAAAGAACATTGAATGGGAGTGGAACCATGAGCGTGAAAAATTATGGAGCGAACTAAAGAAACAGAGAAACCAGTTCTGAGTTTTACAACCCAGTGAGACCCATCAAGATATCATCAGACACATTACATAGTGGGCTCAGTGCAGTTCTTCTGCAAAAATATGATGACTGGCAACCCGTTGCCTATGCATCACGCTCAATGAGATATGGAGATGCGATACACTCAAATTGAAAAGGAGCTGCTCAGGATCTCATATGCATGTGAAATATTTCATCAGTTGTGTTAGGACAAGCAATCAGTATAGAGACTGACCGTAAGCCCTTGATTGCATTGTTCCAAAAGCCATTAAATGAATGTCTACTTAGAATACAAAGAATGATGGTTAGGCTGCAACCCTATACACTGAATGTAGTGTACACTCCGGGTAAGCTAATGTACACAGCAGACACATTGTCTAGAGCTGCAAACACTAAAATGGATGAAGAAATGAATGCCTTCGTGGACATGATCACAAATGCACTGCCCTTATCAGATGCAAAAATGGAGCTCATAAAGTCAGAGACAAACAAAGATGAAACACTGAGACAATGGAGAGAAAAAACCCATCTTGGATGGAAGCTCAACATGAAGTAGGACTGCTCTACATTATCTACAAAGGAAGTAAAATCCTTATCCCAAAGAGTCTGAGAAAAGAGATGCTAAAAAGGATCCATGGAGGACATCTCGTAATCAAAAAGCATAAGAAAAGAGCATGAGAGGTGACGTACTGACCAAGAATCAACAATGATGAGCAAGTGTCAAACTGTACAATATGCCGGAAATATCAAGCAGGCAATCCTGCAGAACCACTAAAGCCACACCCAGCACCATAAAGACCTTACCAGAAGGTAGGCACTGACCTATTCGAATGTCAAGGGAAGGACTATCTTGTAGTCACAGACTATTACTCCCTGTATCCAGAGGTGTGTCAACTGAACACTACCACTGCAGATACTGTAATAACAGGTATGAAAGCCATATTCTCCAGACATGGCATGGCAAGCGAGGTCTTCACAGACAATGGAACCCAGTTTTGCAATTTAAAGATCCGACAGTTTGCCAAAGAGTGGGACTTGTACACACCACGTCAAATCCTCATTTTCCACAGTCCAATGGTCTAGTGGAAAAATCAGTACAGATAGTGAAAAGACTGATGTACAAGGCAAAAGACAGTGGAACAGACTTCTACCAGAGCATGCTAGTATATTGCACGACACCAGCACAACTCCTTATGGGGCGTAGGCTAAGATCAAATATACCCATTCAGGAGAACTTCCTAAAAATAAAAGAGGGGGAGAAGGTGAGGAAATTCAAAGAACAACAGAAAGAAAAGCAAAAGTTTTACTTTGACGGAGGAACAAAAAACCTACCGGACCTCTACACTGGTGACCAGGTAAGGCTAAAGACTCAGAAGGGAATTGACCTTAGTGAAGTCCAACCAAGATCATACACCATTCAGACAGATGAAGGTGCTGTTCTGCAAAGAAATCGTCGAGACCTTCAAATGGGACCAGCCACAGTAGACGGACAGACGGATACTGTTGAACAATCTGAATGCATATCTGAGAAGACATCGTCTGAGGCAACAACTCAGATTCAAGGACAATCAACCAGGAGATCGACAAGACACATGAATACTCCTAAGAGACTAATTGAGCAAATTTAAAGACTCCTGTTATAGAATGAAGTAGTGCTATCTTATTCGCTCTTCAAGTTTTAGTGTATGTAAAAACACAAGTTTAAAAAATGTTAAAAGTGTTGATAATAATGAAAATGTAAGTTCTTGGTGTTAAAGTTAAAATTGCAGAGTTATACAAAGAAAACATGTTAGTTAAAAGTAAACTACTTTTCTTTTACGAAAGGGAGATGTAATGATAATGATTGTGGTTGCAATGCAACTAGCAATGCCTTTAGGATTATAGCTACCGTTCATTATACTTGGCTACCAGCAGGGGCTGACATAGAGCAGGAGATTGCAGTATGTTAGATCTGTAATGGAGGCTTGCAGCCTCACGGCATGCCTCATGGTGCTGTGTACATCAACTTTAAAATAAAGAAACTTTTCCTTCATCCATGTGTTGTCTAAGAACATATGCATATGAATACAAGATGAAACACCCACCATTACACTTTAATAGCTCAGAGATGGAGAGGTAGTGAGTTCCAAGTTCCTCAGATTCCACTTAAGTAGTGACCTATGCTGGATATACATCTACTCGTTTGTCAGGAAGCCGCGACCACGACTGCTCTCCCTGAGAAGACTAAGGTGGACAAGGCGACCAGTCACTATCCTTTCAACTTTCTACAGCTTTATTGAGAGCATCCTGGTTGGCTGCATCACAGTGTGACATGGTTACTGTTGAGCATTGGATTGGAGGTCAATCCACAGGACCACAAGGGCAGCAGAGAGGATCATTTGGATTTCCCTCCTCCTCCTCACTGATGAGATCTACCAGGATCATTGTCTGAAGAGGGCTCTCAAAATTGTTAAGGACCCCTACTACCCCAGCATTTTCTGTCAGGAGAGAGATCCAGAAGTATCAGTCAGAATCACCAGACTGAGGAACAGCTTCTTCCCACAGGCAGTGAGGCTGCTGAACGATATAAACTGCTTATACAAACCCGCTGAGCCTCTACTATTTATTTAATAATATTTAGTTTTATATATGTACTGTAGCAGCCTTGGGCTGACACAGGATATGGCTGTCGAACGCGGCAACATCGCGAGAGCTGAAACACCTGTTTCCGTTGGCCGCTAGCAGAGCAGTGAAACTGGTCAATCACCGCCAGTGGATCGCAGGGGTCCCAGGCATCTGGGGTAAACAATCGGCGGCCTACCCACTGAAGCCACGCCCCAGTTGTGATGCAGCCGAGCTTCCACTGAATAAACTCGGTGTCGAATACACTCTACTGATGTGTGTGTCTTTCTTCTCCTTCAGATTCGAGCTACAGCCTTAGGGCTATAACCTAACTGTGGGCATAGCGACCTCGCTGCAGTACTGTATTTAAAAATCACAATGTAAACATGTGTTTGCATGTTTTTATAGAGGACCAAAGAATGCTATTTTGTCCAGTTGTATTTTATACAATTAGAGGATAATAATAAACTTTAACTTGAAAAATCACTGGGCTATGGGACACAAAGAGCTTGATTCCCTTGGGAAATAAGGTATCTGCAGGACTTTTCTCACGAGAAAACTACTTGTGCACCCCCTTCATTTCTGCACTTAGTCAACTTCAGAAGTTGCCTGACTTTTTGTTGGATATTTAAGTCATTGCTTAATTGCACCTTGGACTAAATGCCCATATTGCTAACAAAGTCAGCCTGAATAATCAGCCTATACAGCAAGATTCAGAACATGAGCATTGGCTTACAATTCTGACAGATGGGTTTTGATGCAATCTCCTGCTCTGGTACATTCAGACATACATTTATCTGAGCAAAAAGTAAAGACAATATTCAGGAGATGAAAGACTCGTGTCAGTCCATGACCAGGAACAAGGTGCTTCAGATCACATGCAACTTTTCTTGCTTGAGATGCCAGGATAGATACTGGTAAAAATCTGCATATTGCTTGATTGCAGTGTAATCAGTCGGGTATTTTCACATCAAAACATTCATTGAAATGGCATGAGTTTAATACTGTGGGTAAACTTCTCTTAAACCACACTGGAATTCAGCAACCAATTCAGACACCACAGGTAAATTTAGCCAGAATAACAGCAATTCTACTATTTCAGTTATATGGGAAGATTATACAAATATGAAGACAAGGACTGCCTAAAGAAATCTCTTGGTGCCTGCCACATTTAACCAAGAACATTAAAGTTTCATTTGTTAAAAATCTTCAAGATATCAAGGATGGCTGCAGACTTTTGTGTTTCATTCCAAAGATTGGAGTATCTCTGATTAAGATTAAGGGACAACATGGTTGGCTTAGTGGTGAGCGCAATGCCTTTACAGTGCCAGCATGATGCTGAAACAAGCCATGAAAGACCACAACAATGAAGACGCTGTTTACATCCGGTACCACACGGATGGCAGTCTCTTCAATCTGAGGCGCCTGCAAGCTCACACCAAGACACAAGAGAAACTTGTCCGTGAACTACTCTTTGCAGACGATGCCGCTTTAGTTGCCCATTCAGAGCTTGACGTCCTGTTTTGCAGAAACTGCCAAAATGTTTGGCCTGGAAGTCAGCCTGAAGAAAACTGAGGTCCTCCATCAGCCAGCTCCCCACCATGAATACAAGCCCCCCCACATCTCCATCGGGCACACAAAACTCAAAACGGTCAACTAGTTTACCTAACTCGGCTGCACCATTTCATCGGATGCAAGGATTGACAATGAGATAGACTCGCCAAAGCAAATAGCGCCTTTGGAAGACTACACAAAAGAGTGTGGAAAAACAACCAACTGGGAAACCTCACAAAGATTAGCATATACAGAGCCGTTGTCATACCCACACTCCTGTTCGGCTCCGAATCATGGGTCCTCTACCGGCATCACCTACGGCTCCTAGAACGCTTCCACCAGCATTGTCTCCGCTCCATCCTCAACATTCATTGGAGCGACTTCAACTCCAACATCGAAATACTCGAGATGGCAGAGGCCGACAGCATCGAATCCACGCTGCTGAAGATCAAACTGCGCTGTGTAGGTCACGTCTCCAGAATGAAGGACCATCGCCTTCCCAAGATCGTGTTCTATGGCGAGCTCTCCACTGGCCACCGAGACAGAGGTGCACCAAAGAAGAAGTACAAGGACTGTCTAAAGAAATCTCTTGGTGCCTGCCACATTGACCACCGCCAGTGGGCTGATATCGCCTCAAATCGCGCATCTTGGCGCCTCACAGTTCGGCGGGCAGCAACCTCCTTTGAAGAAGACCGCAGAGCCCACCTCACTGACAAAAGACAAAGGAGGAAAAACCCAACACCCAACCCCAACCAACCAATTTTCCCCTGCAACCACTGCAACCGTGTCTGCCTGTCCCGCATCGGACTTGTCAGCCACAAACGAGTCTGCAGCTGACGTGGACATTACCCCTCCATAAATCTTCGTCCGCGAAGCCAAGCCAAAGAAGAAGAAAGATCTGGACTGGGCCGGGGTTTGAGTCCCACTGTCCATAAGGTTTATACATTCTCCCCATGTCTATGCGGATTTTCTCCAGGGTCTCCCATCGTTCAATACGTAATGGGGGAGTAGGTTAATGGGGTGTAAATTGGGCAGCACGGACTCATGGGCTGAAATGGCCTGTTACTGTGCTGTATGTCTAAATTTCTTTTAAAAATTAAAAATTCTTAGCTCATCCTTTCAGGAATATAGTTATAACACACTTTTGCATACAAAGGGATGCAGAAGTAGGAATACTCTTCCATCATTTGTATTAATGAAAATGCAACAATGAAGACAAAAAAAATTAAAATAATTTTCTGCCAAGATATCTTCAACCTGACATGTTCACCATTTCTTTGCAAAAAAAAACTTGAGTATTTCCAGCAATTCGGTTATTGTTTTATAATTGACGTTAAATCTGATACTAATTGTAAATCCAAAATTCATCCAGCTTTAAAATGAACAACATTAACAGCCTTCTTGTATATTTCCTTATGAGAATGGCAAAAAGAAAGGATTATGGTATTATTTGATAGGTCTGAGGTGATATCACTAAATGTAATAGGTTCAGAGACTCAATAAACGACTCTTATTGTCACATTTCTATTTTCAATTCAATATGTCAATTTCACCATGGGCAAACTTGGCCAACTATCCTTGCTTCTTCCGCCCTACACCAGGGCTATCATTTTGCAGAGCTAGACCTCAAGATTCATCACAGAAATCACAGCACAGATGGTGCCTCTTTGTGCCTGTGCCAATTCCATCTCTTCAGCTGTAGCTGTCCAATCCCATTCCATATCCCCATAGAGCGCACTAGTTATATTATGTGCACAGTGTTGATATATACCACACAAGACACCTCACTTCATATATAATGTCCTTTTAAAAATGCTAATTGACAAAGGATTGTTCCAATATGTGTTGCCACTATGCATATTTAAAAAAAAAGTTTACAAGGACCTAATGCATGGAGACTTATCTAAAACTTCCCACTGTCATTGTAAACACATGTTGGAAACTTCAGCTATTCTACTTATGAAATATTGCAATAACATATTTGAATTGACTACTTTATTTGTGCTCAGAAATGCTATACAAGCTCAGTAAATGCTGTCCTTTAACAGGTAGAGAACCAGAATCCAAATCCAATGCAGAATTATGGGCAAAAGGTGCTCTCAAAGACCAGCAAGAAAAAAATAAAATCAGGCAAATTTCAACCCAGTCTTTCATGAGTACAAGATCACCAACACAAGGACGAGACAGTGTAACTAAGCAGTAAGTGTTCAATTATAATTCGGTAAAAATATTGTCCAAACCACCAATTTAAAACCTTGACAAAAATGAGCAAGCACAAATATTTAGAACCCTGAAGGTCATTCATTGCATGGATTGGTTAGAAAATACCTATTTCTGGATGCAGCACCATTTATTTAACGGAGTAAAGATCAAAGATACCACAATGTTTTTCTACTCCGGCGCACTTTCACCATTTATCCCTGACCCGAGGACATTTACACATTTATCTGCTCTAAATGAAACTCCTGTGCAACTTACTCCTCAATCCCTAAAGGCTACTGAAACTCCAGAGTTTATCTATCCATACATCTTCATTACACAAGCTAACCCAAGGCTCTCTTCAACAAACCATCACGAACAGCTTTCATCTTCTCCAACAAAAAAAAGTTAAATAAAAAATAAAACAGGCATTCCTTTTTGATGAAACAACGATGTTTTAAAATATTTATTTTGATTTTATCTAAAATCGTATTCAACTTCTGGAAGTATTTACATTTGGTAATGCTTCAATTCATTCAAATTGAACAAGGAGAGGCCTTTTAAAATGAGTGCCCTAACTGCTGAGCAATCTGCACCCTTGATTCAGATGTGACAAATTGATTTTACTCCTGGAATACTCCAACAAAATGGTAGTCAGGTAAACAAAAACACATATTGACATGTACCACATTTACATGCATGACACAAGTCAATTTCAAACTGGAGTCAACTTTATTTTGATGCACATCAAATTAACTTAACAGCATTTACGAGCTGCCACTTTGCCTGCATTCACAGAAATAATGCTTGCAGTTGACTCAAACAGTTCACATGCATCAGAGAAGACAATTTGAAAGAAAAGAAACACACATCAGCAATGAACACGTTATCTTTGTGGATTAAATTTGACGCACGATTCATTTATATTGAGGAAAGCTGGATTTAATTTAACCCGACAAGATTTCAACCTTATTACATGTTTGCAATGCAATGAGTTACAATTTTCTAAATTAAAAATGCAAAAAATGTCTGCAATGTAATAGGTACATTCTTTAATCACTTGCCAGAATCATAGATATCTGGAGCGAATGATTGGTGAAGGCAGTCTCCACTGCGAAATGCATCCATCAAGAAGAACATTTTATGAAACTAAGCAACAATGAGATTTTACTGTCAAGCTTTACATGACTACACCAGAGTTTTTAAAGACTGAGATGGACACGTCAACTATTTTTGACAAAAAGAACTAAAGTCAACTTGTAGCTTCTGTCACATCTAGTGAGATTTGAAATGGCAAAGACAATGTGTAAATAAATATTTTACAAACATAAGCAATACCTCTTAAACACTGATCTGAAAAGCTTAACACAGACGCATGTAAGATTGTTTAAAAGGGTGCTTGTGTGTGCGAGTGTGAGAGTCGAAAGGAATAGTATGCTTTATGGATAACTGCCTCGTCTTTCAATCAGTTGTCTAATAAATATAATTTGCCTAGATCATATATTTTTTCAAATGTCTACAGATTCAGAACTTTTTAAATGTCACTTTATCTACTTCTCCAGTACGACATCGGATTGAAGTTACTGATAGAATTTTATGTTTAAACCACTCTCAGAAGAGTTTAATAGGAACAATTTATGATTTGATCTTGAAAATACATCCAGTAATAGCTGATAAAATTAAGAATGAATGGGAAAGAGAACTTCAGATACCCTTCTCTTGGAGGCATGCGAGAAAATTCTCCAATTAGTTAACACTTCTTCAATGTGTGCTCGACACTCTTTGATACAGTTTAAGGTGGTCCATAGGGCCCATATGTCCAAGGATAAGATAGCTAATTTTTACTGCCATATAAACCCTTTCTGTGACAGATGTCATTCTGAGGTGGCTTCCCTGACGACTAAATATTGGTCTTGCCCTTCCTTGAAAAATTATATTAGAAAGATATTTTTGATATTATTTCAGTAGTTTTGCTTATTGATCTACAATCTCATCTTATTACTGCACCTTTTCGACTACCAGTTTTGGACTCTGGCCACTTATCTCTTTCAACTTGTTTTATGATTGTATTTGTTACTTTGATAGCCAGGAGATCCATTCTACTCAAATGGAAAGATCCTAAACCACCTACGTTTGAATGGTTTTCCCAAACTATAATATGTTTAAACTTAGAAAGAAATCAGAAGTGGTATTATTGACCCTTCCATTAAATTTGAAGAAACATGGAGACCATTTATTCATCATTTTCGTATGATGCAAATTGATCCTTTCCAAATCCTCTTAACTTTTATTTGAGTGTATAGGAGCGGAGATAACGACAAAATAATTGTTTAACCAATGTAATAAGGTAGTCGAACTTTTGATTCCAATTTTGGTTTTGTTTTTTAATTAGGGGGATATTTTTCTAATAAAATTTGATCTTTTCATGCTTGGCTTTTCTTCCTCCAACATTCTTCCTCTTTATACTCGATGGCGACCATCTCTGCCCATCCCATTTTGCTGCAGGTCTGAATCTCCCCCCCCCCCCCCCAGATCGGGCCGGCGGAGGCCAGTCATTCCCACAGCCTGCCCCCGGTCGGGGGTAGTGCAGTTCAGTCAGGGTCTGGAGGCGTAGATCCTCTGACCCTGCGCCAGTGGTTGCCATGCCACTGGCCGCACCAACATGCTCGCGATCGCATTCACGGATGGAGCGCTCGTCCCTGCGCTCCCCAACCTCCTCGGGTGCGCGTCCGATGTCGCAATCGCACCTCCTCACTCTGAAACAGGACTCACCACACCGGCGCCATCTTACGTTCCTGAACTATCCTTGTCTTACAATTCAAACAATTACTTACAAAGATCTGCCATGTGCAAGATTCATTTTTGAGGTTCCCTTTCCTAAAGGGAAGCAAAGTATCACGAGCAGAGAGATTTTATTACTTTACTACTAGAGAAATAATGTAAATGAAGCAAACCATGTAAAAATCTGAAAGCAAATCTGCTGACATTCGGAGACCTGAGTTTGAAAACAATGTTTTATTTCCATCTCATGATAATGATCAACTCTTTGGATAAATAGCACCTTTAATCGATTTCTTATATTTAGTTCAACTTTACCATACAAATGCCAGCCACTCCCCATATTAACTTGCAATATCTCCTGAGGTTCAAAGATCCAAAACATTTTAAGAGCAACTGAATGCACTAAAACAGTGGTCCTCAATCTTTTTCTTTCCACTCATATACCACTTAAAGTATTCCCTATGCCATAGGTGCTCTGTGATTAGTAAAGGATTGCTTAAGGTGGGATGTGAGAGGGAAGGGAAGGTTGAGAATCACTGCTCTAGACCTAAATATTACAGAAATATTTTGCTTGAGAAAAAATGGTCACTTATCCACTTGCTTTGGAGTTATGAAACCGTGCACACAATGAGTCAATGAGGTACGATTAAAGCAATGGTTTTCAAACTTTTTTCTTTCCACTCACATATCACCTTAAGTAATCCCTTACTAATCACAGAGCACCTATGGCATAGGGATTACAGTACTTAAAGTGGTATGCAAGTGGAAAGAAAAAGTTTGAAAATCACTGCACTAAAGCTATCACATTTTATGTTTGAGTAGAAAATGTGACGTTTTACGTTGTGCAAAAAATGGTCAGCCCCTTTATCCTTCCAAATCTTTCTTCTTCTTTCTTTCTTCTTCTTCTTTGGCTTGGCTTCGCGGACGAAGATTTATGGAGGGGTAATGTCCACGTCAGCTGCAGGCTCGTTGGTGGCTGACAAGTCCGATGCGGGACAGGCAGACACGGTTGCAGCGGTTGCAAGGGAAAATTGGTTGGTTGGGGTTGGGTGTTGGGTTTTTCCTCCTTTGTCTTTTGTCAGTGAGGTGGGCTCTGCGGTCTTCTTCAAAGGAGGTTGCTGCCCGCCAAACTGTGAGGTGTCAAGATGCACGGTTTGAGGCGATATCAGCCCACTGGCGGTGGTCAATGTGGCAGGCACCAAGAGATTTCTTTAGGCAGTCCTTGTACCTCTTCTTGGTGCACCTCTGTCTCGGTGGCCAGTGGAGAGCTCGCCATATAACATGATCTTGGGAAGGCGATGGTCCTCCATTCTGGAGACGTGACCTACCCAGCGCAGTTGGATCTTCAGCAGCGTGGATTCGATGCTGTCGGCCTCTGCCATCTCGAGTATTTCGATGTTGGTGATGAAGTCGCTCCAATGAATGTTGAGGATGGAGCGGAGACAACGCTTTTGGAAGCGTTCTAGGAGCTGTAGGTGATGCCGGTAGAGGACCCATGATTCGGAGCCGAACAGGAGTGTGGGTATGACAATGGGTCTGTATACGCTAATCTTTGTGAGGTTTTTCAGTTGGTTGTTTTTCCAGACTCTTTTGTGTAGTCTTCCAAAGGCGCTATTTGCCTTGGCGAGTCTGTTGTCTATCTCGTTGTCGATCCTTGCATCCGATGAAATGGTGCAGCCAAGATAGGTAAACTGGTTGACCGTTTTGAGTTCAGTGTGCCTGATGGAGATGTGGGGGGACTGGTAGTCATGGTGGGGAGCTGGCTGATGGAGGACCTCAGTTTTCTTCAGGCTGACTTCCAGGCCAAACATTTTGGCAGTTTCCGCAAAACAAGATGTCAAGCACTGAAGAGCTGGCTCTGAATGGGCAACTATATACATACCAAATATACATAGGTAAAAACACTGATGTAAAAAGTGAATTTAAACAAACCTTAACAAACAAACAAAAAATCACTTGCACTTCCATTGTAACTTTCATGGCCTTGAGATGCCTAAAATACTTTATAACCATGAAAGTTACAATGGAAAAGAGAGGAAGGTTTCATGTTCTTTCTGAAAGAGGGCGCCTTGTGCAGCGCAGCAAGTCTTTTAAAACTCCTGAGAGAGTAAGACCTGTGGAGGAAGACCAGCAACATTCTGCCACGAGACCATCAGGGATCACATCATTTACTGGAAGATGCCTTTCTTTAGAAAGTCTTTTCACATAAAGGAATGCTACTGGACTGCAAATTATAAATGCAGAGTTTGATGTAATTCTCACTGGATGCAAATTGACTGTATAAAACATATTTAAGCTTAGTTTTGAGTTGTTGCTGCAAAAGGTTAAAAAGTTTGGGAGACAGGGTCATGTCATTAATCAAAACAGGATCCCTTTTGAGTTGAATCACATACTGACAGTTTCTTCCTCTATTATCTAGTTTGGACCAGAAAACGTAGAATCCTGCAACATGTTGTCAGAGAAGGTGTGAAGGCAAATAGATGTGCAACATTTGGACAAGTGCTGGGATAGAAAAGCATGGAGCGATATCAGCCAAATATGAGCAAATAGAATGAAGATAAATAGGCATCGTGGTCGGGATAGTCAAGGTGGGCCGATGGGGTCGTTTCTGCACTCTACTATTCCATAGTTCTTTGTGAAATAAAGTCTCAAGAACTATTTTATTATACAATTCCTCTCATTACTACATGCTACAACAAAAGCAAAGAGTATTTAAAATTTCAGAAAAGAATTTCCACAGTAGGAGAGTAAATTCAGATTCAGATTCCTGCCATTTTCATGCCCTTTGTCTGTCCTCAACCTTATCAGAAGCTGCTGACTGACTTCTGGGTCAAGCCTTTCTTGCCCGCAGAGTGTTTTTGTTATCATGAAAGCTGCCGGAAGGGGAACATTTTTAATTTTTATCTGGAAAGTAGAGCTATTTTTCTGTGATTGTTCAATATATGATCTGGGCCATAAACATGTTTCTATGTAAAATTTATCCTGTGGATTTAAACATGGTAAACCTACATCAACCCAAACTCCCTGCTGTTAGTTAATGCATGAGTACTGAGCACATCTGGAAAGGCAGTGTAGACTGCAGCCGCCAGACTCCCCTAAGCTTGTTCCCATGACATGCTTTCTTAAGCATGCATGCTCAGCTTAATTCAGAAGAGACAGCCCCTGCCAGTTTGACTATAGTAAAATGAACATTTCAAGACGTATTGTGTTGCAGCATTTATTACCTTGCTCACTAATAGTAAAACATTCCCCTCCATAGTTATGGATAATCAGACTACCTGAGGTATTACCTGCCTTTTTTTCAGTACTATTTTAGAAAACACAATAAACTTGAGACAAGCGACGGAGCAAGAGATTATTTTTTTCCTCCAGTGATGGGATTAGCTAAAATTTCAATTCTTACTTATAACCTTCAGTAGAAAATTGACTGCATGTACTGCCTGAGTCAAGTGGGACTGCATAACATCAACTTGATTATATCAAATTAACTCAAACATAATTGCACTGCTTGACTAGCCATGGAACTTGTCAGCTATAAACCTGTCAAAAATCCATCAACTTCACAGTTAAATAGAAGCACAAAGCTTGAGTTCCAGAACTTGACATTTTTGGATCTCCGCCTGGTAAAAATGCTTTAGAATATTTTTTGCTGTTTCTGTTCTCCATTTTCTCTTACCCAAGGTATGCAGACCACACAAGGAAAGTAAATATTATTCTGAACAACAAAATTGTGAAATGTGCATTCAAACCTCATGAAAAGGCACTGAGATCAAGATCAATAATTATTAGAATAAAGGTCAGAAAAGCAAAAGATGAAGGCTATCAAATTAGATAATTTTGGAGAATTACATGACAGGAGAATTCAGTTTACAGCAAAATTGATCTAATTGTACTTTCTACAGGTTGTTGGTGAAGGCATTGAAGAACAATTTGTGGTTCCCAAGTTCTTGCGCAGAATTATGGAGTATTTTAACACAATTAACTTTAATGTGCTTTGAGGAAATTATTTAAACCTGGGAGTGAAAACTGATTGGCATGTAACATGTCAAATCACTGTGGAACATCTATAATCAATAAAAAGAAAGTACTGACCAGTCTTACCAAATCTCTGTGGTATGTTAGAGGGTGCTGTAAATTCTTGAGCTTTAAATTTTCCACATTGCTGTTTTCCTAATCACATGGGAAGAACCACAGCTAAACCCTATTCTTTAGAAGCTAAAGACCGAGGTAAGTCCACTGCAAGACCAGACCCACTATTTAAAAAACTCACAGCAAACACAAGATCAAATGTGTCATACTAAATGAAAGAGTATGAGGTATCCTACAGAAGAGCTGGTGGCTTAGATTTTAAAAGCCTCCCAGTTAAACTCAGTTGTGATTATGTTTATCACTAAATATTATGTACAAATACTGCAGAGTCAATTTTCAACCCTGGCAAAAAATAGCATTTTCATCCCAGAAAATTGTCCATCAACCAAAGGATGGGCAATTTGGGAAGCTTCGGACCCACAGCCCAATTCTTCTGACATTCAATGAAACAGATGGGCCAGTGGAGCAAGATTTCCTGACGGGCATTCACTTGTGAGTGTGGTCCTTGGCCAGGTGCATGATTAGGGAATTAATCCTAATGGGATGGGGAAAAAAAGCTGTTATTTTGTCTGTGGAAAATTCATCAGATGTGAAGTACATGTCATTTTAACTCTTTCGTAGACAAAAGAAAGCTTCTTTTATGATCTGGTCCGCAGCATTTCGATAGTTTATATTACAGGTATGACGATGAAAGGCATCAAAGAGGTAGCCAAATGCTACCAAAAGTATGCATTTCACTGAGGGTTTTTAACCAGAAAATGAATAGAGACAGAAAGATTCTGGAACTTTGTGGGTTGTGGACATTCCCAAAAGCATAGAGTGGAGGAGTAGGAATGGGATAATTGGGCAAGATACAAGAGAAATGGAGACTTCCAACCAGGTAAAGTTATAAAGCTGAAAGAAATTAGTCAGTGTGGGATGAGTTTGTGGAGAAATTCAGTACAGCCAGCCCACTGATGACACAAGTTCTATTTATCCATATGCCATTGAATAATTATCCACAATTAATGAAATACATACAGTATCCAATTATTAATGAATACCATGAAACACAGTAGTGCAAAATTATGACTAGCTTGTAAAATGTTTTCAAATGTATGTGACAATTTGTGTAAAGTTGAATTTTCTTAAGTCGGTCATTTATGACCGAAGGATTCCCTGTGCAAGGATTCAAATCAGTTGGCCACTGTAGTATGGACTGGTGAACATGGATGAATGTGCAGCACTTGGAGGAAGCAAATTAAAACCAAAAAAAAATGCTCGAAACACTCAACAGGTCAGTCAGCAACTGTGGAAAAAGAATCACAGTTAGCATTTTCAGTCGAAGGCACATCCGAGGAAGCAAACTATGGATTAAGGTAGATCATAAAAGACCTGCTTGGTATAATTTGGAAGATTTAAGTTTCAAGGTGTCAAAGATATGCACATTAGTATTGGCAACAGATTAATTAGTTAATAGTGGAGGTGGTGAGAAAAACACAAAAAAGAAAGAGGTGGAGTTGGAAATAAGCTATGTTGTTTCGAAACTCAGCTCTGATTCACAAAGCCTTCAAGATTGAGTAGCCTCAAGCAAAGGAGCAGGAATCCAAGAATAATGTCTCCAGTCTTCCCAATGATAATCACACGTGCAGTTCAACCGCACAAAGGAAGTTGGAGTCAGAGAAGAAAAGGAAAAATAAACAAGATCACAAGATTATAGATACTGAAGTAAGCCAATCGGTTCATCGAGTTTGCTGTACCATTATATCATGAGCTGAATCATCATCCCACTCACCACACCACTCACTGGCCCTCTTTCCATAACCCTTAATGCCATGATTAATCAAATACCAGTCAATCTCTGCTTTAAATACTCCCAATGAACTCTCACTAACACTGCCTGAGGCCACAAGTTCCACAGACTAGATAAATAATTTTCTCAACATCTCTTTTTTAAATTGATGCCCATTTATCCTGAAGTTGTGCCCTCTTGTCCAAGACTCTCCTACCATCCTTGGGGAACAACCTTGCCACATCTTCTCTGTCCAGGCCTTTCAGCATTTGAAATGTCTTTATGAGGTACCCCCTCATCCTTCTGTACTCCAAAAGTAGTCCAAGAACTGACAAACGTTTCTCAAATGCTAACCATTTAATTCCTGGTATCATTATTGTAAATCTTCTCTGAGCCCTTTCCAATGTCAGCACATCCATTCTCAAATAAGGCACCCAGAACTGTACACAGTACTCCAAATGAGGTCTGACCAGTGCTCTGTGGCGTCTCAACATTTCATCCCTGCTCTTACATGCTATTCCTCAGAAATGAATGCCAGCATTGCATTTGCCTTCTTCACCACCGATTCAACCTGGAGGTTAACCTTTAGAGTATCCTGTATGAGGACTCCCGAATTCCTTTGCAACTCTGAAATTCTGAATTTTCTCTTCAGCTAAAGAATAGTCGGCCCATCTATTTTTTCGACCAAGGTGTATCTCCATACACTTTTCAACATTGCATTTCATCTACCACCTCTCGCCCATTCTCCTCATCTATCCGTGTTTCTCTGCAGTCTTTCTGTCATCACCTGTCCTACCACTTATTTTGGTATCATCTGCAAATTTTCCCACAAAGCCATCAATTCCAAATCCAAATCATTTATATATGTTTTTTTTTTAAAAAGCAGCACCAAATCAACCCCTGCAGAAAACTATTCATAACCGGTAGCCAACCAGAATAGGATCCCTTTATTTCCAATCTTGGTTTTCTGCCAATCAGCTAACCAATGCTCTACCCATGCTAGAATCCTTCCTGTAATTCCAAGGACTCTCATCTTGTTAAAAGCCGCCTCATGTGTGGCACCTGGTCAAAGGCTCTTTGAAAGTCCAAATACACAACATCCACTGCATCTCCCCTGTCCATCCTACATGTGATCTCTTAAAAAAAAATTGTCAGGCATGATTTTCCTTTAAGGAAAGCATGATGATTTGGGCTTATCTTGCCATGCGCCTCCAAGTATTCAGTAACCTCAGCCTTGACAATCGACTCCAACAGCTTCCTAACCAACGACGTCAGCCTAATAGGTCTAAAATTTCCTTTTTACTGCCACCCTCCCTCCCTTCTTAAACAGTGGAGTGACATTCACGATCTTCCATTTCACTGGTTCCATGCCAGAATCCATTATTTCTGAAAGATCATTACGCAAATATAAATGCCATAAAGTTAGCCGCTTTTTTCCCTCTTCCCTTTGGATAGTGTCAACAAAGATTAAAAATTTGTTCTATTGGGGACTCCAGAAATTATTTTGTAAGTACACGATGTGAAGCCAAGTCCAGCAATAACCCTTGAAGGGTTAGGCCAATCTAAATCTTTTCATTAGCTTCAAAAATAAGCAATCACCAAACTCAACAAATTTCTCCAACTCGTACAACAACTACTAAAGGATATCAGTCGAGATATTCCGATTCAAATTCAATCAGATTCAAAATAATTAAGACAAATGAATCAGGGAGTAAAGGATCCTTTCAGAGAATATGTTGACGTTAGTTGAATAGAGACTCCATTAACAGTCAATAGTAGTGATATTGATCCTCAACTTACAACCTTGCAAGTTATGTCTACCCACACTTACAACTAAAATTAAAAAAAACCTGTACATATGCTGAGATTCTTCATTTAAGATTCATTTATTGAAAATTGCTTTGAAAAATTGCTTTAATA
Source organism: Narcine bancroftii (assembly GCF_036971445.1). Classification (NCBI taxonomy): domain Eukaryota; kingdom Metazoa; phylum Chordata; class Chondrichthyes; order Torpediniformes; family Narcinidae; genus Narcine; species Narcine bancroftii. The sequence continues at coordinate 32,008,083 of NC_091474.1, forward strand.
CCTCGTTAAGATATGCAAATCCAACTTACAACCAATCCAAGTTGTGAACAATCTTTTGGTCCCAATTACGGACCAAATTACTGAATAACTAAATATATACATGTTGGACTATATTGTACCTGGATACAGTTCTGTGCTTTTGAAATTCTTTTCATTAACTGAATACCACAATTAGTATGACCAACAATTGATGAATTTAAGGCAATAGACGATACAAGAGAAAAAGCTATAGTCAGGATGTCCTAAACATTGATGAAATCTGCAAATTAATGCAATAGCGGCAAAGTGATAAAGACAAATGAAAAGAATAAAAGTGACTCAGAAAAAATGCTTTCTTGCAAAAAAGAAACCCTTTTTCCACTGGCATCCCAGTGCAGTGTCCTGGGATAGGAAGCCATTTATGCTGTTTCCATTGGGTCACCTTTAACAGGGACACTGGGTGCTTTCCACTGAACTCAACTCATCCCCGGGGATTGGAGAGTCTACCTTCGAATTGAATGGATGGAAATTGTCCTTTTTCCACTGGTTTAACCAGCACGCTGGTAGGGGTAGAGCCCATCAATCCCTGGCCTGATTTGACATTGGCGTGCTAATTGTCTTCCTTTTCCACTGGTTCCTTAACCGGTTAACCGTTAATTCCTGGGACAAGGTGCCAGTGGAAATGTTCACAGTTAATTGTTGTATCCAGGAAACATCACATAACACATCCATTAAAAACTATTGCAAATCAGCAACTGAACATTGAAACTCTAAAGATGAACATTATTACTTTTGTAAAGACAGAGGTTGTCATATTTAAACTGTATTATTCACTGGTCACACTGTGCCAAATCTTTGGTCACAGACATAATGGAAATATTCAAGACAAGATAAAAGTACAAGCGTTATGAGGAAAGAATGGAAAGCCTGTAATTATCCAGCTGTGAAAGGGGATGAACTATGACTTTTTCCATACAGAAAATACAGGAATTTAGAACATGGGGCAGATCTGGAGCCGAAGGATGTGAAGAGGAGCATTATAATCAATGAACAAAGTTAGAATGGTCTTTGGGATTGGATACTTAAAGCTCTTGGAAAGCTTGTTACTTTTTCTGTGTTAAAGAGCTTGCATAGTCCGAACTGCAACTCTCATCTTCATTTACATTGTCAAGACAAAAGGTAAGATGGGGCATATGTGAAACAGATTGCCAGCGGCTACTTATAAATGGAAATATTGGTGTCCAGAAATTGAATTCCACCAGCGTTTGGTGAATGAAATTGTCAATGCTCGGAAGACAAATATGAGCAGCTGTCATTAAAAGGGACACTCACTATGGCTGGCATCAGTTCTTAAAGGTACGCCCTCTGTGGCAAACTGATAATAATAGCACACACCACAACAGTAGTGGAGATAAAAACTGTCAGACAGAGGGAAAAGAGCCCCAGGTTTACTGAACAAGAGCTGTATATTCTCATTGGTGCAGTAAATGTCAGGAAGGTGATCATGTGCGCAAGGTTGAGGGTGAGGCAGTGGGTGAACTTCTAAGGCTCACATAGAAGAGCTTAGCAGGACATGCCTGGAGTTGTCTTCTCCAGTTGAGATATCTCCATAGTGGAGCAACAGATAAATAAATCAAGTCCTCACAAAATATATTGTGGTGAGCTGCAGACCATCAAAAACAGATGTCAGAAGCTTTTTCAGTAAATGAATAAGGATTCACTCACGATGCATAATAATCAGTGCAGTTGAATTCTTAAAGTAGCAGGCAAAGGATTTCTGAGGGTCATTAGGATTCCAATATCGATTCAATAGAATCATAAGAGCTTTGAATACAGAAACAGCCTCTTTGGCTGAACTCATCCAAGCCTAACCAGGTTGTCTTCCTGAACTGGTCTGATTTGCCCAAATTTTGCCTATATCAATTGGAACATTTTCTATCCGTGTACCTCTAAATACCTTTTACAAGTAGTAATTGCACCCATTTCTACAGCTTCCTCTGGCTGTTTATTCCAAAGGCACATCACTATCTCTTCCATTGCCTGTGGGTCATTTTGAAATCTTTCTCTTTCTCCTTGCACTTTTACACTATAGCTTAGACACCCCTACTCTGGGGAAAAGAGAATGACAGTTCACTTGTCATAACAGAAAATAAGACAACCTTTCGAGTCAAAGCCCCCCCCCACTGGACAGACTGAACATCATCTGTACCCGGCCCAATGAGAAGAACATGCTGACGCCAAATAAAGATCCAAGTCCACCTGATGAACAGGCCCCCTACATAGCCATGGTCCATGCGAAGAGAGAACCCTATCCAAGATGAACCCACACAAGGCAGTGGAATCAGACAACATATCTGATCGGGTACTGAAGGACTACACAGACCAAAGACAGAGGTCTTTACAGACATCTTCAACACATCACTGCAGCAGTCAATCATCCCTGCAGTTTCACGACAACCACCATCGTCCCAGTATCGACGAGGGCGACAAGTAGAGACCTCAATTACTACCACCCCGTGACAATGACCTCCGCCATTATGAAATGCTTCGGCATTTGATAATGGAATACATCAAAGCCCACCTCTAGAGACATTGGACCTATTTCAATTTGCCTGCAGACAGAACTGTTCCACTGATGATCTATAGCCTTGTCCCTCCATTCTATCCTGACCCACCTGGAGAACGATCCTCATATGCTCGGTGTTTAATGCTATCATTTCCAGAGGCTGGTGTATAACCTGTCCTGACTGGGACTCATACCCTTGGATTCTAGAATTCCTGACAGAAAGATCACACAGTCCGTCCGGGCAACAGAATGTCGAGCATTATCACACTGAGTACTAGCACTCCTCAGGGCTGTGAGCTCAGCCTGCTCCCGTTCACAATACTGATACACAACTGGAACATGTTTATAATCCAACTCCAACTGTGCCATCAAGTTTGCAGATGACACAACCGTAGTTGGCCTCATCAGCAACAACGATGAGGCAGACTAGAGAGAAGAATAACAACTAGAGTGTCAACGTGGACAAGACAAAGGAGATGACTGTGGATTCAGAAGGACCAGGGACAACCACCCTCCTCTCCACATTAATAACTCAGTAGTGGAGAGAATAGATAGCAAAAAGTTCCTTGGAGTCCACTTAAAAAGTGACCTACCTTGGACACACAACATCTTCTCATTTGTCAAGAATGAACAACAGTGACTGCATTTCCTAAGAAGACTGAGGTGGGCTCAGGAGCTCTATCGAGAGCGTCTTGACCAGCTGTATCACAGTGTGATACAATTGCTATAAGGCAATGAATCTACAGGACCATAAGAGCAGCAGAGATCATCACTGGAATCTCACCACCCCCCCCCAAAAAAAATCAACGTGATATACTAGATTTTATATGAAGAGGGCTTACAAAATTGTTGAGGACCCCTATCAGAACCAGAACAACCAGGTTGAGAAACATTCTTCCCATGGGCAGTGAGACTGCTGAATGAATTGGTCATACAAAGCTTACAAGACTCTTATTTATTTAACAATATTTATTTTGATAAATGTAGATATGGACTGCATATGTATTGTTTGTCTGTCTGTATGTATGTATATTTCCATGTTTTTGCACTGAGGACCAGAGATGCTGTTTCATTGGGTTGCTAATAACTTGCACTTATCTATGCCCCTCATGATTTTATTCACCTTTGTAAAGGCACCCCACAGCCTTTCATGCTCCAGGGTGCTTGAATATTTTCAAGTGAAGTTTATTATCATCTGACAAACATATACAACCTGACAAAACAGACTTTAATTTAAATTTTTTAGATTTAATTTTTAAAATTTAGACATGGTAACAGGCCATTTTGGCCCACAAGCCCATGCCACCCAATTTTTACCAGATTAACCTACACCCCCAGTACGTTTTGAACAGTGGGAAGAAACTGGAGCCCCCAGAGAAAACCCACACAGACACGGGGAGAACATACAAAGTGCACAGGACTTGAACCATCGTCTGGTCCCGATCGCTGGCGCTGTAAAGGCATTGCCCTAACTGCCTTGCCAACTGTGCTTACCTTTCTCTGGAGTGTTTCTGCATCCTTTCCAGTTTAATGACATCCTTCCTATAGATGGATGACCAAAACTGCGCACGATACTCCGCCCATAGTTTCACCAATGTCTTGCAAAGCTGTCGCATGATATCCCTGCTCCTATACTTGATGCACTGACGAATGAAGACAAACGTGCCTAGTGCCCTCTTACTACCCTGTCCAACGTGTCCCTACTTTCACTGAACTTTGCTCCTGCTTCTCCAACTTTCCCCTTTCTACACGTCTCTCAAAGATCCTCCCATCTCCTATCCAAGTCCTGCCCTGGTAAATTTTTCAAAATGCAAAACCACGAACATGTCCAAGTTCAATTCCACCTGCCATTCCCCTGCCCACTTCCCCATTTAAAAGAGATTCGGTTGTAATCGCAGATAATCTTCTTCCCTCTACACCATGCCACCAACTGTGGCATGATTCATGAACTTACTTACTCATGACAATATCATCCAAATCATTAACATCGATGAAAAACAACAGTTATCCCTAAGACAGACCACTGGTCAAAATCTGAATCCTGGAGTGTTAACTAATGTAGCCATTGGTAAGCGTTGGTCAAGCAGCCCTGCCTGAAAAGAAGAAATGTGGTTGGAGGACAGTGATGTTTACCTTACCTTTAGAGAGGCTGATTTGACCAGCTCATTTTGAAAACTACTATTTTACATCATGAAGTTCCCAGCATCTTGTGAAGATGATGCCTGCCTCCATTCCTGAGCTGGCATAAGATTGTGGATCTGAGTGGGGCCACCCAATTTGGTGGCTTCCACCTGCAGTCTCTCATGCTCCCGCTGCTATTCAAACTCAGACTGATGGCCCTCAGGCTCGAGACCTCCCTGCTGCTCTTCCTCCATCCCCACTGCTGTTTAATGGTGCCAACAGCAGAAGATGAAGAAGTATGCACATCTGCTTGAGATGTACTACAAGGCAGCACCATTTCAATGCAAGCACTGGGTCTTCACTTTCATTTGACCATTTACCATTTCCACAAGTACTATTTATCATTTTGTGACTCGTGTATCAGTGTCCAACTGGTGTGGTTGAAGAAGCCATTCGAAGAGAGCCTTATTCCCAGGACCTAAACCCCAGAACAAGGCAGATGCTGGAAACCTCTGGCAATGCAAACTCTCTCATGATGGAGTCACGTGTGATTCCTGCAGACAGTGCGTAGTGCTACTGATAGTCACAAAATTCTCGGGCAATACACATCTGCCTGCACAGTGTGTGAAACTTCTCCCAATAATCAAAAAAAAGTTCTGGGTTACTAAGAGGCATGATTTCCATCAACTAAGTAGTCAACAAGGCAGCACAATTAGCTTAGCAAATAGCATAATGCTATTGCAGCACCGACAAACTTGGTTTGAATCCAGAGCTATCTGTAAGAACATTCCCCCGTGAACATGTTGGTTTCCTACAGGAGCTCTGGTTTCCTCCCACCTTCCAAAACAAATGGGGTTGGTAGGTTAATTGGTGTATTTGGGTGTCATGAGTTTATGTTGTATCTCCAAATTAAAAATAGAACAGAAACCAGCAATGCTGACCAATCCCAGTGCTTGCGATGTCATGTAATCCTCACTGAAATTAAAAGCAATCAAATTTTGTTTTTCACAAGTGCAACACCTTGTGGTGAGCATAAAATATAGATACATGGCAGAGATCAATGTAGCCAAATGAAATAATCCTGTGGCAAGTTCTGAGCCAATGTGACAATGGCCTGCTTGGAGAGAGGTCACAGGTCTCTCACATATCTCAGTGATGAGAGCTTTTGAAAACTTATACCTGTGTAAACTATCTCAGGAAGATTGCTGACTGATTAATGTACCCATCACTGGTCATATCATCTTCTTCCATCAGACAGAAGACACATGCTTGAAAAACCAACATTCAGATTAAAGGACAGTTTCTTGCCTGTTATCAGATTATTAAATGGATCTTTCACTGGTAAAAGACAATGCCTGATCACAGTTTTATTTGTATTTTTCTTGACAGTCTGGACTATTTTTGTAACATGACTCATTGCACTATTTGACAATGTAATATTATTTCCCAAACTATTATTTGTTAGTTGCACTTCTTGCTGTACAAATGGACTTATCTGCCAAGCATGCAAAATAGAGCTTTATATCAGTACATGTAACAATAAATACATTCAATACAATTTATTGCTGATCAAAAAAGTCCTGGTAGGATGTAGTGTGTCTAAAACTGTCTGGGGGTAGTCTCTTCATTAATAGTCTTGTCTTTATCTCCTCCCCTGAGGTCCCTCAACCAAGCTATTGTCATGAAGCCTCCAGTGATATCATGCTGGCAATGATGCTACAGGTGAGGCATCCACGGAACAAGCATCTCAACAGTCAAATGTTGGATATAGCACTCCCTTTCCAATGTCTCATTAACTGTGAGACATAAAGGGGTTTGAGCAAACGAGAAGTTGCCAATAAGTTTCTGATGTTATCAGAATGCCCCTTTAAATAGAGAGAAAGATAACACACATTTAAGTTTATTTGTCACATTTATGGTTCCTACAGTGGGAATTGTACTCGGGGGTGTACAGACAGTGTTCCATTGAAGGCAAATGACGTAACATCCTGCTGAGCTCAGGGAAGAACTTCATCTAATCTAGCATAAACCCACAAGCTAAATACAATTTTACCCAAAGGAATCTAGATGACTTTACCAAATTGTGATATCTCTTTGAAGTACATAACTGCAGAAAAGTCAGTACCAACACAACCTGTCACATGACTTCACAAGAGAAGCATTTACAGAACAATTTTCCACATTACCACAGGAGCTTTCAAAATACATTAACGGATCCAGTGCTGCTGGAAATATCCTGAATTTGTGAAAGACAGGACATCAACACCAATCTTACTTGTTGGTTCAATCAAAATTCACTGGTGAAATTACTGATATTGGTTGGGTAAAATAGTGACGATGTCACTGTAGGTGAGAGCATAACTGGACTGATTGTTATCCATGGATTCAGGTTAGAAGTTCAAATGAATGGACATTGGGTCAGAAAGTGATCAGACATCGTTGTAAATACAGAAATATGAATAATAGATACTTGGGCCATGTTTTGTCGGCTAGGATATTTTCTACTCAAAATAAATGCATTGCTTAACAAGCCTCAAAGTGATATTTCAAATCCAAATTCATCCTTAAGTTCATTTGCTCAATGTAAGAGAGGGCCAGAGGGGTGAACAGGAAGGGCCACTTCCTTTACCAGAGAGAGGAAAACACACAAGGCATTAATTTAAAATAATTAGTGAAGTGATTAAAGGGGAGTCGAGGAAAAATGCTTTTCACCCAAAGCATGAAACTGATCTGGTAATTGATGCGTGGAAAGGTGATGGAAACAAAAACCATAACACATTTCCAAAAGAAGCTGGATGAAATGACCAAATTCCCAAAGCTATGGACTAATCTGAGTTAGCTATGGACTAAGCTGAGTTGTGGGAAAAGCCTTAGTGGCTCTTTGCTTACCCATAATGAATGTAATCAGTTAAATGGCCTTACCTGCTATAAATTTCAATTATTGTATGTTTACATTTACAAGCTGGAGCTTTAACATTGCTCCTTCAACAGTATACTTTGGTAACACATTTATAGTCATAAATAAATGTGAATTCTCAACACTCTAAACTTATTTTGCTGTTCAGATTGCATGGATATGGTAAAGGAGAAGTGGAATTTGTTCAAGCAGAATTACAGAGGTGGTAAAAATACAAATTTAATGGTGACATAGATATGTTGGCAATTCATTCTCGAACCAAATGTGACATTACACTGCCTGAAACTGGTCGGAAGTATATGAGATGGGAACCAAAGACAAATGTTTTGATAGTCCCAACATCTCTACTGCATCAGTGAATGCCAGGGCAAGGAGACTGACAAGGTGGATCCTGTGGAATCGTCAAAAGATAGACCAGAGAGGTGGAGTTGGGCATCATCAGGGTAGATATTAAAAATAATGACATTCAGAGACAGAATGCAAATGAGAAATAAAAATGGGACAATGATAAATAAATTAACTAGAAATGAAAGACAAATCTTCACTCAACACCTGAAAACTTACAATACAGCAACTATGACTGCCAAACACTGTTAATTCAGAATAATTGAAGATGGACAAAGAGATTTTATAGAAATGTTCAGCTGGTTTTCTGAACTGCTCTTAAAAGAATGACAGATTGCCCCACAGGATCTTGTGACTTATTCTAATATACAGCTTTCATATAAATATGGCACTGAAAGTGAGAAACAGATGCTTTTGATTAAAATATAAGTCCTAGCAAGGCACTGCAATGTGGTCATTACCTGTATCCTTTTAATCAGCAAGCAGCATCTGTTTCCGATAGTAAATCATGGGAAAAAGACATAGCGCCATTAACGTTATTTATAGGAAGGCTGAGGCATATATAAAATGCTATTAATTTTTTTCTATGCTATTGAGGTGCTCTTCGAGAAAATACTTCACAAAATCTCTTTATTTTTCCCCACATCTCTCAGTCAACTAAGCAGGTGGAGAAATTAAAAGAAAATCTTATCGAAAACTATCATCTCCTTCGTTCTAATACTACCCAGCTGAAGTAACAACTGCATAGCCCAACATAGAGGATAATCTTGGGATTTGGACTTACGACTTCCTAGCTTGAAGCCAAGCTCATTTATCACAAAATGAGTAAATTCTGTTTAAAATCTACAATATTTTGGTTATCTTGCCCAATTGCAAAAGCTTTACATTACTTAATACTCTTCCACTGGAGAATGATTCTCTGCAGATATTTGTGGAAGAAATACTGATAACAGTACACACCCCACAGATGCCCTGTTGCTTTCAAGTTTCACTTCATATAGCTTGGCACCTCAAAAGCCAAATTATGTTGAGAAGTAAATTTGTGCATGGAACCATAACTCCAGCAGCTTGTTTCCTGGGCATGAATTGTTCAGATGACAAAAATCATAAATTTTGAATCATTACCAGAAGCACAAGGGAGAGGTTAGAAAACTTCTGTCAGCACTAAACTTCACTGGATTTGTTTCTGTTCATTTTTAGGAAATGGAAATTGCTGATAATGCAAGAGATTCTGCTCATTCCTCATTCTTTGAGAAGTGGCAGAGAGGCACTTTCTTGGAACATCTGCAGTTCCTATAATGCACTTACATCTACACTGCTGATAGATAGAAAGTTCCAGAAATATATCAACTAGCACAAACTCACCATTCTACTTCCTGAATAAGTAGGACAATGAATGATTTGGACAGAACTTGCTGGTGCAGGCGTCCCATGTTCCAGCTGCCCATTCCCACGGAGGTAGAAAAGGTTTGGGTTAGAGAGGAGCTGTCATGGAGAACCTTTGCATGTTATTTAAATGTAAGGTACACTCAGAGCCGGTGCCAGACTATTTTACGCCCTATGCCGGGGGGCTTAGCACGGGTGCTGACCAGGCTGAGCTGGGGGGTTGGGGGGGGCGTGATATTCAATGTGCACTGTACCATGTCCTCCCTCTGCCTTACCAGACTAACACGCATGCTTATAGCGTGTTAATTAGAACCACGTCATTCATGATGCAAAAATGGCAGAGCTGTTGGAATCTCTCTTCAAAAGCACCCCTCTGAGGTCTGAGCTCTAGGCAGCTGCCTATTTGGCCTAATGGTAGCACTGGCCCTGGGTATAGATGGTACAAATTGCATCCTGGAGCACCAGCGTGAAAGTAAATGGATACACAGGACGACAACTTCTTTTTCCCCCAAAAGGTTTGCATTCTGTAAAAAAAAAGGATTATGACAGACAACTTCAAGCTAAACACAAGATAATTTCAGATGATCACATAGGAAGTTAAAGAAACATTATATTAACTTTTTTTGAATTTAGAGTGTTTAATCGTATAATGGATGCTGAAACATTATTCAACTGATCTAAAAATATTTTGCTGCCGATTTTTGTTTGTACTCAGCATCTGATGCCGCTCAATGTCAGTGTCCAACAATTGTCGGTCAGCACTGATGGATTCCAGTTGCCCTGACACTGCTTTCCCATGGTCACAACATCCTGGTGAAACCTTTCACCACGTTCGTCACTGACTGCACCAAGATCAGCAGGGAAGACGTCCAAGTGAAAATGTAGGAAATGAATTTTCAATGACATATTGCACTTCGTGATTTTGCCTGCTTGAAGCATGTTAAAAATATGATAGGAGATCACAAAAACAATAGGTTATATCGAAACAACTGTATGATAGGAAAGTTTTAAGGTGATTGTCGTGATCAGTAGCATAAAATACACCCAAAATCTTCATTGCCCAGTGTTAGATCTGGATATGGTAAGCTTCACGAAATTTGTCATATGCCATCCTAAACTTGACTTGTGCTTTGTAGGTTTCTGTAAATTGGAAGCGATTTGCTCATAATGTCCTGGTCTCTTAAAAAGAGGATGCTTCAATAACTTTCTAGTTATGTGACCTGCAGAATACCAATGGTGGGGAATTTGATGATGGAAAATCAAGAGAAAGACAAGGAAGAGACAATTTTATAAATGGTCAGTGATGAGATGCTGTTATTAATGCATATCTGAACGTGCAGGCAGAGAATGTCACATAATTTGGGGAATGCACTGCTCCATAACTACCAGCATCTATCTTGAAGAAGGAGCAGAGAGTGGCTGGGCAGGAAACATTGCTCTGGGTAACTCCTGCAGCAATGTCCTCGGGTGAAATCATTCACCTCTTACAACCTCAGCTGTCTTTCTTTGTGCTGGGTTCAATACAAGTCAATTTCTTGTTGCTATGCTTAGTCAAATGCTGCTTTCATCTCATGGCAGTTACACTCATCTGCTATTTAGAATTCTACTACTTTGACCACCATTAGATTTCTATAATGCTCTCGGGAACAGAGATCCCTCGCAGAACCAAAATTGAGCAATGATAAGCATATAGGTGAGTAACTGGCAATTAACAAAAAAGACAAAACAGAACTTGATAAAACCCTACAGCATCTGTAGGGTAAACTATAGACGTTGATGTTTCAGGATGAGATCCTACATCTTATACCTTGTCCTGTTTGATCTGCTGAGTACTTCCAGTGTTGGTTTTTTTTTTGCATAGGTTCCAGCACCTACAATCACTTGTCTTCCAGGTCCGGTCAATGACATATTCCATTACTTATTAATGATTGATTATTTAGGTCACTATTATTAAATCAAATTATCACCCAAATCACATTTTATCAGTGCCCCGAAATACATCGTATCTGGAGCGGATTCTTTCGCACATTTTCCAAAATATTCAAAGTTAATTTGCAAACCTGCCCATTGACTGTAATATTTGGCATCTCTGACCAATCCCTAAATTCACGTCAGAAAGAAGTAATAGTGTTTCCATCTTTATTAGCCAAGCGTCTACTTTTACTACATTGGACGTCTGATTGATTAAGGACATAATTTTCTTCATTAAACTGGAGAAAGTCAAATGCACATTAAGAGGGTCCACCACAATTTTTTTTCAGAAATGGCAACTTTATGTTTAATTTCTCTGAAGTACCAGTGTTTATGGGATAAATGTTTGACTGAGCATTAGCAGAATCGGTAATATTCTGATGATACTGTCCGTAAATGTGCCAAGGTGGTCAGGGAGTGGGGGGGTCTGTGTGTGTATCTGAGGGTGTATGTGAATATTCATGCATATGAGTGTTGGTGTTTCTGTTTTAAAAAAAAAGGACATAACATAAATCTGTATGATGTGAACAAATTTGTTTTAATGTTCATATAACCATTTACAGCACAGGACAGGCCAGTTTGGCCCTACAAGTCCATGCTGGAACAAATCCCCACCCTCCTAGTCCCATTGACCAGCACCTGGTCCATACCCCTCCAATCCTCTCCCCTCCATGTAATTATCCAGTCTTTCCTTAAATGTAAATAACGTCCTTGCTTCAACCACCTCTGCCGGAAGTTTATTCCACATCCCAACCACCCTTTGCGCGAAGAAATTTCCCCTCATATTCCCCTTCAATAAATATATTTTCGAAAAAAAAGAATGACGACTGATGAGAGCACATCGATAAAATGGCAAGAGTTTGCTTATTTTGGGCATGTCACACCTGGACAATTTTACAGGGATCTTATTTATTTGTAAGACTGTTGTGATTTTAGCTATTTTTGAACACCAGCACCAAGGAAAGTAATGTCTGGGTTCATTATCTGTCATATTCAATGTATGTAGCTACTTCTTGACTTCAATTGGAATGAAAATCAAATTGGTTGAAGCTTGGCTTCCTGAAGCAACTTGAGCAGATGTTGACATGATTTGTTTGCGTCTTTTGGCTGAAGATTGTAACCAGTTATTTAGCCTGACCTTCTACATTTGCAGGTCAGGATTCACTAGCAATGAGGATGGGAATGTTGATGGAAGCTTCTCCAGCATTTAGCTTCTTAAATACTGGAGTTTGGCCTCAACAGTCATTTCTGAAATTGCTGTGCCTACAGTATGCTAGTTTTGCTGTATTGTTTTGGTACAGTCCTGAGTTGCTCCCTCCTCAAGTTTTGATATGCTTGGAGCTCTTCTGAGCATGAACCGTGGTGTTCTTCTTGAACAATGACAGATTCACTGGCTTGATTGTCAGGATAAAAAGAAGAAATATGTCAAGCATGTGGTTACAGATTGTGGATGAGGGCTTTTCAACTGCTGCTTTACTGTCCACAGGATCCCATTTTCAGAATCAAAATTTAATGTCATCAAAAGTCACAAAATTTGTTATTTTGTGGCAGCATTCACAGTGCAAACATTCATATAAGCCACCGTACAAAAAAATAAATATAGAGCACAGAAAGTCAAATTAAGGCAGTTCATTGATCATTCAGGAATCTGATGGCAGCAGGGAGGAAGCTGTCCTTGTGGCGCTGAATGTTTATCTTTAGGTTCCTGCACCATTTTCCCTGATGGTAGTAAAGAGGGAATGGCCTGAGTAGTGAGGGTCCTTAAGGATAGAGGCTAGTTTCTTTAGATACTACCTCTTGTCGATTACCTCGATGGAGTGAAGTCTGAGGCCCGTGATGTCACAGGCCGAGTTAACAACCCTCGAGATTTTCTTGTCTTGAACTTTGGTACCTCCATAGCAGACAGTGATGCAACCAGCCAGGATGCTCTCCACAGTACACCTGTAGAAGTTTTCAAAAGTCTTTCGGTGACATACACAATCTCCTCAAACACCTCACAAAGTATAGTCGTGGGGGGCCTTCTTCATTATTGCATCAACATGGAGACTCCAGGACAAAGGATCAGAGATGGTGACATCCAGGAATTTGAAGTTCTTGACCCTCTCCACTACTGAACCCTCAATGAGGATCAGATCGTGTTCTCTTGAATTCCTTCTGAAGTTCACAATCATCTCCTTGGTTTTGATGACATTGAGGGCAAAGTTGTTGGTGTGACACTATTCAACGAGCTGATCTATCTCCATTCTGTTCGCTTCCTCATTGTCATTTCTGATTCTGCTGAAACCCGTGGTGTCATTGGCATATTTGTAGATAGCGTTGGAATTGTGCCTGGCCACACCATCATGGGTGCATAGCAAGTAGAGCCATGGGCTAAGCACACATCTTTGAGGTGCACTTGTGTTGATAGTCAGTGAAGAGGAGACATTGTTTTCCATTCGTACTGACTGTGGTCTTCTGAAGAAGAAGTCAAGAATCCAGTTGCACAGGGATGTGCTGAGGCCGAGGGTTTGGAACTTCTTGACCAGCACTGAGGGAATAATGGTATTGAAGGCCGACCTATAGTCTATGAAGGTAGTTTTATGTATGAATTGCTGTTTTTGAGGTGATCCAGAACATAGTGGAGAGCTAGCAATATTGTGTCTGTTGTGGAGTGATTGTAAAGGATAGCTCCGAGAACTGTTGTAAATTCATCCCTTCATACACAGTGGTAATGCCACAGTAGCGGGTCTTCAAATGTGAAGAAGGAAGTTCATCTTCAAAAAGGCCTTGAAGTGGACTCTGCAGTGATACAGCCAGGGGCATGACCATCTCTGACAGCTTGATTGACTTGGACAAATAGGTTAATTGGGTGTAAATTGGGCAGCATGGACTGGTGGGCCAAAAGGGCCTGTTACTGCGCTGAATGTCTAAAAACAAAAAAAAAGACACAAGATGACCTAATGGGATTGAGGGTGCAATTTGGCAGTTTTATATTCACCATTGTTGATACCAATTTCAAAATAATAACGAAGGAATTTAATTAATTTTATGGTGAGGCAGAAAAGCACTGAACTAAAGTTAACAAACTCAGTGAACTGGCATGGAATTAGCCATGATTTTAAAAGCAAATTCGAGCGATTCACAAAAACAGATGTTAAACTTAACAAACCTTTCTTCTATTGTACTATTCCTCTTTGTTATACTTCACTGGTGTGACTATAGGAATGTTCAAAGCAAGAATTTAAGTCTGTTCTACCCTTCCGGACACAGGTGTTCATTAATCTATAATTACTTCATGTGGAGCTACAAACATCTGTAATTATTACAGTTAATTCCTGTTTAGTGAATAAGCCACTTGTCATCACAAATTGTTACAGCATGGTCCACCATGAAAATGTTGGCTGGAAAGTATCAAGATGTGGAAAACATAACACACTTCCTCCTAATTTTACAATGAACACTTCCTCTCCTGGAAAGAAGCAGAAAATGACTGAAATGCAATGCAAATTGATCAGGCTTTGAAAACCCATGTTAGTTTGGACTCCATAAACTGAGAAGACCAACACTGGAAAATGTCATCTTTCTTTTCAGATGATGCAGGGCCTGTTGCACATTTATGACACCTTCTGCCTGATTGCACCACATTTCTAATATTTGCGCTTTTTCTTTTTACGTTATTTTTAGATTCAAAGCCATTATTAGCCTCGACACTACGAAAGGACACTTCCATGACTCCATATCACAATGTTACGAATGCTTCATTTTGCAGAAGTAAAAAAAAACTTACTCCAGATATTAGTGTGTGGGCTTGAACAAAGAGATTCTATACATCCAGGCATTACAGAACTGCTGCAAGACTGAACTTCAAAAAAGTTTCACCTGGTGAGACTATAGAAGTTCATCAAAGTTAGAAATGAAACTTTGCAGAGTGGTTAAGAAACACACAGAACATAAGGAAAGATATATTGGTTGGCAGTTATGCTTGTATTTTAAGAAACAAAGTGTACATGTGGATACGCTTTGATGGATACAAACTTCTGGAATACGTATGACAAAAATAATGCTTAAAAACGATGATTAACCTTCCCAACAATCCACCAACTGTACAGTTTCCAAATTAATTTGAAAAGTTTCCACTTATACTTTGCATTAAGATGGCCTTCAGGAGGGAATTCTATTAAAGTGAGAAATCATGAAGGCCCAAGCCTGTTAAATGTTGTTGCCTCCTGGATATCAAGGAAGAAAGAAACAATTAGGTCAGGCAGGATGATGAACAAGGTTTGCCAAGAGTGGGCTTCAGAAAAGGATAACAAATGAATGAAAAGACTGCCCATGTATTGTACGGCTAATATATACTACGTGGTTTTGAGAAATTTGGAAAAGATATATTCAGAGATTGAAGAATGTTTGTTCTAATAAAGAACAAAGTCTAACGCAGGCAGTGTTTTTAGACTTCAAAAGAACAAAAAACTTTAAAGGATCAATTATCAGATAAATGGTAAAACAAATGACAAGGTGGAAGTGAAATTATAATCTTTTTAAAGCAGTCAAGCTGAATCCTGTTCACATTTTCTCTCACACCATGCAAAGCTATTTCAAAGTCTACAAATTCATAACAAACTTTTAGTAAGATTACTCCAGATGATGTTTTCATTTATTTGCAGTTTAGAAAAGTTTTTGCCCCTTCAATATTTCCTTCCATATCAATAAGTCATAGATCACAAACTGTTTCCTTACATTTATCATCCACACATATGAATCATGTAAATATCACCCAGAGCAATCAGGATATTAAATATGGTGAATAGAGTCACATAAAAAAAATCAAAGTAAAATTGATCTACAAATAAAATGAAAACAAATCAAGTTTGGAGACTGCTTTTTGAAAGCAAATACTTCAAAATATATTTGTTCTTGAACCAATGAGTCGATTTCTTTTGTGAAGGATTTGACTTTTTCAATGTTCCATTGCTATCACAGTAAACTTGCAGACAATCTAAGACATGCGTACCTGACACCAGTGTATCCTACCAAGTGGTATTCCTGCACTTTTAACTTCATCATTCTTTCAAATTAGAGAACATATTGTTATCAGAGATCACCAAATTCCCTGTGACAGTCACGTCCAATGGAAGTCATGACAGGAACATGGAAAACTGACATTTATTTAAATAAGTTTATTTTAAAACACTGCAACTTTGGTCAAAGTTTCCTTTGATGAATGCCAGTCGATACCTTTCATTCTTACTCCCACCCGCGTTTTCTACAATACATCATTGAACTTATTATATCACGTCTGTCGAGCCACATCTCTTCGCCCCTTCCTGCACTGCCAGGTAATCAATTTGTCGTCACTCTTGGTAACCCCAGTAAAGTCATCAGTGAAATGAGTTACAGCTGTGAAACCATCAGGAAGAAGAACAGCCAAGAATATGCTGCTGATAGCACACCGAGGTCTCCAAGATGAAATATTAACGCCCGATTTGTTTATCTGCAAGCTCACATCTTCCAGCACGGAGCTGTTAATTTTCTATCTGTGCAGACAACAGATCACTCAGTCATGAACTCTTCACAGCCATTACACAGAGACATTTTGATTAAGTATGCCTAATGTAGTGTATAGGAAAGAATGAAAACACTCAGCCTGCCAACTTTTGATTGACCATTAAGCCACTGATGAATGTGCCTGTCAAGGGAGAGACAATTACCTCAACAATGAAGAAAGTCTTCTGGAGGGTTATTTCTATAGCTGTGACACATTTACCAGATTACAGCCATGTAAGTTGAAAGCGTGTAAACTAATAGCTAAAATTTCTTCATAATGTATTCACTCCTTTAAGGAAACACTTGCATTTCAATTTTTTTTATCAAACAAGCTACTCCAAATTATTGTGCAGGTCTGGGCAGGGAAATGACAGGGGCAGGGGATGCGTCACCAGTACATGCGTTGCCATAGGGAGTGATTTATTGATATTTATCGAGAATGAATAGATCAAAGCCGGCCAGATGACAGGTGATCAATCACCCGTCAAATCAAAGCTGGCAATCGACTCGAAGACCAGTTAAGTGGGTGGATCCGGCGGATGAAAAATGGACTTTTATTTCATGGTCTCAGACCAAATCTCCCAACTCTCTCCCGGGAGGGGAAAGGGGGGCTGGTAAACAGGCAGTACATTCCTCTTGGCTGGGAGTGGGGGGTCCTATGTGCAGCCCCCCCGAGCTGCGGGCAGAAAGTTAGAGCTGGAGTTTGCAGCCTGCCCTCCCCGAGCAGTGATTGCAAAGTACATGCAGGCTCTACAACAATCCATCCCCCCACCCCCCCCCCCACTCTCTCTGTCTCTGCCGGCCTCGCAAACCTAGTTCATTGGCCCAGTTTAACCTCCTGCAGTTTAAATCCCCTCCACTCAACACCCCCCCCCCCACAAAAACACCCCCCGCATCAAGATTACATTGACAACCCAGCCATCTTTCAAAGAAAAAGCAGGAGACGAAATTGCACTTGACTGACAGGGGATAAACAAATAACAAAACGGGCTGCATCGCGCTGGACCAGAGAAAGGAAGCCCTCTCACCCGACACTGCAGTCGCCTCACTCCTCGCCCCATCCAAAGAATCCATCAGCAGATAAAACTTCAAACAAAAAGAAAGTCTCGGCGGAGATATGCACACGAAATTAAAGCCCCCTCCCCACTCCCCACTCCCCCCCACACTCCCCACTCCCCACTCCAGGAGCTGGGAGACCAAACGCATTGCTTTCTTGTGCCAGGAACATTCTCATTGCTACAAAGACTGATGAACAAGAATAATTAGCGACTGGCTAGGCAGAGGGAGGAGAGAGAAGTTGCTTGTTTACCTGCTGCCCGCTTGGGTGCCTGCTGTTTCCTCCGCGGCATGCTGTGAGAGTTTCAAGTTGACTTTTCTTCAGGTGTGTGCGAGGTGCCGAGGGGAGGAGGGAAGGAGGAGGAGGAGGGGGCGGGGGAGGAGGAGGGAGGGAGGGAGGGGGGGGGGAGGTGGGTGCTCGGGGAGACTCGTCCCTGGACGCGGGCTGTGTGCGTGTCTGTGAGTGTAACTGTGTGTATAGGAGGGAGAGCAGCTGTTCTCTATGCAATATAATGCATGTTATACAGGGGGAGATTTTCTGTGTGGATGTGGGGGAGTTGATCGCTGGATTTGCACAGGGACGGACACCCCTCCCTCCCCCCCCCCCCCCCCCCCACCCTCCCCCCCCCCCCCCCCCAGGGCTGGACGGTGGCAAGCTGCCGCTGCTGCCTCCGGGTCTCACTCGCGCCGCCTCTCGCTGGTCTCCCCGAGCGGGTGCTGAGTGCTGGCGGAGCAGGGCTGCTGCTGCTGAGGCTCTCCGTCGCTCGGTGGCTGGCAGCGTTTTCCGGAGGGACTGGGGCTCAGTCTCATTCGCACAGACACGGGTAAGCGATAGAAGCAAGCATCGATCTTCTGCTCCTCCTGCTGGCAAAGTCAAATGCAATCTATAGCAGCCTCATCCTTGCATTTGACAGCATCTGGAGCAGTGAAAAATGAAAGCAGGAAAGAAAGCTATCAATAACTAGGCGCGGGACATTTGTTAACGGCAATAACACAATGTTATTTCACATTGACGAAATTAGTAATTCTATGCCATCCAAGCATTACCTACACACACACACACACACACACACACACACACACACACGCTAATATAACCTGGCAAATATCATTTGGAAGTATTCTCCGAAAAAAGATCATCTAAACTTTTGGAACTCTTTTAATTTGAAGCGACAATTAATTCTTGCAAATATATTTTCCACCAACTTTTTATAAAAAAATTTAAATCTAATTCGATAATCCGTTGACGCTGCTCGGGACATATTTATACAGAGAAATATTCGCGTGTAACCTTCAGCTGCAGTTACACATAACCTCACAAGCAATTTACTTTAATATACTTCCTCGTAATGTTGGTAAACAAAGCAACTGGACCTGTCCCACATCGATATCAGTTACACAGTCCGGGGAAATGCACGCAAGGTATCAATTTTTTGTAGCGGATTTCTCAAGAGGTGGACATAAATTACAGCAATATATTTACATCTGCATATCCAATAGATATGCCAACAGAGAGAAAACGCATCGGGAGTATTTTTCATGAATATTACAACTGAGTTGTTCCCAGATAAGTTTTAAAAATTAGTTTTCTTGCTTTGCAACGTATGTTAATCATATTCTGTATGTTGATTGGTCGAGGACTGGAGTCACAAATAACATAAATGCCGATATCAATGCATCATTTGAAACCAATTTGTAGAATTAAGTCTGGAGGACGAATTTAAATGTTTCCAAATGACGACAAGAAACCCCAAAATATGAATTGTACTTATAATCCATGTCAAATAAAATGCGAATTATTTTTCCATAGAAAGTATCAGTGTGAAAGTATAAATCACATTGGACATGGAGTCACTAACAGCGCAGAGACATGCAGGGCTGGAAACAACGGAGCTCGGTTTAAAATCCAGTGTTACTTCATAACCCAAGTCAACCATAGCACACTGGACGGGAATAACGCACGAGAATCCCAGCAGTGAAATTAGAAGGTTAAGCTTAAATCAGAGTGGATTTTGAAATCTAGAAATCGGGGGCGGGTGGGGGGGGGGGGTTTTGTTCGAGTTCAAGATGAATTCTGAAATTCGGAAAGTTGAGCAAAACCAGTTTTGTTCTGCAAAACTAAGAAAGCGTTTATGATTACGTTTGAAATTGCATATTTGCAATTCTTAATTAGAAAAAATAAAAGTTTCCAATCGTCCAATGCACAATTGGAAGAGAAGATACATTTGGAAGCACATAAGATAAAATAACATATGAAACGTATGACCTCTGCATCTTATCAGGAAATGACTAAACCTATTCTGTAAAATGAACTCTGCATAACCAGTCAAAGTTGCGCAGTTTTCTATTTTAACAATGTAGATTTGATGAGCAACATTACTGACATGGTCTGAGATTGACGGATGAGAAGAATGTGTCAGTACTTACGAATCACCACGAACCACAGTTGGAGCGCACGACAATAATTCACTGGTTTGTATGGGAAAGTCAATTGCTGGACTTCGGCTGGTTTCCTTGATGGTTAACATGCAAATGATGTTTATCCCTTGTTTATATTGAAATCCAAGAGACTTGCGAGCTGAGGGATCCCTTAATAAGAATGTCAGGAGAAGTTGTTTTCAGTGCTATCTGTCCCTGGGCGCCAATGGATCACCGAAATCTCTGATTACTGACATTTCCAACCCTCTTCGATTAGCTCAACTCACTGGCAGGCTGTACCGATCGGATCCTGCATGATTAGGAAACCATCAAAGACATGTAATCTAATCAAGTAAACCAGCAAGCAAAACCACCGACCATAGGTTAACCTCTGTTATGTCAATTGAATGACCGCGAGCCTGATTCGTGTAATAGAGCAGTAGAAACTATGTAAGTCCCAACCCAATGTACTCCGTCAATCGTGGATATACACCCTTAACCAATTTCAATGACTAAAACCTTCAGCTGTACCACACTATAAACTAACCCTCAGTGTGATCTCCCCTGCATCCTGTACGAACTGCCACTCATAACGTTTATTATGGTGTGTAAGCCAGAATTTGACAGTGTAATTACACAAGTCCTATGTGAGGCTCCAACCCAGCAAGAGTAAAAATGTTTCACTAAATCGAACGATGACAAGGGTCTATAAACATCCTGAACCCCAAACCATTTCCCTAAATGATTTTTATTTAAACCTCGTGTACATAGAGAATTGTCCATCAGACTGACACCATTGCTGCTTGAAAGGAACCACCCGTTTCCTAATGACATTGCTTCAGTCTTTTAACAGTCGCTATGATTACTCTTTCAGTTTTCATTCTTAATCTCTACCTGAAACATGTAATTACAATTCATTACCCCTCCTTCCATATTTAAATGTTGTCTTCAAACTAATAGTTGATAATCGTTCAAGGTTCCTGAACATCCTGATCTGATTATTGTAATTTGGTAATTCAACTATCTGAACCCCAAATCTCTGGGAAAAATATTCATAATTCTGCCTTGAAGTCAAATCTGTCAATCATAATTATTTTCCAATTCCACCTTGAACCTAATCTGTCATTCATTCTTTCAACTTTAACTCTGTCAATTATGTTCACATACAGTAAACCCCATCTGTCAAGATCATTCATACTGCAGTCCTTGTACAATATAGTATTTCTCATGATTAAGTTATGCCATTAGGATACAGCATAATGGCTACATACAGGTAATGAAAAAAATGATCTTGACATCAAGTCACACTCCGATGAAGTATGTTCATAGACAATACTTCTAATTTCCACTTTATGATCACTCTATTCATGAAAATTTAATAATCCATTTCTACTTTAACTCTAAATTAAAATCAGGTTCTAATCCCATGATATAAACCATATTTACAGACATTTTAAGATTACCTTACAAGTTTTAATATCAAACGTACTGCACTCAGGAAAAGGACATTTTCATTTTTATTCTTACTTAACAAATTTGTGTGGTAATTATGCACAACTTTGCCTTTTCAGTCCCACAGTAAATCAACCTCCTTTCTGCAGGATACACTCTGATGTTGTCAACTCAATCTTAACTAGTAGTATTCATCAATTTTATAATCTAAGAGTTTAACTGTTGGTAAAATGCAGTAATCCAACTCGTGCATCCTGACAGGCAACTATTTGGGTCTGCCGTCAAAAGGCAATGTGAGTGAATAGCTATTCATTTCCAAATTCATCAAGCAATCAAAATACAAAAAAAAAATTAAGGTAAATTCTAAATCTTTGCATTGCCCCACACTGACTTTGATTCATGCTTGCACTCATTTCCCATCATCCATTATTTTGTATGATAAATACAAGCATTTGCTTTTTGGTACCTGTAAGATGTAAGAACCTATGTGCTTAACAATGACACTAACAATAACACTAATAAGTATAACATTTCATCCAAATGTGCATTTTTGTATATTAGAGTGTATAATTCATGAAAAATCAAAGAAAACAAATCAGAAAATACAATAAGAAATTAATATTATTGAATCAAAATATTTCAGTATGTAACACTCTCTTAGAAATAGAAATCAGTTTAGATTTGTTATGGTGGTCCAACATTCATCCAGATTCCAACTGTAAAACCTAAAAATATCTCGACACATTTTTTTTGTATTTTACTTGAAGATACTTTGTTCTGGAATTTTATAGATTTTAAATTGGTTGTCATCACTTAGTGAACACTTGCAACCACACAGAATGTAAGGTGCTTGACAACCCTGATCTGTCCACCATGAGAGAAAGCAAGTTGTTGGAGGTTTGGATGCAAATGAGAGAGAAAATTCTCCAGCTTCTGCATTCAATTCAGATGCAGGGAGCTGCTTGAGGGAACCCTTTTGGGAAGAATAGGCAGGCAATTACAATATTGTAATTGTTCATTGAGAACAGTATTAACAACTTCATCTGCATGTGCATAGATTTCTCAGTTTCCTGGAAACCAATGAACCAATATGAAAACACAATTGCTTTAGATGAGGTCTAGACAGTTGACAGGAAAATGTGGCAATAACCGTTGCAGCCTCACAGCTCCTTTCATGAGTGATCCCTTGAATGGCCTTCTTCACAGAAGTTGAGCTGGAAAGTGGTTTAGAAAATTATGTGAAATAGTTTTTGGAATCAGAACTATATCTATAGTAGTTTTCTTTCCAAACTTTTGCAGATGCCCATATTCTCCAATCCTCCTTAAAGCTAACTCCTAAAGGAATTTTACAGCAAGGGGCAAGTGATTACACCAGTGTTCTTTTCTTCAATGATCTGACAAGGACATAAACTTGTCCAGCGTTGATTTCAATGCTGGAGAACAATACTCCGCTGCATACTGTGTCCCTGCTCCCATTGCAACATGAAGTTATAGTACAACCCAGGTCCATGGGAAATTAAGGATTATCTAAGGAAGAAATATAATCCATCTCCAAGAGATAGATGATTCCAGTATATGTACAACAATCTAATGATGTAACTTTCCCCCCCCCCCAGTCTTTGTTCAGTAGTGATATCCACCCCACTTACAGTTCGGCCAATCTTTAATCAAAACATTATGTTACTCACTCTCTTGCCTGCCAACTGTAATCAAAAATATTCTGTTTTAACATTCATTCTACTTCTGCATTTTCATCTTCATCCAGAACATATCTAAATTTTAACATGAATTAAGATGATATGTAATGAGTAGATTGTTTAGGAGGAATGTTTATCCCTTGTTTATATTGAAAATCCAAGAGACTTGCAAGTTTAGGGACCCCTTAACAAGAATGTCAGGAGAAGTTGTTTTCAGTGCTATATGTAACAAAATACAATTAAAACATGATCTTGGGAGGATTGGCATTACCTAACTTTAGAAGTTATTATTGGGCAATTAATATTAGTTACTTAAGGTATTGGTTGAATTATTCAGAATTATCTCTAAATCCCCATTGGGTAAATTTAGAAATTAAACTGGTACAAAATTTCTCAATTAGTTCTATTTTGGGAGCTGCTCTCCCTTTTACTCTTACTAAACTATATAAACTAATTGATAATCCAATGGTTAAACATACACTACGTATATGGTTTCAATTCCGGAGATTTTTTGGCCTAAGTCATTTTATCTTGGAAACCCCTATTGTACTAAATTTCTTTTTTCATCCCTCTCTAATTGATCAAGCTTATTTACTCTGGAAAGTTAAAGGTATAACATGCTTTTCGGATTTATTCTTGGATAACTCTTTCATGTCATTTGAACAATTATCCATGAAATATGATTTACCTAGATCTTATTTCTTTCGATATTTGGAGATTAGGAGTTTCTTAGTTTCGACTTTACCCTCTTTTCCCAATCGGGAGACTACGACTGTTTTAGAGGATATACTATATTCAAAATTCCCTCCAAAAGGTGTGATATCTAAATTATATAATATAATTACAAAAATAAATTCTGGGACTTTTGGAAAGTTTAAAAATGATTGGGAAAGAGAACTCAACCTTCATATTTCCAATGAAAATTGGAATAAAATTCTGCGACTGGTAAACTCCTCTTCTCTATGTGCAAAACATTCACTGATACAGTTTAAAGTTGTTCATAGAGTTCAAATGTCTAAAGATAAACTCCATCGTTTTTATTTTCATATCAATCCTATATGTGATAAATGTCAATTGGAAATAGCTTCCCTTACACATATGTTTTGGTCCTGTCCCTCTTTACAGAATTATTGGAAGGAAATTTTTTCCATTATATCTACTGTTTTGAATATTGATTTACAACCACATCCCATTACTGCAATTTTTAGATTACCTATGATAGATTTGACTTATTTATTTCTTCTTGCAGATCGTATGATTGCTTTTCTTATACTAATGGCTAGAAGATCTATACTATTGAATTGGAAAGAGGTTAATCCTCCCACTGTTTTCCAATGGTTTACCCAGACTATACTATGTTTAAATTTAGAGAAAATTAGAAACTCTGTCTATGAATCCCCTTCTAAGTTTGAGTTAACCTGGCGACCATTTATTTAATATTTTCATTTGTGGTGAGTTGATCTGGCTCTGTTTTTTTTATGATTATGTATGATAATTGGGCTGTTAGATGAGATCGGAGTGATCGGCGTGGTTTAGCTATATCGGTAGGTTTTTTTTTAAAGTTTTTAATTCAGATTTGTTTTTTCTTCCTTTTTGGGGTTTTTTTTTCTCTCTTTTTTTATATATATTTTTATTAATTATATCTTTTTTTAGAGATAGTTCATACTCTAAACTGATCTAAATTTTTTTTATGATATATTTTTATTCTGCAATATTATTGTTTAATATCTCTGTATTAATTCGTTATTTACTATGTATTTTTCATATCTCTTTGAACTGTATGTGTTTATAAATTATAATAATAATACAAAGATTGGAAAAGAAAAGAAAACATGATCTTAAACTGCAATTTGATGCTGTCTATCGACATTTATGTAGCTCCATTAGTTTTCTGCAACAAATCATAATTAAGTCATATTCTGGACTGAACAAAAGAACAGCACGTCAATCGTTATTTTATTCTCATTATGTCCAGTTAATCATAATCAATAACCCTTTCTTACCCCAAGATGTCTCTATGTCATGTGAACCCAAAATCTGCATTCTACCTCAAGCAAAAAGCAAACTACTGGAGGAACTCAGTGGGTCAGGAAATATTGATATAGTCAGAGGAATATTCAATATTTTGGTTGAGATCCTGTATTGGGACAGTTTTTTTGTTAAAACACAAAAATGCTGGAAAAACACCAGGTCTTGCAGCTTCCATAGGAGGCACGTTTTGGGGCTGGGCCCTTCTTCAAGGTATGAGCAAAAAGCAGCAGATGACAGAATAAAAAAAAGTTGTGAGGAGGAGGGAAGAAGGGGTAGGGAAGGAGCACAGGCCAAGAGGCCATAGATGGACATGGATTGGAAGGCAGCAGAGAAAAGCTGATAGTTGATCAGGGTGGGGGGTAGCTCTGTGAATGCAGACCCAGAAGAAAAGAGACAAAGCGAAAGGGAAAGAGAGAGATGGGGGGGATAGGGTAACAAAAACCAAAGTCGATGTCAATTCCATCTGGTTAGGGATTATTGATTATGGGGGTACCCATATGAATATGAAGAGTTCTTTCTCTAATCTGCAGGTGGTCTCAGTTTGGCAGTGCTTAAGTTCATGGACAGACTTGTCGGCATGGGAGTAGGGTGGTAAATCATGTCCACCTGTGGCCTCTTGGCTGTTCACCTGTACTCCTCCCCCTGCCCTATCTTCCCTCCTTTCCCCACCCTTTTTATCAAGGTACCTGCCTGCTTTTTGCTCCTATCGTGATGAAGGACTCGGGTCAGAAATATTGGTTATTTCTCTTTGCCTCCTATGACCTGCTGTGGGACCTGCTGAATTTCTCCACCATTTTTGTGCATTAACTCCGACCACAGCATCTCCAGACTTTCTTGTTTCACTCCTTAGGGCAGTTTGTTTTTTTTTATTCTATATTCCATCCTCTATAATCTCTTGTGTCTTTATCTTGAATATTATCCTGAGAATCAAAACAAATACAACCCAATAGTTACTCTTAATTTTCAGTTTCTTAAATTATTTTATTACAATTCATTTTAACAGTTATAACATTTGTGAGATTATGCCAACTTTTTGTTCATCAGTCACTCATATTTCTTTCGTTCTTGATTATTCTACTTGCATGCACATTCTGTGACATGTCAAGACTTGTCCAACCAATTGAACTACACAATGCATCAAGCATGATGTCAGGAAAGAGGTCTAGGTACCACAAAACTCACACCACCAGGTTCAGAAACAGCTGATACCCCTCCATCATCAGACCCCTCAATGACAAACTCAATCAGAGTCTTACTTGTGCACTTTATTGATTTTCTTTTTTATTCTCTCTGTCTTTCACTGACAGTTTGTTTACATTCGTTATTTGTTTACAGTTCTTTATTTGTTTACATGTATATGCTGTGTACAGTTTTTATTGCACTACCAATTAATGGTAATACTGGTGCGTCCACAGGAAAAAGAATCTCAGGATTGTATGTGATGTCATGTATGTACTCTGACAATAAATCTGAAATCTGAAATCTCCAGCCTCGATGATGGATCAAGTAGAGAGAATGTTTTAGACATGGGCATTGGGTTATGTATATGGTAAGGCTACAAATTGCTATGGTAAGATATGAACACATAAGGCTTGGGTTTTTGTCCAGACTTCTAGATTGCTAGATCAGTGTTAAGCCACGCATTGAGAAAAAGTTGGAGCGTAAGTTCATGTTTTAATTACATTTAATTACATACTGTCCATACCACCCAAACACAATCTACTCATTACATATCATCTTAATTTATTTCTAAAATGCCCTGTTACTTATATCAACACACCCCAGAATTAAATTAGTTAAATTAGTCAAATCAGTCACAGAGAACTTTTCCAAACCTGCCTAACCTTGTCTGTAAACAACTTTAGTGATCTGCATCATACTTCATGCAAGCTGTCAGTCAAAACAACAGATTTTCCACTTAGTTACACCCAAATTATACATCATAGAAACATACTTTGAATCTTGCCTGAACCAGTTTATCAGTGATTAAATATTTTCATCAGATGTACAAATATACTGCCGCTTAATGAAAGAAAAACATGATAGCATCTTTCACTACCTCAGGAGGATTAACAAAGATATACTTTTGAAGTGTAACGATTGTTGTAAGATTGGAATTTTTTATGGAGAACCAAAGGCAATAAGCCAATAATCTGTGGTGTTGATGAAAGGGAAGATATTCAGCCGAGAAAGGGAGGGAACTTCCATTCTCTTTCCATTTTGTGGAATGCAGGTAACATGTCAGCTTTGGGATGCCTGTTTGTGACAAGAATGGCAATGTCCAGCCAATGCTTCTCATAAAGAGGCAGTAAATTGTGTCTGGAAGAGGTGCTGGAAGTCTTTGACAAAGGAAGCTAACCTAAAATGGTAAAGAATGGCACAATACACAACACACCCTGATGAGCGGGACATGGATTTTCAACAGATTTCCAACATGACCAATCATCACTCACACCATTCCTTCTCATACAGAGAAAGATGCTGAATAAATGAATAGTTGAGAACAGCAGCAAATTACCACAGGGAGAAATATATATCTGTATGTACCCTGAGGAAGAGGAGATGGTTGCAGTCACTGGGACTTTTTGGTAAGACGGTGACCATTGGCTGAGCTGAAATCCTGCTTAATTCTCACTATCCAACCTTTCCCTCCTTAAATACTAAACTCCAATTTACCAGGTGCAGATTGTGGAAACCGTCAGATCTTACCTACCACTTTCTTAGCATCAGGAATTCCCTTTGACCCTTTTATTTATTTTAGACACCTTAGGCTGTCATGTGATTATGCAAGGAAAGCATAGCAGGAAGGTTTGCTTATGCTGCTCCAGGGGTTAAATTAGATTTGCAAGGGGATAAAAACCAGAATGCTTGAGCAGATAGTGGGCGGAGGAAGAAAAAGATGATGTTAAGACTGCATATAAAGAAAGAAATCAAAGGGTTATGCATGCTGAACATAATGTTTGCAGGTGCATCTAATTTCAATGCAAGGAGTATTACAGGAAAGACATATGAGCTCAGAGCATGGATTGGCACATGGAATTATGACATTGTGACCTTAAATCAAACTTGGTTGCAGGAGGGGCAGGACAGGCAGCTCAATGTTTCAGGGTTCCGTTGTTTCAGACGCTTGAGAGCAGGATAGATGAAAGGGGGAGGAGTAGCATTGCTTGTGAGGGAAAGTATCAAAGCTGTGCTCAGACAGGATAGACTACTGAATCTATATGGGTGGAGCTGTGGAATGAGAAAAGTATGATCACATTAATGGGGTTGTATTATAGACCATCCCAATAGTCAACAAGAAGAGGAAGAGCAAACCTGCAGAGGTAGCAGACAGCTGCAAGAAACATAAAGTTGTGATAATAGGTGATTTTTTTTTAACTTTCCACATTTCATCTGGGACTCTCATACTGTAAAAGGGCTGGATGGCTTGTAGAATGTCAAAGGTGTTCAGAAAAGTTTTCTAAATCAATATATAGAGATACCGACGAGAGTTAGTGCAATACTGGATTTCCTATTAGGGAACAAGACAGGACAGGTGACAGAATTAGGTGCAGGGGAACACTTTGAAGTCCAGTGATCATAATGCCATGAGTTTCATTAATTATGGATAGGTATAGGTCTGGGCCTCAGGCTGAAATTCTAAATTGACGAAAAACCAATTTTGAGCAAATGAGAATGGATCTAGAAAGCATGGATTTGGCTAGGTTGTTTTCTGACAAAGGATGTGTTCAGTAAGTGGAAGGACTTCAATGGTGAAATTTTGAGAGTACAACATTTGTATATTCCTGTAAGGATTAAAGGCAAAGTTAACAGACATGAAGAACCTGATTTTCTAAATTGACGAAAAACCATTTTTGAGCAAATGAGAATGGATCTAGAAAGCATAGATTTGGCTCGGTTGTTTTCTGACAAAGGATGTGCTCAGTAAGTGGAAGGACTTCAATGGTGAAATTTTGAGAGAACAACATTTGTATGTTCCCATAAGGATTAAAGGCAAAGTTAACAGACATAAAGAACCAGGTTTTCAAGGGATATTGGGGACCTGGTAAAGAAGAGGGGTATGTATAGCAGGTATCAGCAACAAGGAGCAAATGCAATACTTGAGGTGCATTAAAAAATGGAAAGAAAAACTTAAGGAAATCGGGAGAGCTAAAAGAAAACATGGTGAAGGAAAATCTTAAGGGCTTCTGCAGGTATATTAAGAACAAAAATATAGTAAGGGACAAAATTGGTGCTTTTGAAGATCAGAGTTGTTGGCTATGTTTGGAGTTAGAAGAGATGGGGGAGATCTTAAATTGTTTTTTTTTTGCATCTGTATTTATTCAGGAAATTAGCACAAAGTCTAGGGAAGTGAGGTAAACAAACCGTGAGGAAATGGAAACTATACAGATCAAAGTGGAGGTGTTGCTTGCTGTCTTAAAGTCAATAAGGGATAAATCCCCAGGGCCTGACAAGGTATTCCCACGGACCTTGAGGGAAGCTAGTGTAGAAATTACAGGGGCCCTAGCAAATGTCAGCCAAAGGGAGGTGCCGGAGGATTGGAGGGTAGTTCATATTGTTCCTTTGTTCAAAAAAAGGCTCCAAACATAGCCCTGGAAATTATAGGCTGGTGAGCCTGACATTAACAGTAAATAAGTTATTGGAAAGTCCTCTAAGAGATTGGATAGACAAGTAATTGGATAGTCAAGGACTGATTTGGGATATTCAAAATGGCTTGGTGCATCATAGGTTGTGTTGGACAAATAGTTTTTCAAAGAGATTACCAGGCAAGGTGATGAAGGAAAGGCTGTGGATGCTGTCCATATGGACTTTAGTCAGGCTTTTGACAAGGTTCCACATGAGCATTCAGTGGCTTGGCATTCATGCTGAGATGGTAAACTGGATTCAACATTGGCTTTATGGGAGAAGCCAAAAAGTGGTAGTGAATGATTACCTCTCTGACTGAAGTCCTGTGACTCGTGGTGGGTCTCAGGGATTGGTGCTGAGTTCATTGTTGTTTGTCATCAATATCAATGATATAGATGATAATGTGGTAAACTGCAGCACAGGGTTTCAGGTGGCACAAAGATTGGAGGTGTAGTGGACAGTGTGAAAGCTTGTAGAGGGATCTGGACCAGCTGGAATAATGGGATGAAAAATGGCAGATGGAATTTTATATGAGGTGTTGCATTTTGGAAGACAAACCAAAGTAGGACACACATGGTAAATGGTAGGGCACAGAGGAGTGCAGTAGAACACAGAGATCTGGAAATACAGATACATAATTCCCTGAAAGTAGCGTCGCAGGTAGATGGAGTTGTAAAGAGAGCTTCTGACACATTGGCCTTCTTATTCAAAGTTTTGAGAGCAGGATTTGGGAATGATATGGTTAAGTTGTATAAGACATTGGTGAGTCCAAATTTGGAGTATTGCATGCAGTTTTGGTCACCTAACTACAGGAAAAATATTAATAAAATTGAAAGAGAGCAAAGAATATTTACTCGGATGTTGCTGGGACTGGAGGAACTGAATTACAGGGAAAGGTTAAACAGGTTCAGATTTTTATTCCTTGGAGTGTAGAAGAATGAGAGGAGATTTGATAGAGGCACACAAAATTATGAAGGGTATAGATAGAGTAAATGCAAGCAGCTTTTTCCACTGAGGTTAGGTGAGATGCAGATCAGAGGACATGGGTTAAAGGTGAAAGGAGAGAAGTTTAGGAGGAACATTTGGGGGTATTCTTTTACACCGAGAGTGGTGGAGGAGTGGAATGAGCTGCCAGATGAACTGGTGAATGTGGGTTCAGTTTTAAAATTTAAGAAAAATTTGGACAGGTGCAGGAATGGAGAGATATGGACTGAGTGCATGTCAGTGGGACAAGGCAGAATAATAGCTTGGCACAAACTAGAAAGGCGCAGGCATCTGTTTTTTTTGTACTGTAATGTTCTATGGTTCTCTGGTTCCATAACTATAATGAGAAGACACAATCACAGGTCCTTGATTTCCTTAATGCAGAAACCAGATTAAATTATCAACTAACAAAGTGCCTGTTGAATATGACTAAAAGGAGACAATACCTCAGATTTTGACATCTCAAACACAAGTGGCCTGGATCTAGTGTAAAGGGAACATTTTTGCTGTGGTATCATATTGCTGGTTAGTAAGAAGGTATCAGATGAACATTGATTCATAAAAATGTTTAATGTATTGTTAGGAACATCCATGCATTTGGCTTGAAGTAGACAGAGTTTTTCTATTCTTTTACAGATTCTTGCAACAACAGTATTTGTCATCTGTCTCTAATTGGCCTAAAGGAACAAAGGAGTCAGTTAAGAATTAAACATCTTGTGAGATCTGGAGTGATATATAGGCAACTGTACAAGGATATATAAAAAATATTTACTTGCAACTATTTAAATTCTCCAACTTCCATGGTGAGTTTCAAATTCTTTTCTCTGAGTGACTGGCTGAGTACTGGTTGATTGTCCAGCAACTAAACCATTGCATAACCATTTAATGCAGATTGTGACCCAGTGGTGGCCAACGCTGCTTCCATACTTGTAGACCCAACTGTCATCCTGCACCTGAATGCCAATGCTACCTCTTCTGTTGCAATGTAAGCCAAAGGAGCCTAGTGGATTGATGCCCAGAATGAGATGGCCGCAAGGAAAACTCAAATTTCTGATTCCACAGATTACTGTGCACAAAGGATCCTGAAAGGGCTTACAGCAATGAACTATCATCCCCTCATCAGATTATTTGGACCTTTGACTAACACTGGCCTTCCAGCTGTTAAACTGGTGGCCCCTGGTAGGTGCTGATAATATTGAATCTTCCTGGCTCAGAACGTTTACTTGAGGTCAAGGTGATGTCCTGCTAATCAATGATAAAGACACGTTTGGGGATTGGAAATGAATGGGAATTGAAGTGGTTTTTAACTCACATTGGTGGGTTCTTTGCCACCAGCCTGGGAGCAGAGTGACTATCTACATTGGCTGGATACTCTTTCACTGTTCTTCAGCTGCTTGTGTTACAGCAGTTGGGGTGGTCCATATTCTTAGGATCATGACATTGTGCTGCATGCAGCAGCCCACCAGAAAACTTGACATTTGCTCATCAGATATCAAGTAAGGAAAATCAATCCTGTCCATTGACAGACACAAACATATTGCTAGACGAGAGCCAAATGGAACAGAGGTTTCATTTCAGAATCAGGTTTAACACAAAGTAAGTGTAAATAGTACAGATCCTCTTCGGCAATGAAACAGAAGCCATTCCCCATCTGCTTCTTTCTTCAATGAGGCAAAATGTTATATGTACCAAAAGGAAAGGCATATGGGCAACAGACTGCAAATACAAAGATCAGAGCTACCAACCCCACACTTGCTGTGAGGAGTGGTACAGTGACGCAGCAGTTGGTGCTGCAGCCACACAGCTCCAGCACTTCTCATTTTGTCTGTGTGGAGTTTGCATGCTAATATTGTAATTGCATGGGTTTCAGTCCGGTGCTCTGGTTTCCCTCCGCATCCCATAGAAGCACCGAAAGGTTAAATTAAAAAATCTGAGTTACTGCTAATGTAGGTAAGTGGCTAGGAGAATCAATTGGGAGTTGATGGGCAGGTGAATGTGGATAAATTACAATTGTACAGGGAAATAAGCAGATGAAAGGGACCAATGGGATTCTTTGGCAGAGGGGCAATACAGATCTGATGAGCCAAATATCCTCCTCAGCAAGTGTTTCCTCCCCAGAGAGGAGAATAATGGAACATAGAATATAGAATAGTACAGCACAGTACAGGCCTTTCAGCCCACAATGTTGTGCCATCCTTTAGACCCTGCCTCGCTGAAGTCCCAGTTGATGAAGTAGACAAAGATGATGTGGTCAAACAATAATCATGGCTTTTATTAGCAGAAACTCATGATACAATAATGAAAAACAATAGGTGCATACACAGTTATACCCAAGGGAAGTGTCCTCAACAGTAGAGATAATGCACAGCCAATGTTAGAACATCAAGGCTCGCTAGAGGGGAGACAGGCAGCTTGGGAGACATTCACCACACTCCCACATAACCCTGCACTTTAAATTCATCCATGTGCTTGTCTAGTAGCATCCACCATTGACCTAGGTAGTGCATTCCACACACCAACCACTCTCTGGGTATAAACCTTCCTCTAATGTCTCCCTTTAACTTTCCACCATTACCTTAAAGCCATGCCCTCTTATATTGATCAATGGTTCCCTGGGAAGGAGGCACAGGCTGCCCACTCTATCTATTCCTTTTAATATCTCATATACCTCTATCATGTCTCCTCTCATCCTCCTTCTCTCTAAAGAATAAAGCCCTAGCTCTCTTAATCTCTGCTCATAATGCATACTCTCTAAACCAGGTAGCTTCCTGGTAAATCTCCTCTGCACCCTTTCCAGTGCTTCCACGTCTTTCCTAAAATGAGGCAACTAGAACTGAAGACAATACTCTAAATGTGGTCTGATCAGAGCTTTGTAGAGGTGCAAAATTACCTTGCGGCTCTTAAACTCAATCCCTCAATTTATGAAAGCTAACACCCCATAAGCTTTCTTAACTACCCTGCCTGCCTGTGAGTCAACTTTCAGGGAATTATAGACATGGACCCCCAGATTCCTCTGCTCTTCCACACTACTAAGAATCCTGCCATTAAATTTGTACTCTGCCTTGGAGTTTGTCCTTCCAAAGTGTACTACCTCACACTTCCCTGGACTGAACTCCATCTGCCACTTCTCAACCCAGCTCTGTATCCTATCAATGTTCCTCTGCAATCTTCTACAATTCTCTACACTATCCACAAGACCACCAACCTTTGTGTCATCTGCAAATTTGCTAACCCATCCTTCTACCCCCTCATCCAAGCCACTGATAAAAATCATGAAAAGCAGGGGTTCCAGAACCAATCTTTGTGGGATATCACTAGTCACAGCCCTCCACTACAACCCTCTGTTTCCTACAGGCAAGCCAATTCCTTAGGCTGGCACTGAAATTATAGCAGACTGTCCAATTTGAATTGTGCACTAGTAAGCCCATGTGCAACTATGGTGATAAACAAGAAGAATTTAAATTCAAAGTGCTGATTAACAACAAATTGCTTGTATTGTGGATTGACACAGAAGCACGTTGTTCCATTATGGGTGAGGATTCTGACAATAAAAAAAATTGATCACCTATTCTTAGCACATAGCAGCCAATGACCTACTTAGACAAATCTCTGAAGGTAAATAGATTGCCAGAGGAATCTTGGAAAGCATCCATATGGCTGGCCAGGTTACTGTTGGGGATTAGCAGTGCATGCTCCATGTATTGATAGATCAGTCAGATCCAATGGTTTCTCTCTTTATCTTTTCTTTGGGTATGAGGGAAGTTGTTGACACTCCTTTCATTGGTACATTAACCTTCCACAGCCCAAACGCAATGGCCCATAATCACTGTTGAATTTATTACTGCAGGAAATCTTTAGGCCAGGGATATTAATGCAGATTTTCTGTTCACAGATACCAAAGTTGTTCACGTAACATATCAAGATGTGATCCTGCATGAATCAACTCAGACATTGTCCCCAAAAGGAAGATTTGTCCACTCACATGGTTTACATGAAGTTGTGATGTAAAGGATTATCCCAATGTTCTAAATGGGTGCATTTTAGATGATTTATCTTTAGCATTATAATATAGTCTATTGCAAGAAACAATTCAATTAACTTTGTTCATTTTCCTGATGTTGTATAGGAATTAGATGACATTGTTAGTTTGTTTGAAATTAGGTACCAGGAGAGACTGCATGTTGGAATTTATAGTAAAAAATATGATCTGCTGTTGGAAATTAATGGGTCATTTAACATCTGTGGAGGCAAAATGAACATTGTCATTTTTGGTCTCCTGCCTTCAGGAGAGTGAATCTGAGGAAAGCATCTGGCCTGGATGGAGTTCTTGGCTGAGTACTAAAGATCTGTGCTGATCACCTTACAGAGGTAGTCATGGATATCTTCAATATCTCACTCCAGCAGGGCATGGTACCCACATGTTTCAAACAGGCCCAAGAAGAATGCTGTAACCTGCCTGAACAACTATTAACCTGTAGCACTTACATCAACAGTAATGAATTGTTTTGAAAGGTTAGTGATGAAGCAGATCAGTTCCTGTCTAAGCAGTGACATTGATCCATTCCATTTTGTCTATCACAGCATCTCACTGGTCCTACACAAAGCCCTGGAACATCTGGACAGCAAAGATGGAGACATCAGGATACAGTTCAGCATGTTACTCTATCACCTCTCATAAATGACCTGCAAACTCCAAAGCCAGGGAGTTTACACCCCAATGCACAATTGGATCATGGATTTCCTCACATCCAGACCACGATCAGTGATAAAAACTTCTCCTCCACAACCTCCGTCAATACCGGAGCACCACAGGATTGTGTTCTTATCCCCCTGCTCTGCTAACTTTACACCTATGACTGTGTAGCTGGGTATGACAATAACAGCATTTACAAATTTGCCAACGGTACTTGATAATGGGTTGTATAAAGGATGGGGACTGAAAATGGCTGAATGGTGCATCAACAACAACCTTGTACTTAATGTCACCAAAACTAAGGAGCTGATTGTTGACTTCAGGAAAGGAAAGCCAGAGGTATACAATCCAGTGATCATTGAGAGATGAGCACATTTAGGTTCTTGGGAGTCACTATCTTGGAGGATCTTTCCTGGACCCAACACACCAATGGCATCATTAAGAAAGCATGAGAGTCCCTCCACTTCCCCAAAAGTTTGCGGAGGGTTGGTATGACACCAGAAACCCTGGCAAATTTCTACAGATGTGTGGTGGAAAGTGAGCTGACCTGCTGCATCATGGTCTGGCATGGGAACACCAACACCACTGAGTGTAAAACCTTCCAAAAGGTTGTGGACGCAGCCCAGGACATGGCAGACAAAACTCTCCCCACTACTGAGTACATCTACATGGAACACTACTGTCGGAGGGCAGCAGCAATCAGCAAAACCCTCGCCACCCTGCACACGCTCTGTTCTCGCTTCTGCCATCAGGAAAGAGGTCTCGGTGCCACAAGACTCACACCACCATGTTCAGGAACAGCTGCTACCTCTCTACCATCAGACTCTTTAACGACAAACTCAATCACGGACTCATTTAAGGACTCTTACTTGTGCACTTTATTGATTTTCTTTGCTCTCCCTGTATTGCATAGTCAGTTTGTTTGCATTCGCTATCTGTTTACAGTTCTTTTGATCGTTCACGCTGTGTGCAGTTCATTTTTGCACTTCCAATTAGGTCATTCTGCCGCACCCACAGGAAAAAGGAATCTCAGGGTTGTATGTGATGTCATGTTATGTACTCTGACAATAAATCTGAAAACTGCATCAGACAACTTGTTAGACATGACCATTTTGAAGCAGTTGCATTAATTTTTGTAAGCAAGGTAATGACAGCCTTTCACTTCTCATTGCAGTATTGTTGGATTAAATGGGCAGCTGAAGTTATATATTAAGTTCTGAAACATATAATTGAAAATTAAATTAGATCTTTGCGCTCCCTGGAGGAGTTAGGATCTGATAATGGACAACAAGTTATATTTGTTTGGACATGAGGTGAATTACTTTCATACAGACCTGTACTTTGAAGGAAGCCTTGAGGAGGGAAGTTTTCAAAGTTTGTTGGCACAGTGGACTAGTTGAATGTAGACATCAAGAATAGGGCAACAGGAAATAAGCTGCATTATTCAGTGTCAATGATAACCGATAGTTTGGAATTCTTTCCTGTTCTCATGTAGTTCCAAGATGGTAATGTGATGTTAACAAACAGATTTGCAGAGAATGAAGTGGGGCACGATGAGCAAGACTGTTATGACAGTAAAACTGCATTCCTCACTTGATTGTCCCTGAACAGAGATCGACAGTCTTTCAAAGACAGCTGGAAACAATGCCATTAAATGCCAGCTTCCAGCCTGAAGTAACCAGATAAATAAAAGCTAATCACCATGGTCACTTTGCAACACAAGTTGAACCTGCAGCTTCTGGAAGATTTCAGTTAAAATTACATTGTTCCTGTTCTGTTGGCCTTATCCACGCCAAGGCTTAGAACGAAAATGCTTCACTCTCACTTTCCTCCCACCCTTCTTCTGCTTTATTTTCTTAATCATACTCTACTACAAGGGGAAAATACTCCTAATCTACCATATACAGGAGCAATTGATAGCTGAAAAACATGAAATAAACAAGAACTTCTTCATTAACTAGCCCACTGCTCTGCACATATCAGCAAGTTGAACTAGATGTAAAAGGAGCAAACACCTGTTCAATCTTTGCACTAGATGGATGAAATCAACCAGCAACTAATCCGACAGAGTTCTTGACAAATTTGTGGGATGGAAGCATGTCAGCACAATTTCTTCCTGGTGGTCAAGAGATGTCTAGCTTGTTTAACAGGGGGCAGCATATAGATTGGAAACCTCCATAAAAGGAATCAAGATCAGCCTCCTTTAAAGATAGGCACCCAAGGTTCATCTCCAAGGGCTCATATAATCCCCTAACAATATGGGAATAGCCAAGATAAGCCCAGATGATCAAATAAACCCCACAGATTGTGGTAGTTGATGCGAATGGTGATCATTTTTAAAAATAGTGTTTGATCAGTTGCAAAGATGTGTTAACAGAAATATAGCTCCACCAATGTTAGTTACTTAAAGTTAGGATGCTCAGAATTTCTTTAAGTTGAAAAACTATATAATTTGGAAAAGGGTTTAAATTCCAGAACGTCACACTCCCACCTCCCCCCCTACCCCCACCCCCCACAATTGAAATACCCAATTAGGTACTTCCCAAAAAACAGATTGAAATAAATGAATACTGCAGCTCAAGGAGTAATTATTCATCAAGACATTTTTGTTATTTGTGTTTATTATTAAAATGATTTCATCCTCAGCAGAAGCAAGTTTTAGGATCAATTTTGGATTCCTAAAATGTTCAATTCTGCCATTGTTGAGGAGTGAGAGTTAATTTTCAATGAAGTACCCTAAAAAAAATAGCACTCAGGCAGACATTTTTTAACAGTGTACAATGTATTTTCTTTAACATTATCTTGAATTCAAAATCTTTTTTTTGTTGTTGTTTACCACCCTTAGATAAACTCTCCACATCTGCAGTTTCAGAACTGGCTTGTGGTTATTGAAGAAGTGTTATCTATCCATGTGGAAATGATACCACGGAAATCAGTCTTAATTGTAACATTTGACTTTGGGTAGCTTTTTTGATGGCATTGAAAGGGGAAGGAAGAAGATTCTGAAAAGATTGTATCCTTCTAATTTTTCAAACTGAGAGGTGTCACATCTGTTCAGTAATATGTAGTGAAAGAAATGGAGTTGATAAGAAAGTCAGGTCTTCGTGACCAGAGTGCGGTGACCCTTCAATTTGCTTCAGTCCAGATGCTATTATTCATCAGCTTGTTCTATTTGGTGACTTTCCAGCGCAAACACTCAATGCAATCTGTGATAAAAAATGAAATGTGTAATTTACAAGCATCTTAAAAAGAATTTTCTTAAATTAGACCCTGGGTTTCGATTTCTCATGGTGAGTGTTAAAGGCTATATTTTCTACTTTTGCTGGAATAATAAATCTGCTGACCATAGATTTAGTTGCCCAGTTGCAAATATAAAAATTAATTACTTTAATGAGCTAGAAATGAGCCACCTGACCTTTATAAATGAGTCTGGTGGTATAAGCACTTGTTCAGCATTTAAAGTAGGAGATTCCAACAGAGATATGTATATTTCTATTGCAGGAAAGTGAAAGACTGAGAAAAACCATAATATTTTAACAGTTGATACCCCTCCGCCTTGAATCAAGGTACTTATGCAATTTGAAAATATTCAATTTCATTGCTTCCGTAAATTTATTTGTAAGTTAATGTGGTATCCGACCAGGCTCTAATGATTAGTCTGCTCCATACCCAAGCCTCCGTTCCCAGCAGCTGCTCCGCCCATCTGCCAGTGACTGGGAAGAGGGAAGTAGAGGGTGGAATGGTGTTGGGGAGGAGCAGAGCTGTGAGCCCCCTGGCCTCACCCTGCCACAGGATGCAGCTTTGCACAGGGTTGCTTCCCATATCGTGTGCTCACATTGTGTAGATGCTGCAAAGGTGCAGGTATCTGAAGAGTCCAGTGGGAGGAGCATTCCCGAAGAGAGCACATCAGAAACAGGAGCAGGGGCCATCCATCCGGCCCATCGAGCCTGTCCCACATTCAATGAGATCACAGCTGATCTGGTTGGGGACTCAGTTCCACCTTTTCCCCATAACTCTTAATTCTCCAACGATGCAAAAAATCTATCTTACTGTATCTTAAATATATTTAATGAGGCAGGCTCTACTGCTTCCTTGGGCAGAGATTTCCACAGAAAATCAGTCAGGATTTTGAAAATATTTGATAAAAAAAACATGTGTATACTTTTTGATTATTGAAACTAATACAAATTAGCCATTTAAAAACTACATACATGAATAAATATTATTACATACATGTATTTCTTAATAATTAATAATATTTGGGTGTGACACAATTGGCGTAGCGGTTAGCTCAACACCTTTACAGCACCGGTGATCTGGACTTGGATTTGAATCCCATACTGTCTGTAAGGAATTTGTACGTTCTCCCTGGGTCTGCAAGGGTTTTTCCTGGGAGCTTCGGTTTCCTCCCACGCTTCAAAGTACATTGGGGGTGTAGGTTAATTGGGTGTAAATTGAGTAGCATGGACTCGGGACAAAATGACCTGTTACTGTGCTGTATTTCTAATTTTAAAATAGGTTTGTAAAAGTGAAAATGTACATGTTATATTTTTTCATATCTTGAGGCTCTCAAACATCTGAAGTTTTTCACTTGTGGCTCTTACAAGTTTGTCACCCCTGATCAGTTATAATATGTTTCATCTTCCCTGAATTGATCATGATTTAACTTCTTCGTGCCTTTTGATACATCACATCTTACCAAAACTGACACCATTTTAATATCAGAAGTTCTGGTGATGTTTGTACTTGAATGCAAGCAACAAAGCCTTCTATACTGTCTAAGTCTGTTAAAAATGCATATCCTTTCACATTTAACACAGGGACCTTAAATTTTCTGGTTATACCTCAGATTTTCAGACAACCTTCTTGTAATTGTAATGATAGTATTCCAATTCCCAAGTACCTTTAATTTTATCATTGGATATCAGTCGCAAGTTAAGTAACCAATTATATATTGTAGAATTACAAACAAATCTATTAACAGCTATTTTTGCAATCATACCAGCAGAGACTGGGCATATGCCTGTTTCTCCACAGTGAATAATTGCCTTTTCAACATTATTGGCTAGAAAAGCCATATTACTTACATGGAAGGATCAGAACCCATTACTTCAATGGCTCTCTGCTGTCATGTCATGTTTAAGTTTGGGAAAAATTTGAAGTCAGACATTTGATAAAGTTTGCCGACCATTTATTCAACATTTCCATGTAGTTTAGGAATCATAATTTTATATCGGATTCTCTCCTAGTTCCTTATGGTAAATTTGGTTTTAACCAGGAAACCCTTTGTTTTCCTACTTTACTCTCAGAATGGACTGCCCAGTCCTTTTTTTTTCTTTTTTTTTGAATTAGTTAGAGGGAATTTTGGATAAAAAATTTTAAAATCTCTTTTTTTTCTTTTGGTTTTACAAGAGGAGGACAAATTTATGGTTAATAAATACTAATATGTTCTCTTTCTTATACACTTGAATATGATGTGATTCTCCTCTTGCATATATATTCAATATAATTCAATATATTCAATAAAACCCAACACCCAACCCCAACCAACCAATTTTCCCCTGCAACCGCTGCAACCGTGTCTGCCTGTCCCACATCGGACTTGTCAGCCACAAACGAGCCTGCAGCTGACGTGGACATTTACCCCCTCCATAAATCTTCGTCCGCGAAGCCAAGCCAAAGAAAAAGAATTTAATAAACAGATTGAATAAGAACAATGAAAATTCCACCTCCTATGCAGGAGCAAGTTTTCTAAATAGTCTTTTGTGAAAAGTTCAATCTGGTTAGCCCAGGGCAGTTTTTAATTCTTTGTTGTAAATGTATAAGAAAACACTCAGCTT
Source organism: Narcine bancroftii (assembly GCF_036971445.1). NCBI lineage: Eukaryota > Metazoa > Chordata > Chondrichthyes > Torpediniformes > Narcinidae > Narcine > Narcine bancroftii. The sequence goes on from NC_091474.1 coordinate 32,049,688, forward strand.
CTGTCCATGTCCTTCTTGAATCATTATTTTGAAGAATTCTCTGTCGTCAAAGTATCTCCTACACAATCTCCCTCAGAAGTGGTGCACCACAGAGCTGGTTTTTTAGCCCCCTGCTCGACTCACTTTACACCTCTTACTGTGTGGCTTGGTACGACAATAACACCATCTACAAATTTTTTGATGATACCACGGCAGTGGATTGTTTTAATGGGATTGATGATTCAGCATGAAGGAGGGAGATTGAAAACTTGGCTGAATGGTGTACTAGCAGCAACCTCGCACTCAGTATCATCAAAACCAAGGAGGTGGTTGTGGACTTCAGGAAGGGAAACCCAGAGGTGTACGATCCAGTGATCATTGGAGGAGCAGAGGTGGAGAGGGGGAGCACATTTAAATTTCTGGTGTCATTATCTCGGAGAACCTTTACTGGACCCAACATAATAATGTCATCATGAAGAAAGCACATCAGTACCTTTACTTCCACAGGAGTTTGCAGAACTCATGGAAAATGTGGCAAACTTCCACAGATATGTAGGGGAAAGTGTGCTGACTGGCTGCAATACGGTTAGGTATGGGGTACCAATACCTCTGAGCAAAAAGCCCTGCAAAAATTAGTGAACCCAACCCATTACATCACAGGAAAAACTCTCCCCACCATGGAGAAAATCTACATGGAGTGCTGCTGTTGGAGAGCAGCAGTAATCATCAAGGATCCACACCACCCAGCACACACTCTGTTCTCGCTGCTGCCATCAGGAAAGAGGTAAAGGTGCCAAAAGACTTGCCCCACCAGGTTCAGGAACAGATGCTACCCCACTACCATCAGACTCCTCAACAACAAACTCAATTAGGGACTCATTTAAAGACTCTTACATTGCACATGATTTTTTATTGAATATTTATTTTATGTATTACACAGTTTGTTTGCACTTTCTTGTTTATATTTCTCTCTTTTATATACGTATCTTTTCTTGGGTACAGTTTTATTGCACCACCGATCAGTAGAAATTCTGCCTGGCTCGCAGGAAAAAGAAACTCATGGTTGTATGGGATGTCATGTAGGCACTCTGACAATAAATTTGAACTTTGATTCCTGGCTGAATGTAGCTTCAAATAGAAGCAGATGACCTGTCGGTTGGATTTACTGTCAGATGTGAATGAAGCAAGGGGCAGTATTCAGCTTCTAGCACATTCATTTTGCACTGTCTGACAGAAACATTCATTTAACGGCAGCATATTTATTGGGAGGGATGCGTATTGTTTAAATCAGGATATGTAAAAAGGCACAGATATTCCCTGTTTGACATCAGCACGAACATCCACAACACAATGCATCAGGGAGCTGACAGATATTTACGGGGAGGTTGCAGGTTTTCTGTGACTGGTTGGCTTTCCCTCAGGTGCTTTACTTTCCTCCCACATCCCAACGATATTCTGCTAGGATAATTACACCTTAGTGAACTTAATGGCAATAAGAATCCAAAAGGGAGTTGATGGGTATACACAAGGGAGAATATGTTGAAAGGAAACACGTAAATAAGGAGAGGAGGAAATGGGACTGATGGTTGTGTTCCTCTGGGAACAGGCATAGCCTCAATGGGCAAAATGATCTCCTTCTATGTCATTACAATACAAGATAAAAAGAAAGAATATAATTACATGCTCTTCTATAGATCATCAGAGCTTATAATCTGTACTGACTAAAAATGATGAACTTACTGACATTATATTTCTGAATGGAATATTCAGTTTGCCATAGCTGTCTTGTAGATTTAATTATGTGAAATATATGCATTTTCTAAGGTACCCTAATGTAGATTGGCGATAATTAGACAAATTTGTAGGACAGTTAGTAAAAAAAAAACCCATGATAAATTTGGTGACCTTTTCACCCAGCTTCTTTCAAATCAAATATTTCTTCTGTCAGCCCAGAGGTGATATCAATTATATCTTCCAGATGATAGACAAATACAGGTGGACATTGGACTTATTACCATGCACAAGGTGATAAATATTCTGATCCATTCCATAATGATCTGCACCAGATTAATTGCCCTGATCTTTTTTTCTGAGATTTTACCAGAAAGAAGTTTTTTTCCCCTGCAAGTAGCAGATATCATCCTGAAACTATATTAAAAAAAAAAGGAATATATGGTTAAGAAAACATTTACAATACTAAAAATATACATTTTAAATGCAAAGTTAAATGACACTACCCACTGCAACTGGTGTGAGCTGCTGGTTTGTTCTCCATATGTCTTTCCCAATTAAATATTCCCCAAGGAAGTATTTGTTGTTTATGTTGTGAAATTACAAGCATCTTTTTCTCTAATATTCAGCAGGTTGTCTATCAGATCCAATTTCTTCTGTAGTTACCAGCAATGGATATGGGACATTTGTAATTGTGTGGGTATTCCAGTCTGGCACGGATTAAAAAAATAAAAGCAATAAAAAATTGTGGTCTGTTTTCAAGTGTTTCAGGTTATAAAAAAAATGTACTTGCATAGAATAGAATTTTTCATACAGCATTTTACAACTAATAAAGCTGCTTATAAAGTTTAGCTACTGTGGTAAGTTAGGAAATGGAACAACTAATTTGCACACAACAGGTTGGCAGATACTGTTGGGTGTTTATGATCAAACAATATTTCTCTGCTATATTGTTTGAAGGATTGATGTTGACCAAGGTTTCCTGATCTTGTTCAATAGTGCTATGGGAGCTCCAATATACATTTGAAAGAGTTGACGAGGACCTTGCCACAATACCTTTCTTGCAAGATAGCCCTAATTTCAATGCAGTGCTCCCTCAGTACCATATTCCATCATCAGACTAGATTCGTATGTAAAAAGAGTGGGATTCACGTGTAAAATCTTCTGACTCAAGAGTGAGAAAGCTATCACTTGGAGGAAAGCTGAATGCCCAATCAAATAAGCTCACAGCTGACGAAGAAATTTCATTCATTAAGTTCAATAAAGAGATGAATGACACCCGCCCCCCCCCCCCAACTTTTATGCTGCATAATCAATGTTCCCCTATGAACTTTTCCATTCAAAGTGTTCATGGGGATATCAACACAAGAAAAATCTGTTTCTGACCATGCTTAAAAATGCTCTGGTGAGCCGTCTTATTTCCAATGTTTAGCAAAGGAATTTGTGTCTGAAAATTATAATTGGCCTGTAATTATTAGTTTAATTGTCTACTAATGACTCTGGTGGTAACTATTGTTGTAAGTCATTAACTCGACAGAAAATGCAAACTGGCGGTAATTCTCCCACTTGCGAGTCAGAGAGGAATAAATACGATTTTACCACTGGGATTCCATTTCCTAAATAATTCGACCAATTGGCTCATGGACATTCTGCTCCCTGATCCAACTGGAAACATTTTCAATTGTATTCTGATCAGGGATGTTATATTTCTCACTATGTTCTATAATCTGATTTAAAAAAAAAATCTTTGGATAGTTAACATTGAATAGTTAAATAATTAATTAGCTTCAATCCTATAATTATTTAAAATGTGGCATTTAAACATTGACTTGCTAATTATGTGCACATTAGAATAGATTAAAACAATTTCTTGGCTTTGATGATTGTTTTCTGTCTTTTAATAATCAACAGTGTACAATGGTAAATGAAATTAGTCATATTCTGATCATTGGATTTTTGAAAAAAAATAAAAAGGTAATAAATAACAAATTCTATGGGTTTTATGTGTTGATATTTTGAGATCATTCCAGCAAAGAAAGGAAACACATTTTGTTGTTATTGACTTTATTTAATGCATAAAACAGGATTAAAATTTTGAAAGGCAAATATATTCTGCAAACGCTTGAACTGAAATAGAAACTAAGCATTCCGGAAATATTTAGTAGTTCAGGCATCCAATGTGTGTAAAAAAAAAATGTAGAGTTAACAATTTGGGAGAATGGAGCAAATGAAGGTTCATTGTCCTGAAACATTAGCTCAATTACTTTTTTTTAGACATACAGCACAGGCCATTTCGGCCCACAAGTCCGTGCTGCCCAATTAACCTACACCCCCTGTATATTTCAAGCATTTTTTTGTTGAAAAAAAATCCTTTTTGAATGAGCTGTAAATCTATATAGGCCCACGGTTGGCCATAGTGGTTAGTGCAACACCTTTACAGAGCCAGCGATCAGGACTGAACATGGGTTCGAATCCCAAGCTGTCTGCAATGAGTTTGTATATTCTCCCCGTGTCTGAGTGGGTTTTTTTCAGGGTCTACGGTTTCCTCCCACCGTTCAAAACATACCAGGGAGTAGGTTAATGTTGTTCAAATTGGGAGGCACGGAATTGGCCTGTTACAGTGCTGTATGTCTAAATTAAAACAAATATTATGCAGAGGTAGAAAAGAGATTGAGGCTCATAATTTGTACTTCTCACCATCTCCTTGTCACCCAATGACAAGGAAACTCATATCTTTTCTGAGATGAAAAACAATGTGATAACCCACAAATGAGTGAACAGAGTCTCTGTCAGACTTCCTATTAATTCTGTTGTTGGTGGACTTGCAGGGTTGTTTCACCATTGAAATGGTGATTCAGAATGGGAAGAGATTTCCTTGTGCTCGTGCATTTCTGGACTAGTATCTAACAAGAGCTATGGTTTCCCTGCTCTTTTAAAGCATCATTCTTTATCTAGAAAGCAGAAAGAATTCCATGTTTCCTCTGACAGGTCCTGCTGCTTGGCCAACGATTGGTTAATGCAGCTTGCTAGAATACTTGGTTAAGTAGTATGCAAGTGGGTTTTTATGTGCATGCTCTTGAAATTTATCTCATGAACATTAAGAAGTCTGAGTGAAACACAAAAGTCTGCAGTTGCTGTGATCGCAGTAAAAAAAAATACACAGAACCTTGGCTCTGTCTGTCATAATAGCATGGATCTCCCTGTGGCCACCCATTTTCAATTCCTCATCCCATTACCTTGTTGCCATGTCTGACAATGGTCTCATGCATTGCCAGACGGAGACCACCCGCAAATTGGAGGAACAACACATCAACATCTGTCTTGGCACCCTCCAATCGGATGGCATTAACGTCAACTTCTCTGGTTTCTGTTAACCCTCCCCCCCCACTCTTCTTCTCCGTGTCACCTTTCTCCCAGTTTTCTTTCTTTCTCTCTCCCTCTATTCCCTTTTCCCTCTGTCTCCTTTCGCAGAGCCAAAATCAATTCTCATCTCTCCTCTTATCATATCTAATTAACACCTTTTGTTGGTCTGGACTACTCCCCCTGCCTGACTTCAGTCTTTATTCTGATGTTTTTCTGTTCTTTACTTTTTCACTTGAAGAAAGGCTCAGGCCCAAAATGTCAGTAATATGAATGTTGCGAGACCGATGGAATTCCTCCATCATTTCTGAGTTTTTACATTGAAAAGACTGTTTTAGACATGAAGGGCTGTGTCCAGGCTAAGCAGACAGACCAAATCTCTTTAAACACCTCGCAAATGGTTGCAACTGTGAATTGTGAAAATAATGATAGAAAGATATATTATTGTATTTACAGTTCCGTGTTTTCTGTGTTTGAGTTATAATGGTAATTTTCTACTTATTACTGATTTTTTTTTGCAATGTAGGCAAATTAAGATCAAGTTTTTTAAAGCTTAAATTTATTGTTGGAGAATACCTTAAAGGGGCTTCAGAATCAGAATCAGAATTTATTATCATGAACAAGTCATGAAATTCAGTGTTTTGAGACAGCAGAATCATAGTGTAAACATTCATATTATAACATATTATAAGAAACTAGTAGTGCACAAAAAGTAAGGCAGTGTCTTTGGTTCATTGATTATTCAGGAATCTGATGGCAGTGGAGAAGAAGCTGTCCTTGTGCCATTGAGTGCTCACCTTTAGGCTCCTGTACCTCCTTCCTGATGATAGCAGAGTGAAGAGGGTGGTGGGGGTCTTTGAGGATAGAAGCTGCATTTTTAAGACACTGCCTCATGTAGATGTCCTCGACGGAGTGAAGTCTGGTGCCTGTGATGTCGCAGGCTGAGTTAACCCTCTGGAGTTTATTTTTGTCCTGAACTTGGAGCATCCATACCAGGCAGTGGTGCAATCAGCCAGAATGTGCTCCACGGTCCACCTGTAGAGGTTTAGGAGGGCCTTTGGTGATGTACCGAATCTCCTCCAAAATCTCACAGAGTATAGCCACTGGCGAGCCTTCTTTGTGATTACTTCAACATGGAGGCTCCAGGACAGATCTTTGGAGATACTGACAGCCAGGAATTTGAAGTTTCTGACCCTTTCCACTACTGAGCTTTCAATGAGGACTGGGACGTGTTCCCCTGACATTCCCCTGATGTCCACAATCATCTCCTTGGTATTTCTGATGTTGAGCATGAGGATATTGTCATAAGAGCACAAAGTTGTTGTCGTTAGTATAGCAGTTAGGGCAATGCTGCTACAGCGCCAGCAACTGGGGTTTGAATCCCGCACTGTCTGTAAGGACGTTGTATATTCTCACCGTGTCAGAGTAGGAGGTCCGGTTTCCTCCCACTGTTCAAAAACATACCGCGGGTATTGGTAAATTCGGTTTAATTGGCTGCATGATTGGTGGACCAATAGGGCCCGTTATCGTGCAGTATATTTAAATTAAAAAAATAAATTAAAACATACATGACATCACAAACAACCCTGAGATTCTTTTTTTCCAGCAGGCTAGGCAGAATTTCTACTTATCGATAGTTTAAACTGTACTCAAGAAAAAAATGTGTCTAAAAAAGAAATGTAAACAAATCGACTGTGCAATACAGGAAAAAAAATCAGTAGTAACTAATTAACAAAGTAAGAGTTTTTAAATGAGTGTCTGATTGAGTCTGTTGTTTCGGAGTCTGATGGTAGAGGGGTAGCAAATATTCCTGAACCTGGTGACATAAGTCTTGTGTCACCGATGCCTCTTTCATGATGGCAGAAACGAGAAAATGTTCTGGGTGCTAGGGATGCTTGCTCTCAAACGGCAATGTTCTACATAAACTTCCTTGATGATAGGGAGAATTTTTCCTTTGATGTGCTGGGTTGTGTCCACTGCCTTTGCAGGGCTTTCTGCTCCGAGGAATTGGTATCCCCTTATCAAGCCATGATGCAGTTGACAATCAGTTCCTTGGACTTGGTTCCATTGAGTGTGAGGTTGTTTTCAGTACACCATTTAGCTAAGTTTTTAATCTTCTTGTATGCTGACTCATTTATATAGCTCACTACTGTGGTATCGTCATCAAATTTGTAGTCTTGATGTTGTAGCAACTACTATCCATAAAGAAAGCCATTTGGAGACTAAGTGGGCTCTTTACTATGACAAGTTCAACATATTCACAACGAAGTCCAGATGAGTTTTAAAAGGGGTTTATTATTGAACACAAAATGACTTTTATTGTCCATGGTAATGTTCTTTAACTTGGTAACAACCAATCTCTCCGGTAACATAATGTTCATTCTCCTCGGTAACGATCAACAGAAAATATCAGAGCCTCATTCTTACACCATCTATTCCACCATTACAGTCAACGTGGGCTAACTAACTTCTCTAACCGCTTGCAAACCCCCAGTGTGCATAGTTCCTATGCACTGGAAGATACCAAACGCGGGCAGCTTCCAGGCCCTGACGCCCACATCGAACCGACAACAGTAAACGATGATCCTTTGGCTCTTACACCGGCCCCTAATTGTTATGTTTCAAATAATAATAAAATAATTATAAATAAATAACAATCAAATACAGTAAATACCAATATTATGCAGATCTTTTTCCTTTATTCTTCATAGGCCAGAGGTTATCAGCACATAGCCTTGAAAAGAGTGATATTAACCACCACGCTGAACCGATAAAGTCAGTAGTCTGTGTAGTGAGCAACAGGAAAGGTAAAAAAAAGACAATGATAAAGTCAGCCAGATATTGGGTTTCTTCCACTATTGCAGCATTATATAAGGAAATTTGGATTCCACCGACAGACCTGTGGCCCTTTAATGGTATCATGTTATTTTTAGCAGCTTTGTAAAGAAACTCTGTTTCAAGAATGCTGTCTTCATTTGCATTCCCAATCCATATTGGAATATTCATTATGCTTCTGCAGGTTGAAGCAGCCAGACACACATAGAATCCATTTGATCCATCAATTACATCATAAATCAGCTTTGATTTCACAGTACTGATCTGTCTAGTTCCACATCCCTGGAGAAAGATCACTTTATAGTTTTCAGGAATCTTTAGTAGTTCTTGCAGGTCATTTTCTGCAGTGTTGACAATTTTGATGAAGTCTGCCGATCAATGGCTCATTTCCAGAACACTAATTTCAAGCCTCCTGTAATCAAATAGCCCTTTATGTGGTTCTGAATCTTGGTGAATAGCCACAACTTCTTTCAAAGGGTATTTAACAGGAAGGGTCTTTCTGTCTCAGATCATTCTTACAAGCTCAACATTTCGGTGACTGCTGCCTCAATATGTTTATCAATAACAGATTCCCTTACTTGTGGGAGTGTGAGGTAGTGAATACTTTGTGTATCCTTATTTTCTCCAGAGGATGGATCAACCAAGTGCCTTATGCACTGGTACATGAATTCAGTGATAAATGGTGGAAAGGGTGTAAATGAAGCATATGTCGAATAAAACAGCAAATAAAGTTTCCAAAGCTCCTTCTCAGTACCATTTTCACCCTTTAACCTTCTATGCTTCATTCGCACATATCAGTGTGTGAGCATGTCCACAAATTTGACTAGTCGAGGCACCACAGTATAGAGTCTGTCTGCTTCCATTTCTGCTTTGAAAAATTGGATAAGGGATTCTGTAAATGAAAGCATCATTTATCCACGATGTTGTCACTGTCCTCAAGTGTATTTTCATTGAAAACAAATTGAATATCCTCTTCCTGAATAACCTGAATTAGGAATTTGTATGCATTGTACCAAGGTAGGAAGACATCCTTGATGATCATACCTTTTTTAAACCGTAAATGTTTTGCTCTTACAACAGGGGTCTTTACAAGGGTAGGCCTCAATGCATCTGCATCAAAGGTGTGGTGTTAACAATGTGAATTGGATTTGGGTAATTCTTCTTATGTTTGCATATTTTCCGACCATGGTTATTATGCAGTAACAGGTAACCAACAGTTCTGTAACCGTCCTCACACCCATCAGCAAAATGATGCAGTTGAGCGAAGTTTGTAAATTTGAAGCATCTATCAACCTTAAAGTCTTCAAGCTTATGAAGATCCTGAATCCAACACGTCCATTCCTGTATTTCCTTTTGTTTCTCAAATCGTTTGAACAACTCAGAAAATGATGTTTCAATTGAATTGTTCTCCTTTAAGACTTGCTGTTTTTCTTTTGTTACTTTCTCTCGTTCGTCCTTGGCCTCTCTTTATCCCTTTTGTCATAGGCCTTTATCATTTGAAAACCGATTTTAACATATTCATCATCAATTCTTTTTCATCTCTGCACTCAGTGCAAGGCTTTCCTCATGGTTCTGTTTCCATTCCAAAGTTATACCTTCCTGGATAGCGAGCTCTGGTTTTATAGCTCGCATTGTCTTACTGGCTGTATTTTAAAACTTCAACAATAGTACCTTCAGCAGGAACAGTGGATGCAAAACCAGCTATTGGATCATTGAGAATAGATGGTGCATCAAGGGTTAAGGGAGCTACATCTATCAGTTCGTGATTAGGACGAGGAGGAACAGTTCCAGCTTCAAGATCCATAATGCTTCTAGTTGTTGGAACATCCAGATCAGACTTTGTATCCAACACTTTCATAGGACTTTTCTTTAAAGATAATCCAATGCAATGATGGCCATTGACTTGCCTGGCAGATTTTGAGACTAAATCTAAGAACTGCTTATCTTCTCTTAAAGGTTCTTGGCCATCACTGAGAAACTCAGGAAAGTCAGTCCTGAACTGCTGTTCCCACAGCTCATCAAGTTTCACAACTGATATCCTATTAACACTTCCCGTTGAAAGCTCCTGAGCATTATCTTTTTTTTTCCTCCAACAGTCCATTAATCATTGAACCCAGCGTGGTTTTGACAGCGTAAGGTCCGTCTCCCATACTCTGTATTACATCTAGTGGTTCCAGAGCCTTTGGTACATCTGAGCCAATCAGCAACTCTATCCCAGAGTCAATTTCAGGTCTTTAAACATTCCTCAGATGAGACGACCGATGGATTTTGTTCTGATGTGAGATGTTTCCTTTGTGTATAGGCATACTGTAGTCTTCTGAGTGTATATGCCTGCGAGATTACAAAGATCATTGTTGTCCAGTCCAGTGACCACTAAGCCCGAAACAATGCTGGTTTCAATGACCTTCCTTTGACCCTTAGTTCTCAATAGAATCCTTGACCTTCTTCCCTGAAGATTAAGCTTATTCATTAGCCCCACTGTGAAAAACGATGCAGTGCTACCTGGCACAAGAATGCACTGTTGCATTCCCTTTCCTGGCCTTGTCTTGTACAGGCACTATTGAGAGTTTGCAGTTATCTTCACCGGCCCCAGTAAGACCACTTGTCTGAACAGAGGCTACAGCACTGCTTTCAGCTGCTTCTTTTCTTTCTGCTTGCTCCTTTTCTATTTCCTTCTTTCTCTGGTGAAGATGCAGCATTTTGAGATGCTTTAATCTGGATATGTTGCAGCGGAGTCGCTTCCTGAAGTTTTTGCTGATGTGTCCTAGCCAAAACGCACTCCATTTTCTTATAGAAAAGCCATTTTCTCCCTTTATGCCCTCTTTTCAACTGTGGACACATCTCCAAAGCACGTCCACCTCCACAAACAGCTCTTCCCAGCAGGCAAACTCTCCTTTTCCTTAGTTCTTCCATCATTTTCCTTATCTGCAGATGTCACAGTGGTGGCAGAGGCCCTTCCTTTTGTTCTTGGATGAGGCTGTGATTTGGACCTCCCCACATCTCTGCTCACTATTGGCGTGTCTTTGATATCTCCAAATACTGGTTCTGTTGCAATCTTCACTTGCCTTTCAAGGAAATCCACCATATCCTTAAAGGTAGCTCTTTGATTGTGTTGTTTCTGGAAATGACAGGCCACAGTTCTCCATATATCCCTCAGCCAGTAGGGAAACTTCCTAATGATGACTAGCATATTAGCAGGCTCATGCAGGTAATTGATATCTTCCATGACATTACAACATCCTATTAGAAAGAGGATGTATGCTTGTAGAGCTTTTGTGTATCTGGTTTTATTGATGACTGTGAAAGTTGTAGTAATTTTATACTCATTGACAAAATGCTCCAGAACTAAAGACTTAGCCTTCCTGGACCCTTTGTGCAAGGCCATTAGTAGGCAACTCTTTACAAGTTCCCTTGTGTACTGTTCCAGATAATAGAGATAATCTCTGGGGTTTTTGTTCTTCCTTTCAATACTGCATTCAAAGGATTTAATGAACATTTGGTATTGAAGTGGGTAACCATTAAGAATCTCCTTCTTGGGTATAGAAGAGAGATTTATAATGCAGAGATTTGATTTTGCCTTTGGATGACTGAGAATATGTTGCTCTATTCACCATTGCTTGTAACAGGGAATGAAGCTGGAGATGTCACATGAGCAAGTTTATCTGGATTTCTGATGATTGGAGGATCAAGGGGACTGTGGTGAAAGATTGGAATGGAGCTACAGCTCTGTCTGTGGTTGTTATTTTTGGTGTTTGTGGATTGGTAACACCGTGCTTTGGGAGGATTTGTTCATGTGTCTGCGTGTCTTCTAACTGTGATACAAAAGGATCTGCCGTAACATTAAATGTTTTATTTTCCTGTTGTCCTTTCTCAAAATATGGCTTTGTACCATTGGGAATTTCAAATAAGTTACTTTGAACACCAAATTCCTTTAAAGCTCCTAGAATCCTTGCCTTGGCCAAATTAACAGCAATCTTTGCATCTAGCTCCAGCTGCCCTCTCTCCTCCTTAACTGCTCCTCTCTCCTCCTTAACTGCTCCTCTCTCCTCCTTAACTGCCCCTCTCTCCTCCTTAACTGCCCCCTCTCTCCTCCTTAACTGCCCCCTCTCTCCTCCTTAACTGCCCCTCTCTCCTCCTTAACTGCCCCTCTCTCCTCCTTAACTGCCCCTCTCTCCTCCTTAACTGCCCCTCTCTCCTCCTTAACTGCCCCTCTCTCCTCCTTAACTGCCCCTCTCTCCTCCTTAACTGCCCCTCTCTCCTCCTTAACTGCCCCTCTCTCCTCCTTAACTGCCCCTCTCTCCTCCTTAACTGCCCCTCTCTCCTCCTTAACTGCCTCTCTCTCCTCCTTAACTGCCCCTCTCTCCTCCTTAACTGGTCCTCTTCCCTCCTTAGCTGCTCTTCAGGGGAGTAATCCTCGACAATCCTGATCTATTGGTGTGATGCACGGCTGCAGCAGGAAGCAGGCACAAAACTCGAGAAAGACTGTACAACAGGCTTTATTCAGTTAAAAGTCTCTGCTACAGTGGTAGCTGTACTGGTGGTGCCAAGTGACTGGCTCAGGAGGGGCCAGCTCAGGATTATATCCCGGGCTGTTGATTGACAGCCAGCCAAGTGTGGTCTGTCCTCCGGTGATCGTCCTGCAGGTACAGAGATCGCACCCTGCTGTAGGCTCGTGGTTTAGCACCACAATTGGCCAGGATATTCAAGCCTCCCTCTTCTTCAGGCTTCACGGATCAAAAAATCCTTGGTTTGGTAGCGGTGTAATCTGAGAATGACAGATCATGGTTTCTAACTCATGATCACCTTGGGTACGAAGGAACGGTGAGCTCTATTAATCTCAGGTGATAATGTGAGCAGATCTCTCCTCAACACCTCGCAGAGCAGCATCAAAAAAAATTTCATAAGCTGCCCACTTTCAGTAGGCTCAGACAAGCCAAAAATACGTATATTTTGCCTTCTGTTCCTGCTTTCCAGATCAATCACCCTCGTCATTAACTTCGAATTGGTATTAGTTAGACTGGAGCATACATCTTCTAATTCTTTAAAATGGTGACTCAATTTGGTTAAGTAGAGCTCAATAGATGAAAACCCCTCACTGTGTTCTTGACCTGCTGAATGGATCTGTTCAAGTTTAACTTCAATCTGGCCCAAGCCGTTTTAAAATTCTTCCATCAACGCTTGTTTAAGCTGCTCCCATTAGCACCGTGATGGTCTCCATAGTTAAGCTTGTTGGTATTTCTTCTTTTTTCCCTGCTTCAGCACTTCTTGTAGACATTGTAAACCAATTCTTGGTAAGAGAAGGTGATAATGAAAGATACAGAACACTTGGTTGTTCAAAAAAAAGAAGTTAAAAGTGGAGGAAAATGAAAAGTAAACAGGAGCAAGTAACACAAGGTCACAGTTCTCCATATATCCCTCAGCCAGTAGGGCAACTTCCTAATGATGACTAGCATATTAGCAGGCATGTCAAGCTCATGCAGGTAATTGATATCTTCCATGACATTACAGCATCCTATTAGAAAGAGGATGTATGCTTGTAGAGCTTTTGTGTTAGCAGGTTTTATGGATGACCGTGAAAGTTGTAGTAATTTTATACTCATTGACAAAATGCTCCTCAACTAAAGACTTAGCCTTCCTGGATCTTTTGTGCAACGCCATTAGTAGGCAACTCTTTACAAGTTCCCTTGGCTGTCCTCTTGTGTACTGTTCCAGATAATAGAGACAATCTCTGAGGTTTTTGTTCTTGCTTTCAATACTATGTTCAAAGGATTTAATGAACATTTGATATTGATGTGGGTAACCATTAAGAATCTCCTTCTTTGGCATTGAAGAGAGATTTATAATGCAGATGTTTGATTTTGCAGTTGGCTATGAGATGAAGTTACAGTAACTGGAAGTCCAGGATGTTCTGCTCTAGAGTTAGAGTCCCTGGGCCACTCTATGGATCACTCAGACTGATGGAGGTAGATTGCTGTCATTAGCCTACCCTCGGCATTTCCAATATGGCCACCATATTGTTTTCAGTATGCCCCAAACAGAAGACAGATGCTAGGACTGTTTCCTCTTCAAATGTTCCAATAATGTCCAATTCAATCCTGTTGAATAATTTTTTTATTGACTAAATGCAGCGACTACTATCCATACAAAAGCTGCTTGGAGGCTAAGTGGGGTCTTTACTTTGATGCATTCAAGGTATTCACGACGAAGTCTAGATGAGTTTTAAAAATGGTTTATTAATGAAAACAAAAGGACTCGTAATGTCCGTGATAATGTTATTAAACTTGGTAACAGTAACGATCAATGTCTAATGTATAACGACCAGTCTCTCTGGTAATGTAACGTTCAATCTCTTTGGTAATGGTTAACAGAAAATATCGGAGCTTCATTTGTACACCGTCTATTCCACCATTACAGTCAACGTGGGCTAACTAACCGCTCCGAATCCCCAGTCCATTGTGCTGAACCAACAATGGTAAACAACAAGTCTTTGGCTCTTATAGTTGTTCTCCCAAGCCATGCAGTCTTAGGTATAAAGCAAGTAGAGCAGGGGGCTAAGTGTGCAGCTTTGTAGGGTTGCAGTTTTGATAGAGATTGAGGAGGAGATGTTCTCGCGAATCCACACTGATTGACGCCTGGAGAGAGGAAATTCACAATCCAATTATGCAATGGATATTGAGGCCCAGATCTTGGAATCTGTTTCTCAGTTTTGAGTATTTATATATACATGTTGTTATTAAAACCAAGGTGCATGTCTTAGTGAGACATAATAAGTATTTGAATAGCAATAAGATTTACTTCTTAAAATTATCCACCGTAGAGAAACAATTTAAAATATGAAGTCAGATTTACATAGAACAAAGTACAGTGATGCCCAAATTAAACTAAAACTCTTTTGCTTGTATGTGACAAATATCCTCTCTTCTCTGCATTTTCATGTGTGTATCTAGAAGCCTCAAATTCTATGACTGTAACTGCTTCCACCACTACTGGCAACCTGTTCCAGGCACCCACCATTCTCTATTTAAAAAAAAAACCACATCCCACACTTCTCCCTTCAACTTGAAATGGCACTGATTTACCACAGCTCACAAACAAATAGAGAATGCACTCACTAGTTTCTTTCAGCACCCCATGAAGTCGACTTTCTTTCATTATTCACTAGACACCACATCACATTCTTCAACTCCCACAAACACCACCCAGCTAAACTCCTCTGACCTTCTCTTTGGCTCATTGCCACATGGGTGATCCTGACACTCTCACTCTCCTCCTCCCAACGAAGGTAACTGCATGACAGCTACAAACTTTCTCTCCATCACTTTCAATGCATGTCCTCTAATATGTGACATTTTTAACCGAGGAAAAAAATCTGTCAACTCTATCAACGCCTCTCAAAATGTTATGAATGTCCATCAAGTCTCTTCCTGAACACTTTGGAAAAATCTACAGAGGTTTGTCCAATCTTACTTTAAAGCTCATATGCTCCAATCAAGACAGCATCATGGAAAATCTTCACTGTACCCATTCCAAAGCCAACATATCCTTCCTATCATGGGGTGACCAGAATTTCACAATTACTCCAAATGCAGCCTAACAAAAGTTATATTCAGCTGTAACACGAGTTCCTTAATTTTGTACTCACTGACCCCCCCCCCCCCTCCACTTTAAGGAAAACATACCATACATCTTCTTTCAAGATTCCTTTATTGTCATGCAATAAAATGGTGTGATATCACGCAAAACTTGCTTTAGTCTGCCGTAAGGCAGACAGATTCACCATCAGCAGAAATTGCCAGGTGCCTCTTATAGAAAAAGAAAGAGGAGGAAGAGAGTCCCTGCAGAGTCACCATGTGTCCATGGATTGTTCTCCAGCACTCCCGCAGACTCTGCAGCCACACAGACTCCAGTCCAAACCATTGTCAACCTGAGGTCCAGATCCAAAACTCTGACACAATCAGGAAGCCTTACCTGGTACTCCTTCAGCCAGTCTCGAGCCAGTCTCCAGCAGTCCACAGTCTTGTGTGAGTCCTTTGAAGGAAGTTGCCAGAAGCCAGGAACTTGCATGATTTCCTCACCTGGAGTTGCCATTAGCTTGCCCACGTGTCTGTTCTTCAACCTCAATGCCACTTCCTCTGGTCTGCTGCCATGGTCACCATACTGTGGGTCTCTTTCTCAAATGGTGGGGGGTGGGGGGTGGGGTTGGGGGTTAGTCTCTGCATTTTCTGGCAACCTATGCCAGTCCTTTACTTCCCTGGAGTCTGCAACCCCTTGAGGCTGTTGTTGGATAAGGACACTGCCATCTTGGGCTCAGATTCTATGGTTGCAAAATTTTAAAATAAACCACAGTTGGCTCCTTTAACAGGCCATTTAGAGCTTGTCTGGACCCATCAGAAGTTGGACTGGGCAGTAGAACCCTATGGAGGAGGCCTGTGTCTCCTCCCTCTTCTCTCTGCGCATCTGCACTAGCTATAGTGCTGCCAATGCAGCAGCACCATTTTAATTTTATTTCCAAATTTCAGAAGCTTTATTGTCAGTGTACATACAACCCTGAGATTCTTTTTCCTGTGAGTGAAGCAGAATTACCACTTACTGGTAATGGAAAAAAAAACTCTACACAGCATATTCATGTAAACAAATAAAGAACTGTAAATGGATAAAAAATGTAAACAAACTGACTATGCAATATATAGAGGATTTTAAATGAGTTCTTGATTGAGTTTGTTACTCAGGAGTCTGGTGGTGGAGGGGTACCATCTGTTCCTGAACCTGGTGGTGTGAATCTTGTGGCACCTATACCTCTTTCCTGATGGCAGCAGCAGGAAAAGTGCCTGTGCTAGGTGGTGTGGATCCTTGATGATTTCTGCTGCGTTCCCTGTATATATTCTCGATAGTGGGGAGGGTTTTGCCTGTGATGTCCTGGGCTGTGTCCACTAACTTTAGGACGGCTTTATGCACATGGATATTGGTGTCAAAATAGGAGACTCTGATGTAGCCAGTCAGCACACTTTCTACCACACATCTATAGAAATTTGCCAGGGTTTCTGGTGTCATACCAAACCTCCGCAAACTTCTGAGGAAGTAGAGGCTCTGACGTGCTTTCTTCATGGAGTCATTAGTGTGTTGGGTCCAGAGAGAGTGACTCTCAAGAACTTAAATTTGCTCACCCTCTTCACCTCTGATTCCCCCAATGTTCACTGGATTTTATACTTCTGGCTTTCCCTCCTGAAGTCAACAATCAACTCCTTCATTTTGATGGCATTGAGTGCAAGGTTGTTGTTGGTGCACCATTCAGCCAAATTTTCATTCTCCCTCCTGTATGCTGAACCATCATCTTTCTTTATATAACCCACTACTGTGATATTGTCAGCAAATTTTTAAATGATACCGAGCCACACAGTTGTAGGTGTAAAGTGAGTAGAGCAGGGGACTAAGAACACAGCCCTGTGGAGTTCCAGTACTGATGGAGATTGTGAAGAGGTGTTTTTAGCAATACTCACTGATTGTAGTCTGGAGGTGAGGAAATCCATTATCCAATTACACAGTGGGGTGTTGAATCTCAGGTCTTGGAGTTTGCAGATCAGTTTAGAGGGGACGATGGTGTTAAATGCTCCACTGCAGTTGATAAAGAGGATCCTGATGAATACATCTTTAGTGTCTAGGTGTTCCAGGGCTTTGTGTAGATCCAGGGAGATATTTTACCACCTTATCTACTTGTGTGGCCACTTTCAAGAAGCTATGGACCTGAACTCCCAGTTCTCCCTGCATATCAATGCTTTGAAGGGTCCTGCCATTAACTGTATCTGTTCCCCTTACATTTTTCCTCCAAAAACGAAACACCTTGCATTTGTCTGGATTAAGCTCCAACTGTCATTTCTCTGCCCACACTTGTAACTGAATTATATACTTGCGTATTCTTTGATACTTCTCTACACTATCGACAACTCCACTGATTTTAGTATCATTCACAAACTTACTAGCCCACACATTTATTTTTTTAATTCAAGCCAATTAATACATATCACACCACTGGTGATTGACCTCCAGCCAAGATAACCCCACTGCCGTCAACCTTCCATGGGCCAATCAATTCTGCATCCAAACTCTCAACTCACCATGAATCTCATGCAACTGACCTTTTGGATCAACCTACCAAGAAAGATCTTGTCAAATGTCTCATTAAAGTCCATGTGGACAATATCCACTGCCCGCACTTATCAACCACCTTTTTCACTTCTTTATGAAGATAAATTTGGGAACATTGTATGATTATATTAAAATTTTAATACTAAAATTAACATGTTGTAGTACAGAACAGGTAATATTAGACAAAATTGCCTCTGCCTGCTGTAAGGTAAACAGAGTCGCCATTAGCATTGCCTAGTGCCCCTTATGGGATGAGAGAAAGAGAAGCATAAGGCAGTCCCTTCAGAGTCACTGAGTGTCCGTGGATTTACCTCCAGCACTCCCACCAGCCTCTGCAGCTGCATAGACTTGTGTTCAATCCATTGGCAGCCCAAGGTCCAGATCAAAAGCTCCAATACGATCAGGAAACCTTCAGCACCCAAGCACCGTTGGGAGTCCTTCTTGCCCTCTTGAGTCTCAGCTCCAATATCTGGTTCCCATGAGCCAGTCTCCAGAAGGCTGCAGCCTGTGTGGGGCCTTCAGCCACTGAGCCCCACGTTAATTCACTGCAATGGTCCTTCAGTCACTAAGCCCCTTGCTGATTCTGTGCTGTGGTCACCATTGTGTAGAATTGTATCTTGTCAATTTGTTGAAACAAACATGTTATAATAATTGTGTTTAATTTTATTGTGTTATTGGCCTCTGAGACAGGGTGTTCGAATAAGGTAGTAAATTGAGGGAGAGAATAAAAGTTGGGGGATAGTAATGAATTGAATAATCCTACATTTGATTACAGAATGGTATCAGTAGAGAGCTCAGGAGTCGGGCATTTGTTGTTTTTGAAAATGATAATTATGGAGAATGGATAGGCCTTTTTACACAGAAACGCCACTTAATTGGTGTGTGAACAATCCGTCTTTAAAGGCAGCTTGGGTCGTTCACACTGAACGAAGAAATGCTGGGTCAATGCAACCTTTTATGTAAGCAAACCAGCATCTTGGATCAAAAGTGTAGCATTACAACTTCAGCGATCTCTGTGACATAGCATTATAGTGCCAGCGTCCTCTGTGTACCCTTCTACACAGAAACTGTTACCAAATGCATTGGCTTTGATACCACCTTGGTAGTATCAGACATGGGATGAAAATGACATACCATCCCACCCTTGTTGCATTTATACAGGTAGGTGAAGCAGTTAAAAAGGCAGTTAATTCCAGTCATTTAATGGTGTAAAAGTGGTTATTGAAGCATAGTCTCTATTAATGAGGATATTAGAATTGTTTCTGAGGTCCTGCAATAGATAAATCAAAATAAAAAAAAACAACTGAGTTCTATGAACTTTCTAATTGTGGTATTAACGCAATTATAGTGCCAGCAACCCAGGTTAGAATCTGGTTGCTGCTACAAGGTATTTAACCATTTTCCTCTACTTGGTTTTCCTGCCACCCTCTAAAAATATTTGGAGTTTGAAGGTTAATTGGTGTAGTTGGAAGGCATGGGCTCGTGGACCTTAAGGGTCTGTTGCTGTGCTGTATCTCTAAAAAATATATTAAAAAAAAGCTAAATGAACTACTTTCATGCTCATAATTTTGATTGGAATTGAGGCAAATTACTTCCTGACTTGTGAATTGGACATCAGAAAGTGGGAAGAAACTATTAAAGTATATAACAGTATTACACCATTTTTCACAGGAAGGATGGAAGAGGGCTAAAAGGGTCTTCGTCCTGCTTCTCCTTCAAGCAGGAAATTTCCCAGCCTGCTTTGTGAACTTATCACATTCAGCTCTCCTTAGGACTCAAGGTAACTCATGCTCGTTTGTGGTTGAAGGTCTTAAAGGGCTTTTAAATGTTCTTGTACTTTCGCCTGGGAAAGACAAGGACTATCTGCTCCATTGGTTTCTGTTCAAATTTTAAGACTTAAAAAAAAATCATACAGTAATAGCGTTGATGAATACATTTCAGGCAGTGATAATGCTGAAAGACCAAAGGAACTATTCACACTAGCATCTGAGACTTCCTGTTCATTAAATAATATTTCTTTCTTTCTTTGTATATTTGAACACTTGTCCTAGATATGTAATGTTTGTCTGGATGTGCCTTGAGTCTGATTACATGTCTGTGTTTTTTTTTGCACTGAGAACCAGAGAATGCTGTTTCATGGGGTTGTCAATCAGATGACAATAGATTTGACTTGACTTGAAACACCTCACAGAATTGCAAAGAACATTGACCATATTTCTTTTATTTGTTTTGTGGATTCTGATGAAATTATGACTAATTTATGTATAATTTAAGGGTAAATTTTACAAGATCATAGACATTGCTGATATGTTCCTTGTAAATGAATGCATGGAAACTCACAGTTTGTGTGCATGTGTGTGCAGTATCTTAACACTAGCTACTCGCAGGAGAGGATAGCTAATACTTTTTAAAAGTTGGTGTTTAACACCAGGAAGGTAAAAAGCCAAATGAAGGATTAAGAGAGACAATTTATCACAAAACAAAGCAAATGAAAATGTTTCAACATTGCAGTCCTCGTCAGATCTGCGGAGAAAGCAGTGAAACAGAATTTAGAATAATTTTCACACTCATGCTATAGATGTTGGCTGAACTGCTGACCGTTTCCTTTACACTTTATTTATAATTATTAATAGCTGCCTTAATAACCAATATTTTACATCACGAGTAGTGGCCTTTACTCTCTATTAAGCTTAATGCTTTGGGTGATTAATTATCCTTGCTTGTCTCATCTCATTAACTTGTATTTGCTGTATGTACAATTTTCTTTTGAGCATCACATGTCATCGTTTCATCCTATGCATTATAGAGAGGTTGGCCACACAGTTTTTGCAATGTTAACAAGCACTTACTGGCAAGAGAAAAATCACGCCCGTATGTTGAACTTGCATGAATTGTTTGTATATGATTTTTTATTTGTATTGATCTACAATGCAGTGATGTTTGATGCATTTTAATGTGCTGTATTAATTTCAGCTTCAAAATTGGTTCCATTCTGACATGACATTAATACAGTATTATTTATTTCTTTGAGATTCATGAAGATGCTTCAAACAAATTGATAGAATTTAGCAATTTCATAAATTTAGTTCAAAGATCTGAATATATTAATATGACAAGGAGTTTAATAGCATTTCCTTGCTATCCACAAATAATAAAATTAGAAGATGTTATAAGTACTTAGTAGTTTAGACAGCATCTTTAGAGGGGAAATATAAGTTTGTGTTGCAGATGTGACCTTTCAGTAGAATTGGGGAAATGATAGAAATCAAATGCATTTCAAATTGCAGTGAAGGGGAAGATATGAAATAACCTGTGATGTGGAGACCATGAGCGACTAGGATGCAAATTGTGGTGCTGAGTGTCGAGAAGGCAGTGAGGGCTTGTTAGTTGTAAATCATCTATCTGGAGGAGATGTCTGGTGACAGGTCAGTATGAAGTGTTCATGGTTTGGCGCATCTGCCATCTTCCATTCTTTGTGCAGATGGGGGATATCATGGCACATTAATTCTATCAGGAGTTGACCACCATCTCTGAGGAAGGCTAAAAGCAGGAACCTCCACTGAGGAAACCAATGATCGGATTCAAGGGAGCAGTGCAAAAATTTTAGGTGCCGGAACTCACCAAAAACAGAGATGAGGTGGTCTCGCGAGACCTGACCTTGGTAGTTGCCATATTGTATTTGGCATTGTATAATTGATAGTAAACTGTAGGCCTATAAAGTAGGATTATCAGTCGTGGAAGAAACAGATATGTCCAGAATAGAGAATAGAATAGTGCTTAGTAAGGGGGGGGGTAGAGGGGGGGTGGAAGTGGGGTATGCAGGGAGGGGAAGGAAGGTGGGGGAAGGGGGGAACCATTATATGCTGGGGTTGTCTTATATACCGGATCATCTTATACACCACTGCTCTGAGCTGGAGCGGCCCGAAGTAGCCCAATGAGGTGCTGGAGTGGCGCTTCAGTGTCCTCTGGCAGCACTGCACCCCTGATTGGGTTTTCCTTTTAAACTCCCTGCATTGGATGCATCCCACAATTCCTATTTTATCCAATGCATACTTGGAGTTAAGTGGTACCATGGATGAAATTCTTCTAACTTTCTTTCGGTATTCTATCTTCTTCCACAATAGCTCTCAGGTTATGTGGAAGCTGCCTGCAAACCTTTGAAAACCATTCGATAATTATTCTCCAGAGGAAGAGCTAACATCCCACGCATTCATCACCTGCAGCAGTACTTCTATTTTCTCTGAATTTAGGCAAGGGATGAGGGCTTTGGTCTGCCTTATCATTTCTTCTTCTTCTCTTTAAAACCTCATATTTATTTTATCATCCAATATTCATTCATTCAATGCTCTGCTGTCATTTTTAACCCATACAGCCAAATTCTTACCATCAGGCGGTCCTTACCAAGATAGCACATACCTTGCGATGGTCTTGTAACACCAAATTTTTATGGAGGCAAGTATTTCTTTCTCTAGCGACTTCCCAGTACCAGGACCAAGGTGGATGGCACACTTGCTCTGAATAATTGCGAGGCAGATAATGGAAATTCTTATGGTCCTCATGTGACCACATCTGCAAATCTGAAGCTAGTTCTCACTTTAGTGCCAGGACATTTCTTTTTAATTGTTTAAAATGAATAATATGAACTTTGCATGATCAAATGCACTGACCCAATTTATAGGCAATATTTTGCACCACAGTCGGCTGAGTTTTGACTCCAAACTCTTGTTTTGTTTTCTCTATCCCTTTAGCTACTTTGAAGACTTAATTTGTTCAGCATCTTTTGCTGTCATGTAGAGCACATATTACACATATTCCTCACAATCTGATATTAAAATAGAAACAGTTGCCTTTCCTGAGGTCAAGAAGGTAGAATTGCAATAACGTATTGTCAATACGTTCATATTTATATTAAATCCTATTTAGATCATATTTCTTTTTGATAAATTGAAATTATTGTCAATGAGGATACAATGAACCATTCATTTACTGTCATAATCCCCCATTGTCTCTTTGTTTCCTCTCAAGCAGCAGTTTTGTAATTTAATAAAAAAAAGTGGGTAAGGCAAAAATCGGGCTATTATCGCCAAGGCAACAAGATAGTCTTGAAACGTGATGAAATCCTGCATCTCTTCCCTTTGTCCCTGAAAGGGGAAAGGAAGATTCTGCTTCATGGCTAAATGTTGCATGTGTCATATCAGGGAATAGAAATTAATTCCTAATTTTAAGGCATATTCTTCCTATATTTTTCTCCTTCATGTAGCTTCATCAAGAGTCGTAGATGCTTCAAGGTTTTTTACATCCCTATTGTTATCATCAATGAACTTCATGATCCAGAGATGTCATTCATCGAGAGTTGAATCAAATTCCTCTTCAAGTATGGAATGCTCTTATTATTTTACAGTTTGTCTATTGACATTGCAGACTATTCACATAAATATCTATCTCATCTGGGGACAGGGCGTATGACAGGCAGACTCAAATGTTAGAATTTTGTATGAGATATTGGGTTTGTGTTCTCAAAGCAGCACTCATTAGTCAAAGTAATTCACTGACACTTTTATTTCCCCTCCCTCATGATCCATTGGCTCACACCCTCATTTCCAAGGCTATTAGTCCTGATCCATAACAGCCACTTATTTGCTTTTAATCTCTTGAAATGAAACAGAACTCCGAGTGACCTGGAAAAAAATAAAGACAGACCACTCTGAAAAGGCAGATGAATTGGAGTGATAAACATACCTCAGAGCTCAACCTTCAAAACTCAATCACATTATGGTTAACATCCAAGCTGTTTCCTTCTGATGCTTCTCTCTACTTACTTGGAGATTAATGTTAATGCTGCTGTTAAAGCTAGGGGTTCTTAGTCAGTGCTGAAACCTGGACTGCACTCAATTCTACTTCATCTTGCATTCAAATTGAAGAGGATACCCGGGTAAAATAAACAAGGAATGTATGGATTTCTTTCTCTTCAAATTTAGCCTGAATCAGAATTAAATGTAACATCATGAATTTGTTTTTGATTCTAATGCAGGGAGAGTATATCTGAAACAACTATTTTATTTTTTATTTGGAAGTTATTGAGACTACAGCTGATAACACATCATGATTATTTGTATTTATGCAGCATAATGTAAGAAGTGCACATCAGCTGCATCACAGTCTTTCCATGAACACATTGCAAAAAGTGACTGGAATTGCACATCCCCAGAAAACACTGCATCTACTTATTATACATTGAGCTTTTGTAAATCATATTACAGTAATAAAATAAATCTGTCCTTTGGAATACATTGTCTTGGCAGAAGGATTTGGTTGATTCAATTTCTGGCTTTGCATTGGAAGAGGAAAGATATGCATGGGAATATCCATTCATCCTACTCCTTCACAATCTATCATCAGTCTTCATCCCTTTTTTGGGGAACCCTAAGACCTAAAAAAAAACAATTGTTACCTTGCTATTCCCAATTCAGCACATAAACACTGATAAGTAATGGGCAAATGGCGCTTGAAGTGACCAAACCATTTGCCCGATCTGACGCAGAAAAGATAGATTTTGATTTTGAGCTTTCATACATGGAAGTTGCAATGCAAAGGTAAATTCTTGTTTATGATTATTTTTTGCAGTGTCTTCCACAGAGTCAAACTCTGAGCAATACCAGGTTTTTGGAATATTTCTGTTTGCTACGTTCCATATCAAACCATGGCATTATGCCTGAAGAGGGCGCACAAAGTCCCGTGAGGACTCGAAAGGCCAACATGGCCCGTTTCCGCTCCGTAAATGGTTATATGGTTATATAACAGTACTTAGTAAATATTTTGTAAAATTAATCCAAAAACAATTTATATTGGCATATTATTGCACAAACCAAAGACTTCTCAACACCTCCTCATTTTTAATAATCTTTTTTGCTCTATGTCTTAAATTAGTTTTTATAAATTATAACCGTATGCTTTATCGATCAACAAAAGTTAGTTCCAATAAAATGTAGGATTTCCTTAAACTTGAAGAAACCCATGAGATTCATTTTGATTCACAATTTGAAATTCAGCCTACATCAGTGAATTAAATCTGTCTCTGATCCAAAATATCAAAGGCTATCTAAATGAACATTTTATTTCATATTTTGTTTGCAAATGAGGCTTAAAATATTCAATGTGGATGTAGTTAAGTTTCATAAAAATTGGGGCATAAAAAGCCTTTCACCTTAAGACATGTTCCAAAATCAAGGACCTTTATTGAGATGGAAAAAATGATGGTTGAAAGGGGGATCTAGATTAAAACAAAAATACGGATATTATCTGCATTGAAATGAAGTGGATGCAGCAGACAACATCTTTAAAAAATGGGATGCGCTTAATTCTCCAGGTTAGATATGTCAGTCTGTGTATGAAAATGCTTGAATTACTGACTAGATGGGGAGCTATAGATGGTGGAAAAGTAACCAATGAAAAGTAAATACGTCCAACATCCATAAAGTTCTAAGTTCAGGTTTATTGTCACTACATACGGTACACAGCATCACATTCAACCCTGAGATTCCTTTTTCGTATGGGCCAGGCAGAATTTCAACTTATTGGTCAATCAAAAAATTGTACTCAGGATACATGAACAAAAGAGAGAAACATAAAGTAACAAAGAAAATCAAATACAGAAAATAAATATTCAATAATAAATCATGTGGAAAATAAGAGTCCTTAAATGAGTCCCTGATTGAGTTTGTTGTTGAGGAGTCTGATGGTGGAGGGGTAGAAGCTGTTCCTGAACCTGGTAGTATGAGTCTTGTGGCATCTATACCTTTTTCCTGATGGCAGCAATGAGAACAGAGCATATCCTGGGTGGCATGGATGTTTGATGAATGATGCTGCCCTCTGTCACAAGAATTCCACAGAGATTTTCTTGATGGTGGGGAGAGTTTTTCCTGTGATGTAGTGGGCTGTGTCCACTATGTTTTGCAGGGCTTTCCACTCAGAGGTAATGGTGCCCCATACCAGGCCATAATGCATCCAGCCAGCACAGTTTCCAGCACACATCAGTTGTTTACTCAGATTTCCAATGTCATTCCAAACATCTGCAAACTCCTGAGGAAGTAGAGGCACCTTTCTTCATGATGACATTGGATCAGGAAATAACTGACCAAAGGTATTTAAATGTAAAATAATTTTGCATGATGCTGAACCAAGCCATGAAAGACCCCAACAATGAAGACGCTGTTTACATCCGGTACCGCACGGATGGCAGTCTCTTCAATCTGAGGCGCCTGCAAGCTCACACCAAGACACAAGAGAAACTTGTCCGTGAACTACTCTTTGCAGACGATGCCGCTTTAGTTGCCCATTCAGAGCCAGCTCTTCAGCGCTTGACGTACTGCTTTGCGGAAACTGCGAAAATATTTGGCCTGGAAGTCAGCCTGAAGAAAACTGAGGTCCTCCATCAGCTAGCTCCCCACAATGTCTACCAGCCCCCCCACATCTCCATCGGGCACACAAAACTCAAAACGGTCAACCAGTTTACCTATCTCGGCTGCACCATTTCATCAGATGCAAGGATCGACAATGAGATAGACAACAGACTCGCCAAGGCAAATAGCGCCTTTGGAAGACTACACAAAAGAGTCTGGAAAAACAACCAACTGAAAAACCTCACAAAGATAAGCGTATACAGAGCCGTTGTCATACCCACACTCCTGTTCGGCTCCGAATCATGGGTCCTCTACCGGCATCACCTACGGCTCCTAGAACGCTTCCACCAGCGTTGTCTCCGCTCCATCTTCAACATCCATTGGAGCGCTTTCATCCCTAACGTCGAAGTACTCGAGATGGCAGAGGTCGACAGCATCGAGTCCACGCTGCTGAAGATCCAGCTGCGCTGGGTGGGTCACGTCTCCAGAATGGAGGACCATCGCCTTCCCAAGATCGTGTTATATGGCGAGCTCTCCACTGGCCACCGTGACAGAGGTGCACCAAAGAAAAGGTACAAGGACTGCCTAAAGAAATCTCTTGGTGCCTGCCACATTGACCACTGCCAGTGGGCTGATATCGCCTCAAACCGTGCATCTTGGCGCCTCACAGTTTGGCGGGCAGCAACCTCCTTTGAAGAAGACCGCAGAGCCCACCTCACTGACAAAAGGCAAAGGAGGAAAAACCCAACACTCAACCCCAACCAACCAATTTTCCCCTGCAGCCGCTGCAACCGTGTCTGCCTTTCCCGCATCGGACTTGTCAGCCACAAACGAGCCTGCAGCTGACGTGGACTTTTACCCCCTCCATAAATCTTCGTCCGCGAAGCCAAGCCAAAGAGTTTTAAACAAATTATTTGTCTGTATTTGTATCTTCCAGTGATGGAATATTGCTTGCAAATTATTAAGTCAGTTATTAGCTGTGATTTTGGTAAAAGCTTCCGTTTATCTTTAACGATTCTAATAACTCAGGCATACTGCTGAACTCTTGCCCAAAATGACCAAGTGGGACAACAATTTGCCAGTGACATTAATTCACTCTGATTGAAGATGACCATTTCAAGGCTGGCATATCTTTTAAAACTAGTATTTTTTATTCATTTTTTTAAAGGATTGTCTTTGGATAGCATGTTCATAATCTTTGAAGAAGATGGTGATGTGATCTCTTTGAACAACTGCAAACGGTCCTGTGAAGATGGGCAGTCCTGCAGAGATTGGGATGATGAGGGGAAGCTGCAGGTTGTGGTGTTACCATAGACTTATCCTTCTTGATCATAGAGTCTCAGATTTCAGATTTATTGTCAGAGTATACACATGACATCACATACAACCCTGAGAGTCTTTTTTCCTGCAGGTACATCATAATTACCCCTAATTGGTAGTGCAAAAATACACAGTATGCAGCATAAACATAAATAAATATAAACAGATAACATATGTAAACAAACTGACTGTGCATTACAGAGAGAACAAAGAAAATTAATCAATAAACTGCACAAGTAAGTGTCCTTAAATGAGTCCCTGATTGACTTTGTCATTGAGGATTCTGATGGTGGAGGAGTAGCAGCTGTTCCTGAACCTGGTGGTGCGAGTCTTGTGGCACCTAGACCTCTTTCCTGATGACAGCAGCAAGAACAGAGCGTGTGCTGGGCGGTGTGGATCCTTGATGTTTGCTGCTGCCCTCCGATGGCAGCATTCCCTGTAGATGTAATCAATAGTGGGCAGGGTTTTACCTGTAATGTCCTGGGCTGTGTAAACTATGTTTTAGAGGGCTTTACGCTCAGGGGCATTGTATTCCCGTACCAGACCATGATGCAGCCGGTCAGCACACTTTCCAACGCACCTCTGTAGAAATTTTCCATCATTTCTGGTGCCATTCCAAACCTCTACAAACTCCAGAGGAAATAGCGACACTGATGTGCTTTCTTCACAATGCTATTGGTGTGTTGGGTCCAGGAAAGGTTCTCCTAGATAGTGACTCCCAAGAACTTTAATGTGCGTACTCTCTCCACCTCTCCACTAGATTATGTACCTCCGGCTTTCCTTTCCTGAAGTCAACAATTAGCTCCTTAGTTTTGGTGATATTGTGTGCAAGGTTGTTGTTGGTGCACCATTCAGCCAAGTTTTTAGTCTCCATCCTGTATGCAGACTTATCCCCATTTTTTGTACAACCCATTCCCATGGGATCATCAGCAGATTGGTAGATGGTCTTATCGTCGTACTGAGCCACACATTCGTAGGTGTAAAGTGAGTAGAACAGGGGGCCAAGGACACAGCCCTGTAGTGCTTTGGTACTGATGGAGATTGTGAAAAAGAAGTTCTTGCCAATCTTTACTGATTGTGGTCTGGAGGTGAGGAAATTCATGATCCAATTGTGCAGTGGAGTGTTAACTCCTTGGTGTTGGAATTTGCAGATCAGTTTTGAGAGGATGATGGTGTTAAATGCCGAACTGTAGTCGACAAAGAGCAACCTGATGTATACATTTTTCCAGGTGTTCCAGGGCTTTGTGTAGAGCCAATAAAATGGCATCCACTGTGAACCAATTTTATGATAGATGAACTTGAAAGGATCCATGTCACCACTCAGACAGGAGCTGATCTGCTTCATTACCAGCCTTTCAAAACACTTAATCACCGTTGATGTAAGAGCTACTGGTCGAAAGTAAAAAAGACAGGTTACTGCACTCTTCTTGTGCACCAGTATGATTGATGCCTGTTTGAAACAGGTGGGTACCTCGCCTTGCTGGAGTGGAGATATTGAAGTTATCCATGAATATCTTGGTAAGATGATCAGCACAGATCTTTAATACTTGGCAAGGTATTTCAACTGGGCTGGATGCTTTCCTCGGATTCACTTTCCTGAAGACAGCATACATGTCATCCTCAGATACGGACAGGATGGGAACTGCAGGATTTTGGAGGTGTTAATGGAGTAGCTGAGGTGAAGATCCCTGTGAATGATTCATCTTGGCATAACTGCACGTGAAGTTGGAGAAATCTATAGGATCAGACTAACTTGGAATCACAGGGGTTCAGCCATTGAAATGCGAATATAGTCCATAGTCTGAAGATATGCTGTGAAACATGGTCATTCATGTGGTACTCTGTGGTAGAACCTCATCTTGATGGGATTTTTGAGCATACAGAGGATCTGTTTTTTCAATGGCTACTATAGGGCATAGACAGCGTAAAAAGGAGAAAATGAATTACTTTAAAAAATATAGCGGAACATGAAAGCCTGCAGACGCTATGATTGTAGTAAAATCAATTCTCACCTTTCTTCTTATCATATCCAATTAATTTCTTCCCCCTCCTATTCTTCCCCTTTTCTTTCCCAGTCTTTATTCAGACACCTGCCTGTTTTTTGCTTGTACCTTCAAGAAGGGCTCAGGCCTGGAATGACGGTAATATATCTTTATCTCCTAAGGATGCTGAGATAACGGCTGAGTTTCTTCACCATTTACTGTGTTTTTACTACTTATAAGAACTATTGTGGTTAAATGTAAAACACAGACCTCCAGATCCTCCCAGCCAGGCGCACGACGCAGCTCGCTCCGGTGCACCTCCGCAAAACCTGCCACAGTGTGTCCTCCTCGGCCACTGGCAGTAAACCACATCAAAGTCTGGAGTCCTCATCCCCACAACCATGGCCTGATCACCACAGCAGACTGGGCTGTGCAGTCCTGCAGATTTCTTCCGATGGTCTGTACCTTATTTCGCGATTCACACATCTCCACAGTGCTCTACCGTCCAATGTTCATCAATTAAGAATTGTTGCCCAGCACCTTACTTAACCATTGCAGTAGCATTAGGTTCGGAGAAGCCGCTGCAGCCCCTGCAATGCCACCATCATCCAGAACCTGTGGTTTTAGGTTGATCTTAGGTGGCTCTATGTGTATAAAACAATGCCAGAAATATGTTTCAAGAGAAACACAAACATTTGAAGATACTGTGATTGTAGTAAAAACACAAAAAATGCTGAAGGACCTCAGCAGGTCTCACAATGTCCATAGGAGGTAAAGATATATAACTGACGTTTTTGCTCAAAATTATATGCTTACCTCCTATGCACACTATGAGACCTGCTGAGGTCTTCAGCATTTTTTTGTGTTTTAAGAAATATATTTCTCTTTTATTGGTCATTCCATCACAAACACCAAAGACGTCACTGTCGTGGGTCAGCTTGCCCCTGATGCTATGCTTGCACAGTGCAGCATGAGGAGTCAGAAATGAGATGAAGGGCAGACACATCTTACCTCCTACTGTGTGGCTGGTCTCACCACTGATTCCAAATGCGTCAGAAGCCACTTCGCCATTGACCCCTCAGCTTTAGGCCAAGGATGGCAGGCGTTGACCACGTGCCTCAGTTCATTTGAATGAAGTTTGCTGATCTTGATTTATAGATCAACATGAGTAAATAGTTTGCTCTATTTTCCTTATTTTACTTCAACTTTGATTTTAGTACTTCAAAATGCTTTTAAGTAAAAAATATTTTTCAAACATTTTAATCTGGTCTATTATATCTTACCTTGAAGAAGGTCTCAGGCCTAAAATGTCAGTAATATATCTTTACCTCCCATGGATGCTGCAATTCCTGCTGAGTTCCTCCAGCTATTCTGTGTTTTTATTGACAATAACAGTGTCCGCTGACTTATGTGTTTCATTCTATTGCAAAAAAAGGTTTAAAACCATATACCTTACGTTTAAATATGCCTGATTGCCAGTGAGGTGTTTCATGGCAGTAGCAGCATTGAATATAAGGTACAGCTGGAGTGAAACAAAAAGCTGCAGACACTGTGAATGTAGTAAATACATAAAAGTTCTGGAGAAACTCAGGAGGTCCTGCAGCATCCATCAGACGCAAAGATATACAATCAACATTTTGGGACTGAAGCCTTCATCATACCTCAAAAAAGGCCTCAGGCTCAAAATATTGATTAAATATCTTTGCTTCCTAAGCATGGTGTGGGACCTGCTGAATTTATCCAGCACTTTGTGTATTAACTATAAGGCCTGACTACTGCTTGTTGTCTATTCGAGATGAACTGCCTGATCGGGACTGAATTGGTCCCATTCAGCATCAAAGGAATGAGGAACACAGAAAAATTAAAAAAAATCAACGCACTGAAACTGAGATCCAAAACAAAGCAGTAAATGGAAGTCTGAATTAAAAAGGAACACTGAATAAGCAGTGTGATGTTTCTTTTATTGTAATATAGAAACTTGGGTTCTTTTAAAACAACTATGTTTTATTAGTTAAAGAACATGACTGTGTGGAGGCATCCACTTTGAATCCCCGAGCTGCGAAAACTTAGTCTCCGACTCCCTCTTGCAGTCAGGAGGATCACTAACACTCTATCACTACATCCTCTTTCCTTGAGATGTTTAATCTAACAACATGACACACTAATACAATATTAATTTCAACTTAAAGTTCAACACAAACTTAAATATAACATCAGTACCTCAATCTTTTTAAGTGTGCCGTTCTTTTTCTCACTGTGTCATGCTGTGCCAATGGACCTAAGCTTCTTGCGGACTTCTCATACTTTGCTTTTTGTCTCCATTGCAGACACTTTTGTTTTCATTTGACTTCTTCAACATCTTTGCTCTTGTTTTGGTCTGCAGAGTAGGGAAGTGTGATGTATAGTCTATGTCCCATCAGGAGTTCAGCAGATGACATGCCATATTCATGTGATGAAGCTCTGTAACTTAATCAAGCTAGATATGTATCCGAGCCACTGTCTTGTGCTTTCTTGAGCAACTGTTTAACTATGTGCCCTCCTTTCTCTGCTTTACTGTTTGACTGTGGATGCAGAGGATTTGAAGTCACATGTCAAAAATCATACTTTTCAGCAAAGTTCTGGAATTCACTATAGCTGTAGCATGGTCCATTGTCACTGTAGACAATTTGAGGAATTCCATGTCTTGCAAAGATCAATTTCATATATTTGATCACACAAACACCAAACATATTAGGAAGCAACATAATTTCTGGATTGTTTGATAGATAATCAATAACCAGCAAGTAATTATTTCCATCCATGTGGAACAGATCAGTCTCAACTTCCTGCCATGGTTCTGCTGGTAAGCCAGTTATTATCAAGAGTTCCTTTGTCTGCTTTGCATGATATTTCAAACTGGTCTCACAGCTGGAAACCATCCTGTCAATGTGAGTATTTATCCCTGGCCAATAAACAGCAGTTCTGGCCCTTCTCTTGCATTTTTCCATTCTACGGTGCCCATCATGCACCTTTTTCAGCATCTTGTCACAGCGATTAAGGAATGATAATTCTATTCTGTCTGAGTAGAAGCCCACTGACAACACTCAGCTTAGCTTTGATGTTGTAGTATGGCTGACATTCACCTCTAGGCCATCCTTCTTTCAGATTCTTGATGACCTTCTGTAGAACTGTGCCCTTTTCTGTTTCAACTGCGATCTGCTTGGATTTCATGTCAGATACGGGAAGAGATACAGTGATCAGGTTCACGTGGAGATTTACATCTATCTCTGTCTTTACCTTTAACTTTCACCTTGAGTTTACATGGACCTTTTGTGTCAATGGTCTGTCCAGTGTCGGCTTTGAGCTGAACAGGATTTGAATGGATGTATGGCTTTATGTTCATTGCCCTGATGTCGCACTCACAGATCAAATTGACCTTTTCCCCTGTTTCCAGCTTGAAAGAAATATTTTTTCCAAGTATATGTAACGATATAGCCCAATTGTCCTGACTC
Source organism: Narcine bancroftii (assembly GCF_036971445.1). Classification (NCBI taxonomy): domain Eukaryota; kingdom Metazoa; phylum Chordata; class Chondrichthyes; order Torpediniformes; family Narcinidae; genus Narcine; species Narcine bancroftii. The sequence continues at coordinate 32,082,928 of NC_091474.1, forward strand.
TGTTTACACTTGGCTGTTCAGTGTCTGTTGGTTTATAATCTTCCTGCACTACCATACCAACAAAATATGTATCACTGAGGGCATTTTCTTCTATACTGTGTACAGTGTACACACTTTCACTTCTGTTTGGTTTCCTTTTAGAAAAACATTCCTTTGCATAGTGATTCTGCCCTTTGCACTTATTACAGTCTTTTCCATAAGATGAGCATTGTTTTTTGAGCATGTTTAATACACATAATTTACAACTGAATGTTTCTTCATCTTTTTGTTGTTTCCTACATCTCATTTATAGGGCACACACTGCGGCCATGGCTATGCCTTTGTTTTCACTGGGTTTTGCACTCTCACTGAACTTTTTCACGTGCGTCAGAGCTAATCCATTGGCATGGCATAGCTTCACAGCTCCAGCTAAGGCAAGTTTTGTGTCTCACAGCAACTTCTCTCTCTTTCTTATCAATAATCCCGAATACAATTTGAATCTTGCAGCGATGGACTTGTAGTTGGCTCTAGCATGCTAGAGCAGCAGCAGTCAGATGCTCCTGTCTTCTTTATAATTCTTCCACCTATTTGGTCCTTTATTTTACAACCAGAGTGTTTCATATTTTATGCCTTGCCTTTCTTTTATCTATACTTGCTTTAAAATGGCTACAACAAATGGTAAATCTGGGAAACGAGTGCCAACTAATCTGACTATTTCTGAGCTATTGGATCAGCACAGCCATGAACCGATGAATTTAAAGTAATCTTAAATCAGATTGACCAAGTTTTGACCGAGGAACACGGTGAAGGTTTATCATCTTTTGATCTGGGTATGAACAACTTGTGTGAGCTTGTTGATAAATTAGAAGATGCGTGCTCCAGATGAATTGACAGCAATTCAAAACTAATGGCAAAAGTTGTTGAACTGCAAGGCAGGAGATCTATGTATTTTGGGCTTGGCTGAATCTACTGAAAGTGGGCAATTTACAAGATGTTTTTCTGAGTTGCATTGGATGGTTTTTGAGAAGGAGCTGCTTCCATCTCCACCAGAGATTGATAGAACTCACTGCTCATTAATATTTGAGCCGTCTCAGGAGCAGAGACAGTGCTTGGTTATTCTTCAGCTACATAATGATCAAATAAAGGATTTTTTTATTTGTGAAGCTCGTTGGAATCTTGTTAGAGAGGTAAACTTGAGTATCGCAGCCATCAGATCAGGGATTGTAGAGGATTACTATCCTGAGGTTTGGAAGGAGCGTGCAGAGAAGTAATGTTGGAGTTGTACGAGCATGGATCCAAGCCTTCCCTGTTGTATCCTGCATTACACTTCCCAGCGGGCATAAGGAGTGGCTGCACTTGACCGAAGAGTCTCAGAATTACCTGGATGATCTCCCTACTACATTGCACCCAGTCTGAATTTTTACTTGGTACTGAAGCTGATTGACTATTATTAATTTTAAGGTTTCTAACACATATAGTATTTGTTGGGCGAGGACTGGTTGGCTTTCTTTGCTTTGGCAACATTTTATGGGGTAATAAACACACTTGGGTTGTAGTCATGTACCGGTAAATATTTTTCTTTGTATTAACATTCATTGAGCTATTAAATCTCAGTAATAATGGTTCATATTTTTTACTTTATTATATACTTTTCAGAACTGTATGAGAAATTCAAAAATACATTTTTAATATGGTAGTAGTCTTAACAAAATTATGTTTCATTTGGAAGTGCTGAGTATATTTACATTAATAAGAATGGAGCTAGAGTTATCATATCCAGCAGGAACATTCATTTGGGTGGTAAATAATTGTTTTGAAGAGATTGCTGTTGATGTCTTTAGCAGCTGTCGGGGTTTAGGATTGTAGGGAAGGGGGTGAAAGGATGGTGGGTTGTTAGCTTAAGGTTGTTATGGCTTTGGGAGTCTGTACAGGTTTTGACCTTGTACAGTTTATTTTTAATTCATTACTTGTTTCAAGTTTTTGCCTCAGGGCTGACACCTGGAGTTTGGATATTATTTGGGTCAATCAGCTTACATTACTAATAAGAAATGTGGATAATTTTATTAATTTCCTTAGTTGGAATGTGAAAGGCTTGAATTATAAAGTTAAGAGAAGGTAGATGTTTTCATATGTTAAACAACTTAAAGCCACAATTGCATTTTAGAAACACACATTCAGTTATGATAATTCTCACCTCATTACAAGGTGGAGGGGGCAGCATTTTCTTCTTCCTTTCAGGCTAAAGCTGGGGTGGGAGGTGTTCTTAGTTCTTAAAAAGACACTGGCGTTTCAATTTGACTTTGACTGTGAAATTTATAGAGGAGCCAATAACTTTTTTCTTTAAAACAAATACTTAATTAGAAACTTCCAGTTTAATTGTTTGCGACACTGAAACTTTTCTCAAGGGGCAAATTATTTTTTAATACCGTGAATTAAAAAGGAAGGACAATAAAGAAAGATTAGAATTAGTAAATCAAATTAAACAAATAGATCAACATTACGCTCAAGTTAAAAATTCTGAATTATATAAAAAGCAAGTTGAACTTCAAATTAAGTTTGATCTCCTTTCAATGCATCCAATTGAATGCCAACTTTTGAAAGGTAAGATTCAGTTCTAAATTCACAGTGACAAATCTAGTAAGTTTTTAACTAATCAGTTGAGATGTTTTGAAGCCAAACGGCAAATTACAATGATCCAAATAAATGATGGTAACATTACTACAGATCACTTTGAGATAAATTATATGCTCATGAAATTTTATTCCCAACTTTGTAGCTCTAAATTCACAAATGATAGCTGTTCGATGAAGTTTCTGGGATTATTTAAATATTCCCTTGCTTTATTTGGATAACCAAATGAGACACAATGAGTCTATATTGAAGAGGAAATAGCTACTACTATTTCTTCATTGAATTCTGGAAAATCTCCAGGACCCAATTGATTTCCTGTGGAGGTTTTAAAATAATTTTCTCAAATGCTTTCACCTCATTTAGGTTCTATAATATCTGATTTGTTTAAGCTGGTTAATCTCCCAGCAACTTAATGTACACAAAGTGTGTATATCTCTCATAGTAAAGCAAGGTAAAGATCCAACTGATTGCCCTCCCTACAGGCCAGTTTCTTTATTAAATGTTGATATTAAAACTTTGGCTAAATTACTATCAATTACCATCAATCATTTTAGAAGATCAGACTGGTTTCATTAAAAAACCATTACTCTTATTTTAATATATGTCAGTTATTGCATATTTTGTACTTAACTTCCAGTGCAGTTCCTGAATGTTTTCTTTTGTTAGATGCAGAGAAAGCATTTGATTGGGTGGAGTGGATGCATTTATTTGCAATCTTGGAAAAATTCAATTTGTACCATGTTTTATTACATGGATTAAATGACTGTATTCATGTCCTATAGCTTCAATTCTCACTAACTTTTAACAGTCACAACCTTTCAATCTCCAATGGGGAACCCATTATGGATGTCCTCTATGTCCATTACTTTTTGATTTAGCCATTGGCAATTGCATTTCAAGAGTGTGAGGATATTTCAGAGATTTGTAGGAAGGGAATTGAACATAAAGTTTCCCTTTATGTGGATGATCTCCTGCTTTTCATATCAAACCCTAACACCTCATTACCTCCCATGCTGTCATGACTTTCATAATTTAGTCAGTTTTCAGGGTATACTTTAAACTGAATAAAAATTATTTGTTTCCCTTTAAATCCATGTACACTAGTCTTCTTTTTAAAATTGTGAGAAATCAATTTACTTATCTTGGTATAATAGTTACAAAATATTATGTCTTTTTAAAGAAAATTTCCTTACTTTATTAAAGCATGTGAAATAGTCCTTTACACAATGGTCGCCCCTGTCTATGCCTCTGGTTGGCCATATTAATTCTATCAAAATTAATATCTTACCTAAATTTTTATATCTTTTTCAATCTATACCAATTTTCATACCCAAATTGTTTTTTGATTCACTTGATTCAGCTATCTCATCTTATATATAGAAAGATAAACACCCTGGTTTAAATAAAGTCTGTTTTTAAAATATCTAAAAGGAATGGAGACATGGTGCTACCTAATTTCAGATTTTATTATGGGGTGGTCAATATACGTTACCTTATTTTTTGGTTACATTTTAATAACCGAGTGGACTGTCCACTTTGAGTAGCAATGGAGCTGAATTCTGCTAAAAAAAACCTTTTCCATTTCAGCACTTATTTGATCCTCACTTCCTTTCTCTTTAAATAAATTAATTGACAATCCTGTTGTCAGGGACATTGTGAGAGTGTTGGCGTAGTTCAGAAAACACTGCGGAGTTAATGGTTTTTCTCTCGTAAGTCTTATTCTGTCCAATCATCTTTTTTGACTTTCTTTGCATCATTTTGCTTTTCATGAATGGCATAGATTTGGTGTTGACTGTTTCAAGGATCTTTTTATTGATAACAGCTTTGCATCATTTGAACAGCTTTCTGAAAAGTCCAAGTTATTTTTTTCAGATATTTGCAAATCAGGCATTTTCGATAATCTCAGATACCTGATTTCCCCGATATTTTTTTGTAAAGGTTTAATATCCATTATCTAGGATAAGTTGGTAGGTTTATCATGCCCCTCTAGTTAAAATTAAAAATGCCTGGGAACAGGATTTAAGTTTTTTGTTTTCAGATGAGGTTTGGGATTCAATTTTTAAGATCCTTATGTGCCCCACATTATTTCTTACTATTTAAAATTGTACATAGGAGCCCTATGTCTAAAGTTAAACTATCTCTTATCTATTCAGATGTAAATTCTTGTTGTCATAAATGTAAGAGAGGAGAGGTTTCTTTATCCATGTTTTGGATGTGTCAATGTCTTGAAAGGTACTGGAGGGGTGTGTTTCAAACTTTATCCTTAATCCTTAATGTAGATCTAGAGCCTAATCCTTTGGTTGCTCTTTTTGGTACAACTGGAGAGGATGTTCTTTTAACTCCAATCAAATGTTGTACTCCGTCTTTTGTCTCTCTTTTGGCCAGATGTGCCAAACTGCTTAGATGGAAGGATGCTGCCCTGTCTACCCTTGCTCAGTGTCTGAAGGATATTGTGTCTTGCTTAAATTTATAAAAGATTTGTCACTCAAGTAATAACTCATATATAGGGTTTCAAATATTGTGGCGATCATTCTTGAGTTATTTCCATAACCTCTAGGCATAATATAAATTCTGAATTTCAGTACTTTGCCATTTTATTCCAGGAATGAAGAACATTTAATTTATAGCCATACAATGTTGGTATGGGGATGGGATTTAGAGACATAGCTGTTCGTGATAAAATTATTCAATGTACTTTTGCATTGTGGATATGTTCTAAGTACCTTTATATTTTGCTGAGCTATGTAATCTGCCACTTTTATTGTGCTTTCCATAAATGTTTTATACATGTTTATTTGTGTAAAATCAATAAAAATATTAGAGAGAATCCTGCAGCAATATAAAATTGCATGTTCCTACTTTTAATTTCAAGCCCATTAAAAAAAGTATCAAAGCTCTGTCCCTTTGGCCGTGTGTAGGAGTGTAACACGTACCTCTTGAACATTTCATTTTTCTTTGGTAAACAGTGATGATCAAACATCTTGATAACCTTGTCAATTTTGCCTTGGTCTTCAGCCTCGGCAAAAACAAATGTATTGAAAACCTCTAGTGCTTGATGTGTACCATGGTAAATAGCAGGGCAATCTTCCATGTATCAGTTTTGCTATCAAGTCCAATGGCTTGCAGGTACAGCATGAATCTTTGTTTGAACAACTTCCACTCATGGTCGATATTTCCAGTCTAATTTACAACATCAGGGGACTTTACACTCTCCATATCCCTGACTGATTCTCACTCTGCACACTCCTGGTGCTTCTTCCACTCCTGGTACCATGCACACTACCAGTCCCATGTGATGTTTCTTTTTATTGTAATAAAGAAATTGGGTTCTTTTAAAATAACTATAGTTTATTAACTAAAAAACATGACTATGTGGAGGCATCCATCTTGAATCCTTGAGCTGCAATGAATAGTTTTTGATTCCCTCTAGTGGTCAGGATGCTCATACTATTTCTGGCTGAGTTGCCTGATCTGCGCAGAGTCTGTCCCATTCAGCTCCAAAGCGATGAGGAAAAGAGAAAATAACAAAAAAACACACTGAAAGTAAGATCCAGAACAAAGCAGTCGCTGGACGTCTGAATTAAAAAGGAATGCTGAATATCCAGCAGAAGAGTAAAAAACTGAATTCATGGTACATGCAAATGATCTCGCATAAGAACAGGAATTGCTGATTGTTTCAATTTGTTGAATTCAATATTGAGTTCCTCGGGTTATAGATGAGATGACAACCTTCAAGCTTCTGATGGGTTTAATGGAAATCACATAACAGAATAAACACAGAGCGAACAAAGATGTAGTGGAAAGGAGGCAAAAAGAAGATATGGGTCACACTTGAAGTGTTTGGTAAAGTGGCCCATCTTGAATTTGCTTTCTCAAATGTGGAAGACGGTAACAAGAGCTTTGAATGTAATACATGAGAATGGAAGAATTGCAAATTAGATTTCTCTTTTCAGATTTCACTTTTTAATTTAGATTTTCACCATCTGTTGTTTTCAATTAATGTTTGCTCCTGTGCTTTTGCTCTGCAATCCTCCTTGAAACCGATAGGGTCTCAGATCTTGAGTCATGCCCAGGAATTTCAGCAAAATAAACTGGGCTCTGTCACTAGACTCCATGTGGATGAACATTCACATCTAAGGAACTCTGGGACAGTTTTCATGGCTTAACATAAATAACTGGAAATGCATGCCAATCTTTGTCTTCTGTTTTGTTTCATTTGTACAGTGGTAGTCTTACATTTTCACATTGAGCATCTGATCTCATAATAGAAATGTGTTGAGTAAATAGACAGCATTTTAACCAGAATACCTTTGAGAGCTCAAAAAGCCATTCAAAGATGTTACTGTTGAAAATCGCATTGGAAGCTGAAAAAGATCCACAGTTACAGTATAGATTTAGAACTCAAAATCTTGAATTTGAAGATAAACAAACTTGCGTTTATTCAGATTTCAGTTTTATTGTCAGTATACATACCTGACATCACATACAATCCTGAGATTGTTTTTCCTGTGGGCAAGGCAGAATTACCACTAATTGGTAGTGTAAAAAAATGTACACAGCGAGTACTTGTAAACAAATAAAGGGCTGTAAACAGATAATGAATGTAAACAAACTGACTGTGCAATACAGAGAGAATGAAAAGAAAATCAATAAAGTGCACAAGTAAGAGTCCTGAAATGAGTCCTTGATTGAGTTTGTTGTTGAGGAGTCTGATGGTGGAGGGGGAAGCAGCTGTTCCTGGACTTGGTCATGTGAGTCTTGTGGCACCTATTCATAGCACTTTCCTGATGGTAGCAGCGAGAACAGAGCGTGTGCTGGGTGGTGTGGCTCTTTGATGATTGCTGCTGCTTTCTGATGGCAGCGTTCCCTGTAGATATCGTCGATAGTGGGGAGGGTTTTTGCCTGTGATATCATGGGGTGTGTCCACTAACTTTTGGAGGTCTTTACGGTCAGGAGTATTGGTGTCCCCATACTAGACCATGATGCAGCCACTCAGCACACTTTTCACCACATGCTCGTAGAAATTTGCCAGGGTTTCTGGTGTCATACCAAACCTCCACAAACTCCTAAGGAAGTCAAGGCACTGATGGGCTTTCTTCAGGATGCCATTAGTGTGTTCGGTTCAGGAAAGATCCTCTGAGATAGTGACTCACAAGAACTTAAATTATGCAGCACCTTCCACAACTTCATAATATACTGTTTACTTTCATGCCACAGAAGTGATTTTAATGTCTTGACATTATGTGAAAATTATCTGCCATTGTAATTTTAAACAATTCCAATTAAAATAGTGAAAGAATGATATGATGATTTGTTGTTCATTGAAGAGTGAGAAATGAAGATTAGACCAGAACAATGAGGAAGCACCCCTGTTCATGGAATATTTTTATCTTCCATTGATGTTAAATGAATCCTTGTTTAATATTTCATCAAAAGTTTGGGATCTCCAATGGTGCAACACTGCTTTAGTGGTACAAATTCAGCTGAGGTTATGTGGTTGATTTGATATCTCAATGAATAATTCTCATTCAGTCACACAGCAGGAATAGAATTTTCTGATTCACTAAAGCAGTGCTATTGGCATCAAAGACCATTTGCACTCATCCTTTTTATTTATTCCCGTCAACTTTCACCTGACTCTACCATTCACCAACACATGAGGGACAATTTACAGCGGCCACTTAAAATGCCAATGAGCAGGTCTTTGGGGATATGTGAGTAAACCAGAAGATCTGTAGGAAACCCACACATTCACAGAACCAATGTACAAACTCCACTGGAGAGTGCACAAAATGAGGATTGAAATGGGATCACTGGCATAGTGAAGCAACAACTCTACCAGCTGTGTTTCTGTGTCATTCCAATAATATTATCTTCAAATTTGATTGAGACAAAGCTCTTCTGACACCAAAAATCGGTCATGTTTTATTTGTGAGACAGCATGGTAACTATTTATATTGTCCATTTTCATGCCACGGAGGTAATGCTAATTCCTTGACATTGGCATAATTCCTTGATATAGCATAGCAGTTAGCCCAACAATTGTTACAGTTCCACGGATTGGGACTGAGGTTCAAATGCCGTGAGTTTGTACGTTATACCTATGTCTGTATAGGTTTTCCCTGGGGGCTCCTGCTTCCACCCACCCTCTAAAATGTACTGGAAATTGTACGTCAATTGGGTATGATTGGGTGGCAAAGGCTCGTTTGAATCCTCACTTTGTGTACTCTCTGAGTGGAGTGGAAAGGACTTATTGCCATGCTACATATCTACATTTAAAAAATGTAAAATTTAAATCGTTATAAAGTAAAAAAACAATGGCACATAATTTGCATGTAAGCAAGTCCAATCAATGGTGAAATAACTTGCCACAAATTGAACGCTTAATTTGTCTGCAGAACTATTCCATTGTTTGATACATAGGTATATCACATGGTTGTTGCCCAGGAGGATCATAATATAAACATGTACATGCACGCACATAGTCCCACGTTGAAAGATAAGAGTAAAGGTAGATTCTTCTTAAAGGAAAAGAGAAACATTGAAGTGAAAGGAGGTATTTAAAATAAAATGAGAGTCCACTTCTGTGTAGAAGTTTCCTTTGTAACTAATAGAACAATGTCCAAATATTTCTAGCCCAAAACATTTTGATCAGTGGGTGAATCTGCTATTGCTTCCCTGAACTCAGGTAAATACATACGATGTCAGTGATTTTACACAAAAGGCTGGGAGCTTTGTGCTGTACGATTACAACAGTAACCACAGCATTTTTGGTTAAAGAAAATCAGAAAATATTCATTCATATTGCAGGCAGTACACAGTGTGCTGCACCACATTGTGTGCCAATCGACAAACCTACCGCCAAGTTCTTCAATTAGAGGTGATTTTATTTTAACTGTTCTCAGGGGCTAAAGGCCTCTATTTTCATTGCCTTCAATTCTCACTCACCAAGCACTGTGAAGCAAATTAACCATGCTTCATGTTCAGGCAGTGGAGAGGTGCAGTTCTCAGTCAATCACTGAATGTTATGTCAAGCCACCTGTTAGTATAAGTAGCAGTCTGATCTATTAGGGAAATATTTTGATGTGCTTGAAATGAACAAGATTTTGACCAATTAATCAATGAAGTTGTCATTACACCCTAGTAAAACACCAATCTATTTGTTTCAGAATAGCTCTGATTTTGGAGTTACTTTCAACTTGCTGACAGAAATTCCCAAAAATTTTTATGGGGTTCAGAGTGTAGTCATGTTCTGTCAACACCTGATCTTCAGCATCCACTGCTGGGAATCTATGAGTAAGAAAAGAAGCAGTTTTTTAAAAAACTTGCTTTGATATTGGAAGGAAAATCTGCAGGCTGGCACAAGGTCTACACTGCTGTGGATTTCATTCAAATAAGTGAGGAAGATCGAAGATGCTGTGATCCAGGAATAAGTGCACAGCTCATGAATGCTCTATGTACTCCATTCATGGAGTAGGTGTCTAGTTCATGATATCCAAGGGCAACTCCCTTTGCAGGCTCCACATTGGTAATTGTAAGGTGAAGCTACTTCTTTTGATTCCAATTTCAAATGTCAACTCAGAAAATGCCAATGCTGGGATCATCATGTCTGAATGTTTATTGTTAATTTCTTTCAGGCTAACAGAAATTAGTCAGTTTTGTCTCTCCTGATGCATGTTTGTGAAGGAACAGCACCTCCAATTGCTTTTCCACTGAATAAACATGAGAGTATAATGCATTTACCCAATTATAACCCCATCTGAATAATTCAAAATGCAAGAATGCATTCATGACGACCACTGAGCAAGAAGTACTCACCTCCTCATCTATCCACTGTCACTCACTCTGACATCTCTCTCTCTCGCGCGCGCGTGTGTGCTGGAGAGCATAATACTTCTATAACAGATGTGCCAATTATGTATCTTCCAGCTTCACTATAATAAAGACAAAACATTGACTTCAAGATTGTAACTCTTCAAAAATTTCTCCATGAAGTTGTGTGATTTCAGTAGTCCATAGAAAGGATTACCCCCTCCATAAATCTTCGTCCGCGAAGCCAAGCCAAAGAAGAAGAAGAAGAAAGAAGAAAGGATTATGGACAAAGCAATCAAGACCATGAGTTACAGAAACATCTCTATTTACATTTTGCATGACCCTCTTAATGTAGTCATGAAAGTGTACACCACAGCATGCCTATCTATACCAATTCAAAGTTCAACTTCAACTTATATACATGACATCACATACTAGATGCCATGTTCATTCAAATACCTGTTCAGATGCCTCTTAAATGTTGTTATTATTCCTTCCCCCAGTACTTCATCTAGCAACTCAACCCAGATATCAGCTATTTTTTGAATGCCACATTTACCTTTCAGATCCCTTTAAGCCTCCTCTCTCAGAGATTAAAGACATGCCCTCTCATTTTAGATACCAGTCATGGGAAAGAGACACTACCTACTCTAGCTATGGTCTGATCATTTCATATACAGGTGCCTAACCTTTTAACTGGGATTCCAAACACTGGCAACCTCCAAAAACTGGCACTTTTTTGGGTAGATGATATTACACATAAGTAATGTAAATTTCCTGTAATAAATTATAAAATTTTCAGTGGGAGCTCCCCGTCGTCCCTATCCCTGTGGCCATTGCCCCTGCACTGAGGTGTCACCGCGATCCAGTGCGGCGCTGCATAAACTCCGGGCTCGGCAGTACTGCAGCCCTGTTGCTGTATCTGGAGTTAGATGGGGAGTGGGGAAATATATGGCTGGGGGTGGGGGGATGGACGGCAGCAGCTAGAAGCTAAGCATTTGCTTAAAGGGACCAAAATGATTCAGAAATCTGCAAGATTCTGAATAGCAGCAGATGTCCAGTCCTGATGATCCCATATCAAAGGTTAGACACCTGCACCCCTTCATGTCACATCTCAGCTGTTTTGTTGCTGGGAAAACAGACTCAGCCATTCCAATTCCAATTTCTGTTCATAACTTATGCCTTCCAATCCAGGCAACAGTTTTGAATCTACAGCTTAATCATAACTTTCTGTTGTGTGGAACTACACACAATGGTGTGGCCCAACCAATGTTTTGAACAATGTAATATGTTATCCCAACTCTTGCCATCAATGCTTTGGCCGATGAAGGCAAGTAGGCGAAACAACTTCTTCCCCACCCTGTCTACCTGCATTACCACTTTCAGGGAGCTAAATACTTGTATCCCTTGGTTTCACAGTTCATTAAAAACTCCCCAGTGCCCTGATCCTCATTTTGTATGTCCTGCTCTAGTTTTACCCAAAATAAGAACAAAAGAAATAGAAGCAGGTGTAGGCCATATGGCACATGAAGCTTGCACTGCCATTCAGATTCAGAAAAAGAATCAGATGTCATGAACATGTCATGAAATTTGTTGTTTTGCTATAAACTACATTTTAAATACAAATAAATTAGTGCAAAAAGAAGAGAAAGTGGTTCATTGTCCATTCAGAAATCTGATGGCCGAGGGGAAGATGCTATTTTTGTGTCTCCTCTACCTCCTTTTTGATGGTAGCAATGTGAAGATGGCATGGCCTGAGTGGTGGGGGTCCACCACTTTTTTTAAGACCGCTTCTTGTAAATGTCCTTGATGGAGACTGATGGCCATGATAATGCTGGCTGATTTCACAACTCGCTGTTGTTTTTTCCTATCCTGTGCATTGGCGTCTCAATACCAGACAGTGATGCAAATGGTCAGAATGCTTTTCACGCTACACCTGTAGAAATTTTTTAAGAGTCTTCGGTGACAAACCATATCTCCTCATACTCAAAGATCATGGCTGGTTTTCCCATGGAATCAACTCTACTTACCTGGCTATTCCCCTTAATGCATCACTTCATACTTTCTGTATTAAATTCCTTCTCCTATTCCCTTGCCTATTTTTCCAGTTGACCAGTATCTTGTTTTAACCTTAGACCATCTTCTTCACTATTCAGTCTATGCTCAATTTTGATGTCACCTGCAAATTTACCAATCATGCCCCGCATATTCCCATGCACATCTTTAATGTAAATGACAAACAATAAACAACCCAGCACCAATCCCTGTGACACACCACTGGTCACAGACTTCTAATCTGCAGTACAACTCTCCACTGCCACCCTCTTTCTCCTACCATTCAAAACATTTTGTATCCAAAATGTTGACGTATGTTCTAATCTCCCAGGCTAACCAACTTCGGGAAAATTTCTTTGGGAGAAACTTTGGGAAAAACACAGAAGTCTGCAGACACTGTGATTGTAGTAAAATCAAACAGAAATGTGGGAGGAACCCAGTCAGATTCCAAAGGAGATAAAGATAAAGGCTTGAGCCTTTCTTCAAGGAATAAGCAAAGAGAAGGAATAACTATATGGACCAGTATGTCAAATCAATTCTTTTGGGTTACCTCTTTAAGGAAGCTTAGTCAAGTTCACAAGATGTGATTTCCTGTACATGCTGACTCTCCCTCATCAGTTATTGCCTTTCTAAATTCATACCAATTCTGTCTCCCTGAATCTCTTCCAATAACTTTCCCATCACTGATGCAAGACTCACCAACCTATACGTTCCTGGTTTATTCACACTGACCTTCATAAATAAAGCCACAACATTAGCGATTGTCATGGCTTTTCTCACCTGTGGATAGTTACACTGGCTGGTAAATTTAAGGTGGGGGCGTATTTGGAACACGAGAGTCTGTAATTTCAAGGCATTGGTCAATGTTGCGGTTGTTCTCTTTTATTATGTTTTTAATATAAGCTTCAGAGAATTGTGATTAAAACATGAACTTGCAACTTGTCCTTTATGTCAATAACTGCAACTTGGATGTATTTGAAGGATTTGCTGTATGAAATCCTTTAATATTTTAGTATGGCATAGTACAGATGTAAATTAAATCCTAAAGGCATGCTGTATGGTCATGAATATTAAATGTTCAAAAGAAAGGAAGATGCAAGATAGCTTCTCAGGATGATCAGTAAGAGACGAGTGCATTCTGACAGCACATTTTATGGCAAATGCATGCTTTTGTAAACAGTTGAGTCACATTTCCTTGGCACCTTTGACTTAGGTGAGTTTTCACATTAAAAGGCAAGTACTTTGGAGAGAGCACAAGGCAAAAATGCACCATTTTCTATTCACCAGACAATTTTGCATAAAGTGCCACTTGCTTGGCACATAAATGTCCCTGGCCCTTTGAGAGATATTCACAATTGTCTTCCAATGCTTTTTGGGGCCCTCCATTTGTGAGAACTGATGGCGCCAATTTAAAAAAAAAACATTTAATTTTGATTTTATCAACAAACAGTACCAAAATTACCATCACAGATAAATAATTAAATGTGAATTAATCATTGATATATGTTCCAAATATAGCCCCTATCCCCTCCCACCCCCCAACAAAACCCTAAATAAATGAAGAAAGGAAAAGGGAAGAAAGAAAAAAAGGTCAGAAAAAAGAAAAGAGAGAAGAAATTGAAGGGAAAAGGAAAAGAGAAGAAAGGAGCTATTGAGATCTGGAATCCAATTCAACAAAAAAAGGGGCAACTATTTTTGTCTAGATTTCAATTAAAGGAAGAAAAATGAAGGGAACAAAAAATAGAGTTAATGTCTTATTGATTAAGTATTCAATGCTATCCCTTTGTAGGTAAGGTTCCCTTGCTTGAAAAAAACATGTACTTATTCCTTAAATTGTAAGTGATTTTCTCCAGTGGAACACAACTATGAATTTCAGTATTCTAATGGACTATTTCCAAGAGAAAATCAGACGCCCAGGTAAATGCAATATATTTCCTGGCCACTGTCTATGAAACCCTGTTTGGTACTTAGAGAGCCTCATTTTAGATCTTGCATCCACAATATTTCCCAGGAGAAACAATTTTGGACTTAGAGGCAAATGTTTCTCAATAATTTAATTGAGTAAAACAATACATTTTCCCAAAAGGGTTTCAATTTGGAACACGACCAGGTAGAATGTACTAAAGTACCTTTTTCTTATCCACGTCTAAAACATATATCAGAAAAAATAGAGTTCAATTTATGTAATTTTTGTGGAGTAAGATATAGCTGATGCAAAAAATTATATTGCACCAGTCTATATCTTACATTAATTGTATGAGTCATACAGTCAGGACATAAATTCAACGAGGTCTTATCATCAATACTAATATTCAAGTCTGATTCCTGTCTTTGTTTTGATCTATAGAAATCTCATTTAGGAGTACCCGATTGAAGTAAGGAATACATAATTGATGTGAATTTATTTGACTTTCCCATGGTGCCAATCTTTGATCAAAGATCACGGTTGGGGTGTCACAACATCACAACCTCCTTGTGGCCAGCACTTCAATAACACATCCCACTACCATGTTAACATGGATGTTCATGGCCTCATGCTACCAGGTTGAGGCTACATGTAAATTGAAGGAACAACATTTTATAGTTCGTCTCTGCAGTCTCCAACCAGATGGCATCAATACCAACTTCTCCAATTTCCTGTAATCCCCCCCAACCCTGTTCTCTTGATGTCCCTCATCCCTCTGAATCTCTCTTTCCCCTGTCCACACCTTCCTTCATGGCACTATATGCTCGGCATCTACCACCCTGTATAAAGAAAATGCCTCGCACATCCCCTTGAAAATGCCCTCCTCTCACCTTAAAATGATGCCTTCCAGCATTTGATATTTCCACTCTGGGAAAAATACTCAGGTAATCGAGCTTATCTATGTTTCTCATAATTTTACATCCTTCTATCAGTTTGCTCCTTAGCCTCCAATGGTCCTGAGAAAACAAGGTAAGTTTATTCATAAAAATATATTCAAGAAATAAAAAAAAATTCCATGGCTTTCAATACATCCATAGAGTCATTCATTCTGTACATTCATAGTGTTATCAGTTTTATATATTGGTAGAATTAGCACATTGTGTGTAGAGATTGTACTTTTTGACAATCTATTGTCACTTGTGGCTTCCTTGGACAAGTCTTCTGCACAGAACTCATCCCCTCAGTGTTGGGTGGCAGAGGGACTTGGGTGGCACTCCTTTCCACAATGAATTTACATTGACAGTACATACTCTTGCAATCTGGAATGTATCAGTCAGCACCATTCACCAATGGATGTTTCTTTGCAATGGAAGACTAGCAAGTTTTGGACAGATCAAACAACCTTGGTTCAACGTTGGTGATATCTCTGGAGCATTTGATGTTTGCCTCAGAATCCTCACTTGTCCCACTGTAGATCAACAAAGATTCCTTTTTGGATTTCACTAATGAGCTGCCTCTTCCTCCCAAGTCCAATTACAGGAAAATGGGACAAATATCAATAGGTTTACTGAAAGAGACATTTTGGGCATAAACCTATTTTCTCTACTTGGACACGCCAACACAGCAGTACAAGATCCCTTTTAAATCAACATTTTACACAGCGAACTCAGCAGCATGTTAAACAATACTGAAGTGGTAAACGTTGTTAATCATTGCCATCTGGGTTAAAAGGTAATGGATTTAAATTCCTCTCCAAAGGACAACATCTAAGGATGACACCTCAATGCAGAATTGAGAGAGATGCAGAATATCCCATTACATCACTTTTGAGAAGGATAAGGGTTATGCCAGACAAATGATAAATGAAATGGGCCGATTGGCCTACTTCTGCTCTTATATCTCAGTCAATATATTCAGTCTATCAAAATAAATTATTTAAACCTTGCCGTCAGTCGGATCTTTCTGTAAGACATTGGCTGCCAGACTTCCTGCATTTCCTGTAAAATCATGAGAAAGTCCACACAGTTATTCAGGCCACGAGAGATGTGATATAAATCTAAGTTGTGCTTTTTGGGGTGTCAACATTAAAAAGTTAATTAAAAATTAAATAAGAAAATTAACATTAAAAATGACCACTACACCTTGTTTTGCCAACTGAACTTCAAAGCAAATCATAACTTTGATTCTCTTTGACTTTGCGTTCATTTTATGCCTTGTTGCTTCTTGTTGACATGTGAATTGAAAAGATCAACTTTATGGGTCCTCATTTTGATGTCTAATTTAAATTGGATAGATAACTACCCCCTCCCCTCCAAATTGGACTTTTTGTGTAAACATTACATGAAGAATTTGCAATTTAACTCATTGTCTGATTATTTACATTTATGGTTTTGAATTTGCATCAACAAAATTCAAGTTGTATGTCAGAATTTTATTAAGTGGTTAGCTTACATTCCATGAAAGTCTCATTTTTTGCTGACATCCACCTCCTAATGACAGAGCTTGTTTATACTTAGTGAGCAGCAATAGACATGGGAGCTTACAGGGTCTTAGATGACTGTTATAGAACTGCCTTATTCTATTTGTAGCAGAATGCAAACCCAACCAAATTGCATGGTAAACAAGAATGAAAAAAAATGCATAAATGGGGGTGAAAAGTGAAAGATAGATTTTTAGCTACAAATAACATATCTTAAAGAGGGTATTTCTATTCAGACAAGTCATTTATTACAGTTGTCAATTTCTTTCTTTAATTCTCTTGTACAGGTACACGGTCCTTTATCTGGACACCTAAAATCCGGAAATCTCCAAAATCCAGTAAGTGGGGAGAGAGGCGGCTGGCGCTTGGGGGAGACGGGCCGAGGGACTGGCACTTCAGGGAGGCAGCTGAGCGACCGGCACTTGGGGGAGGTGGCCGGTGCTTGTGGGAGGTGGCCGAAGGACCGGCGCTTGGGGGAGGAGGCCGGCGCTTGTGGGAGGCGGCCGAAGGACCGGCGCTTGGGGGAGGTGGCTGGCGCTGGTGGGGGGGGGGCAACTAAAGGTCCGGCACTTGGGGAGATGGCCGAGCGACTGGAAGGTGGGGGGGGAGGGTGGATGGATACGGCAGCATAATTCGGGTAGGCTTTCCGAAATCCGGAAAAATCCAAAATTCAGAACACACTGTCCCCCAAGGGTTCCGGATAAAGGATCGTGTACCTGTAATTTAATTTAGTTTAGCCCTTCCGACCCATGAGACTGTGTCGCCAAAATACCCGAATTAACTGACAACCACCATACATTTTGAAGGGTGGGAGGAAACTGGAGCACCCGGGGAATGTACAAACTCCTTGAAGACAGTGCTGGATTCGAACCTGGGTCGCTGACACTGTAACTGCATTGCATTCCGCTAACCACAACTCTAACTGGGCACTTTTCAGCATTGTTACCAATTCAATAAAGCTAATTTTAATGTCTTTAAATGCAAGAAATTGTACAAAAATAAAAGGAGGTAATATTTCCTTTTTATTGCAAGTTTACTTTGATTTTGAAGCTTAATGTCAGGTTTAGTGATGAAGATTTAACTTCATTATGCTATGTGGGAATATTTCTTTAAGGGCACATCATGTCTATCTTGTGTCTTGAAAATAATAAGATTACGTTTAAAATTTCTGTTTATAAATAGGTTGGCTAGAACTTAGTGAGCCCTCGAGAATTTTAGAAATATTCCAGAATAAAGTACTCTAGGCAATGCAAAATGCAACCACTTTAATCTTCTGTAAAAATTAAAGGCAATGTATCTCAGAAATCTTTTGTATCAGTCGGTCAACTTTCTTTTTGTCTAAACAAAGATCAGAGTTGGCTTTTGTTCTCATGACATTTTAAGATATACGAACATTCATTTTTAATATGTGGAACCTTTCTGATGTGAAGATCTCTTTGAAAGCTGGTTATTTAACAAAAAAAAAATTACAGTTTATTTAACAATAAGATGACTTGTTTTGGCATCAATTTGTAGAAATAAATGTCACAGTCTGACCAATTATTTGAATGTCCTTGCCTATCATGGCTTATTTCTCTGGACATGGGTGAAAAACAGTTAGGATAAGCACAAAAGCACTACGGTTCTGCATTAAGTTCCCAGTTTTAACCCCTCAACTATCAACACTGAACATATTTTGTTTATTGTTAAAAACTCCCCAAATCATTTTTATGGGTGTTTTCAATTTTATTAGAAAAATAATTTGACATCCTGCTGTGGGTTTTTTGGCTACCGTCAATTTCAGAAACAGGCACTGAGCATGAACATATGAGGAACCTATGACTGCTAAACTCTCTTTGAATGTATTAAATATATTCGGCTCTGGGGTTTAGAGAAAAACATTCAGTTGGTTTCCAAACATCATTCAAAAATTCCTGTCAAGGTATGCAGGTGAGAACCCTTGTTTCTTGCTGTCAGATATGTTTACGTATGAAAAATGAGCACGTGGATGAAATAGCAAAAGGCCATAAAAGCCTTAGGATTTGAAACTTGGTACAAGCCAGAAGTTGAGGTAAGGAAAGAAAATAATCCAGTAAACATCGAAGACACAAATTGCACATTAATGAACAAAAGCCAGTAACTTTGAAATTCTGCTTGCATGCAGATAAGCACAGAAGTGGGAAGCTCTTTCAACAAGCTTCATGACACCAGAAATTGCAGGTAGGTGCAACATTTGGAATGGTGGTTTTGTGTGAAATTGGGTCTTTGCCTATTAAATTCTGTCTGAACAAAGCAGAAAAATGTCAGATGTCATTTGTTTTCAATGTTGTGTTGTTTGAGAACTGTTAAACATCCTCTCTGACAGAAAATGTATAATATTTGCAAATACAAAGCCTAATTTTGTTAGAATTTAGGCATTGCTGGTAGCACTGGACAATAAAGAATATGCTTCCTGAACACTACTTTTGGATGTATTTTATGGATTTTGGGCCGCTGATCATGAAAATCACCTTAAAAATTTCCTACCATATAATTTTTTTTATACATAATCAATTTTTGTGATTTTCGGTCATATTTTAAGTCTATTTCAAGCATTAAAAGCCATGAAATGCAACATGACATTGAAAATTCATTTTCTGCTTTGTATTTGGACTTCTTCCCTACTGATCTTGGTGCAGTCAGTGATGAACATGGTGAAAGGTTTCACCAGGTCATAGTAACCATGGAAAAGGGGGATCAAGGCAACTGGAATCCATCAATGCTGTTGATTTTTGGACACTGACATGAGAGGCATCAGATGTTGAGCACAAATGAAAATCAGTGGCAAAACATTTTTAGGCAGTTGAACTAACACATGTCAGCATCATTATGCAATTAAACATGGTAAAGTCTATTAAAGCTAATTTAATGTGTCTCCAAATTCCTACATGATACAGCAAATTATCTTTGTGTTCAGCTTGAGTTGTCCACCATAATCCCCAAGTTTTTTCAGAAAGAAAACCTTTTGATAAATATTTGTTGTCCAGGGTACTTTTAAAATGCTGCATTATAATGTACTTTTTCATCCCTTTTCTCTTTTAGTTTCTCCTCTCTTCCATTTTATATTTTTACACGATTGCAGACAGAAATCTGACATTTTTGATTTAGACTCTTGTGTGGATAACAAGGATTTGAATCAAATAGGCATTAACATGTTAAAAGTGCCAAAACAAAGACAACCTATCACAAATCTACCTACTTTCGATTTAATAGAGTTGTGATGATGGGGGATGGCAGAGACCATCTCACTCCCAGGAGATAATATTCGAATTAAGGTGAATGACACATGATCTTTGTCTGTTCCCACTTCAATAAAATTTGGCCAAGTTTTCAGGACCCTACAAGTAAAGTTGTGATTACTGTGTGAGAAAGATAAGTGATTTGGGAGGTCAAGAGAAGCATCACACCAACCTATTAACCCTTTAGCAACTGGATCTTATTCCCACTATGTCTTCTTTAATCTGTCTCCTGGCCTGCAAGGTTTTCCCATCCCTGCTGCCATCCAATGTGCTCCAGGGGCTCTTGAGATTTCTCTATCACATCTGTCAGCCCTTTCAGCAATCTTCTCTCTCTTTCCCTGATCTCTCCAAAACACTTCAGTCTTTTCTTCAACTCTGATATCTGCCTGCCTCCACTCTGTCACTTCTGGGTAGTACTGAAGGCTGACTTACTTGATATGAATCATTGTGGCCATGAAAAGGGGAGGAAAATGTTTCAAAGTTATCCAAGAGTTAAATGTAGTGGAGCATGTAGGAATATGTGCTTCTGTATTTCCTAGCTTCAAAATGAATCTTGCTCATTCTCCACCTCAGAATTAATATCAGACCTTATGCAACTGAGTGAGGGTTTTTCAGCCTGATTTGTGAAGGGACCATGTTAGCCCCTGCTCTTCTCCGGATAATGCAATGTTGTCTAGACTCTAATTATACCAAACCATGGAGTAAAAAGCTGAGAACTATTCACCCTCTGCTCATTGAAAACTCCAAGCCAGAATATTTATTCAGCAGTTATCAATAGATACAGTTTTGTAGTTGCAGATCAAATTATTGCCCTGTCCTTTGCACATAGATATATCAATATAATTTGTGATAAATTCACCTACCTTTTGAAATGTTAGCACGCATACAATTGTGCATACTAAAATAAGATTAATTGTAAAATAAAGATGGATGACACAAATATTTTCTCATTATTTGTTAGGTTAGTTTCAATAGGTATTTAGCTCCAATGAAGATGAGTAGATTGTGTCATTACTTTCACCGAGGGAGAAGTAGCATGGAATGTCCAATATCAATCAACGATCAACTAACAAAATTATCTTGTACATTTCATAGCTTCATGGTCCAACAATTTCATTTGTGGGATATTATTAGAATGTAGCAGACTTCAACAAGGATTTTATCTGAAGGCTGCACCTGGCAATTGGAGTCAGGTGACTCAGGCAGTTGGATTTGAAAAGCTCAGATCAGCAGGAAGTTGATTGGGCAAAAGAGATCAAGTGATCCAGGGAACTTGTGACACAGAGTGGTATTAATTCACTTCAACTCAGCAGTTTAGAGAGTCAGTACTTTTTTTTTGACTGGAGCGCCACAAACTAAATGCAGTAGGTCACTAGGAAATTTAGAACTAACTAGGTTTTTTTCTACAAGCAAAAAGAAAAAGATTTCCTCATATTCTTCAGGTAAAAAATGATATGTATATCACCCCCCTTTCTCTATTAAGGGTAACTGGTTTCATTAGAGCTAATGGATTATTTCCTATTAATGTACTCTGGTGAAACGATTTTTAAGCTGTGCTCTATATATTTGAAAAGAATGTTAATATATAGTATTGGTTTTGGATTGTTCACAGCTCTTGACATTAATCCATTAAGGTTACCAGAAAAAGAAAGCACTTAAGAAACATCAATGATGTACTTAGGCAGTGTATGCCAGGATTCATTGCTGACAATTCATGCACAGTGTACTCCCCTAAACACCAACATGTTAGCGGCCTGATAATCTACTCTGGGGTTAAATATCAAACAGATCTCAAGGCCAACTCCCCTATTGTCTTTTTCAAAAATTGTGCAATAAAATCTGATATGTCAAGAGAGCAGTTGGGACAAGCTGGGTAAAAAAAAACTCACTTCCCTTGCATGGTATTGATTTTTCCAGGGAGGAATTGAAACCCCAATCTCTGGTTCAGTAGTGAGTGTGCCACCTAAAACTGATTTGAAGTATAAAATAGCCTCTGTATTTATAAGACAATGGGCTAGAAATGATCAAGCATGTTAAAACAAACATCAAAGTTGCCCTGGAAAGAAACTCCAAGCTGGGATTTTAAATGGGGATGGTGGTTGAAATATGTTCAGGAATAAATTGTGGTTTTGTGGGTGGGGCATAGATATTTGAGGGAAAGAGTGATGTTTTACTGGGGACCAGGGAGAAAGGATAATGAGGGAAGATATTGTTCAGGAAAATGTTTTGAGAAGTAGTAGGGAAATGTCCTGGGTGATCAGGGGAATGATTGAGAAGTGGTTCTGATATGATCAAGGTGGGTCTAAGGACATGAAGAAGGAGATAGTAGTGTTATGAATGTAAAAAATATCTCAGTTCAGTAGTTCTCAACCTTTTTCTTTCCACTCACGTACCACTTTAAGTCATCTCTATGCCATCGGTGCTCTGTGTAAGGGATTGCTTAAGGTGGTATGTGAGTAGAAAAGGAAGGTTGAGAATCACTGCTCTAGACCCAATTGTCACTGAAATATTTTGCTTGAGAAAAACTGTCATTGGCCCATTTCCTTTGGAGTAATGAAACTGTGCACATAACAAGTCAGTTAGGTATGATTAAAACAGTAGTTTCAAACTTTTTCTTTCCAACCACATACCACCTTAAGCAATCCCTTACTAATCACAGAGTACCTATGGCATAGGGAATACTTAAAGTGGTATGTGAGTGGAAAGAAAAAGGTTGAGAACTTCTGTCATAGTGTGTTTCATGTATTCTGGCAGCAGCCCAGATAAAGATGGTTTATTTAACTAATACCAGAACAAGTCTCAATCATTTGGTTAAGATCTGCTTTATTGATTGAGAATCACATCATGCCACAGCCTGATCTGCACCATACTAATTTATTTTTGAATGATTGTAAAATGAGAGTTGCATGCCTTCTGATACCACTGTGAATGGCCCACATACCTCAGTTCAAATGTGGAACATATGCAGCTTGAAAATCTGTATGTGCACTTTCTTCTCCCTGAGTACTGGGTCAAACTTAGCCATGTTTTTTTCTTAAATCCATGACATTGTCCATAAAATATGAGACTAATTGAAAGAGTTTCTCAATCACTCTATTTTCATAGCTGTGATATTATTTTAGAGCAAGTTGTAAATGGTTCATTGAACAAGAGTTAGCATTTATTGCTAATTTTTAATGTTATTATTTGATGATGTTACCATTAAGTGAAACAGTAGCCTATTAGCAAAAACATATTTATGTGAAAACATTGATTTTTAACACTAAGTGAAATGTTATTGATGCACAAATGTCTAGTTTTACTGTAGCAGAAAAATCTTGGATAGTTCAATCGTGTTTGCTACAATGCTAATGAGGAACTATTTAAGGGTCAATAATTGAATGGTACATTGTGCTCTGAGTAATGTTACAAGAAGGATTGGACGACTAACGTATGCTTTGTTGGTGCACTTTGGAAAACTACATAGGTTAAATTCAGCCCAGCTATCTCAGCAACAATCATGTTGAAGTAATATCCAATGAACATAAAATGATAATGGCTTGGTTACATCCATATAGAAAAGTCAAAGTACTTCAGGAAGTAGGGGTGTGGATATATGTGTATATCCTGTAGCCGCAGGATGATGTTGGTTCCTTTCAGTTACTTTGTGGGGTTTGATTATGTGTGTCCTGAAGTAGCTGTACAGGCCAATCCTTGACAGGCCCTGCTTCCCACAGACTTCGCAGAGGGGCAATGGGGGCAGAAGCTCTGTTGTGGGACTTCCTGGCAATGGGGGCAGAAACTTTGTTGTGGGACTTCCTGTGCCTTTCCTCTGTTGCCTCTTTGAGCTTTTTCTCGGCTGTATCCACACCTTTTCTGATGGCATCCCCTCCACTGTGAGCGATCTAGAGCCAGATCCTCCCATGTGAATGGGGGAAATGTCAGTTTTCTTGAGGGTAAATGTATATACATAGACATATACTAGATGTGTGGCATTTACTTCTTCTCTGTGGATTGTCACTTGGTTGAGGCGAAGAAGCCTGAGTGATTCTGGGAGTGATGCCATCTGGAGCTATGCTCCTAGTAGGGTCATCCATGGCGGTGAGGTCCTTGATAAAAATTAATCCAACCAAGACCAAGATTAGACATAAGCCACTTAAGAGCCCATAAATAGATCAACGGAAGAAAGTCCGTACTTTCTAAAGCTTTGACCTCGAGGTTAATCATGAAGAGGTATTTTATAACAACACTGAAAATATTTTTTCTCACTTTTCTTCCCTTGTGCATCTTTGATGGATCAAACAGAAATACAGTACTGGTAATGTGTTTTGTTAATAATCCTTTTCACTCTGAATCTCTTCAAAAACGTCAAAGGTTGAGTAAGATTTAAGTATTCATGTGATCTGATTAATAAAGTTTCCAAAATTTGTGATTTTTTTTTGTTGTGAAACCAGTAATTACAGATTACAGGATTAGTGTAAAATTCCAGTCTCTCTACATGGCATGTAAATAGTGTACCAAATTTACTTAATTATAGCATTGCAGTGTGGATGTTAAATCAAAGCAGAGTATCTCTGCAAATAGCTCAAAAATTACAGGCTGCAGTGGGTAGCATATCTGGAATGGCAGATAAATTCTGTGACGGCAGGCAATAATGCTCAGAAGGGTGTGGCATGCAGAGTGATGATCTTGGTGCCCTCCACTTTAAAGGAGGTTATAGATGAGACCTGTCATGTATTAATTACATTCATTGCAGAGGTATGGATGCAGCTGCCCAAAAGGTGCTGTTGCATTAGAATCTAATGGTCTTTCCTGCCACCAGATCTCACACTCACATTCAGAGTCCCAAGAGTGGCATTGTAACAGCTAAATCTGATTTTTCTCACTCTGTGTGGGAATGTTGTTGATCACCTTTTGACCTGTGAATAAATGAAGCCATTTTACAAAATAGAACTTCCCTCTGTGATCATAAAGAATTGTTTTGTGATGAAACAAATTATAGTTAATGGCCTTTATGCCATTTTACCATCCTGTGGTCCTGCCACAGGATTCACAACTTCTCTAAAGAACCAGCAATGATTACTGCAGAGAAACATCACGACAACTTGTCAGTGACAATGACAGATACACAGACATAATGATCTTTAACCTATTCATATGGAAGCTGTTTCCATACTTTGAGATTTTTCCAAGTTTATCAGAAGGATTGTGTTTAGTTGTGTGAACTTGTTTACTGGGGCCCATAAGAACATGAGAAATTGGAGCAGAGTTGGCCTTCTGGGACGTCAAGCCTGTTCTGCAATTCAGTAAGATCATGGCTAATCTGTATCAGCTCCACCTTCCTGCCTTTATTTTATAATCCTGATTCTCCCAGCTATGCTAAATGAAAATACTGAACTGTATCTTATAAATATTTTAA
This sequence comes from Narcine bancroftii, assembly GCF_036971445.1. Lineage (NCBI taxonomy): Eukaryota > Metazoa > Chordata > Chondrichthyes > Torpediniformes > Narcinidae > Narcine > Narcine bancroftii. Next base: position 32,108,445 of record NC_091474.1, read on the forward strand.
AAGAGATAATTTCTACTGTTTCCTTGGGCAGAACATTCCATAGATTGCTTCCTTGGTCACAGACCGCCTCAGAATTTTATTGTTTTGTTTCATGCCCTTTGCAAAATAATTTCCGTTGGAATGTCAAACTTCTTAAAAATGAAATTTAAAACTGAATGGACAAAGGACACTCTCATGATGTAAGGATATTAGTGTTGGACACTAATGTTGGAATGTCAAATTGTAGATCATTTTGGTGTTGCTACTATGAATTGATTTTTTTTTTCCCTGAGAGTGTCACCCACTTTGACCTGTAAGATTATCATTGCTGTCGAAACACATTTTATTCGCATGCCCTTGACCCTCCTTATTTTGTTTGTGGGAGTGATATCACAGCAGAGATGGTGAAAATATCCCGGAAACGGGATTAGACTAATGGTGGATATTGTCGATGCAGTTTCGCTATTCACAATTTTATGGTGTCTTATCATGTTGAACAATGTTCAAACACTTCACAAAAGGAACTTTACTGAAGTTAGCAAGGGATCATTCTCTCTCGGATATTATGAATCCACTAGCAATATTTATTATTCGAAAGTCTGCTTGCATGCTCTTGTATTTTGCAGAAGCATTGTGCATTAGTGGGATTTTTCTGAAAGGAGAGTGGGGAAAATAAATACAGTATCTGAATGAATTTGGCTTCTTTCCTGCACTACGGAATGATTCTATCAAAGACAGGAGGTACTTGGATCTTGGAAACCCCCTCATTCAGGGTTGGTACATGTCATTATGCTGCTAGAATTTCCACACATTTTCTTAAAATACCTAGCCACAAGACACAGTGAGGAGACAGAGGCATACAACCTGCAGGAAAAAGAAGAGGCTCCAAGCATTGCAACTCCTAACTCTAATCTAAAAATTATTATTATACTTCGATCTTATCGATCCATCTTTGTAATAACTTCATGTGCCAAGTAGAGAATAAAGAGAAATGAATGAGAAATAAAATGCAGCACTGGAGTACAAAAGGAATAATATGCTGCCAAATGTTCCATCTTTTATGAGGTATATAGAACTAAGCCTGAAGAAACTGAGGTCCTCCATCAGCCAGCTCCCCATCATGACTACCAACCCCCCCCACATCTCCATCGGGCACACAAAACTCAAAACGGTCAACCAGTTTACCTATCTCGGCTGCACCATTTCATCAGATGCAAGGATCGACAACGAGGTAGACAACAGACTCGCCAAGGCAAATAGCGCCTTTGGAAGACTACACAAAAGAGTCTGGAAAAACAACCAACTGAAAAACCTCACAAAGATTAGCGTATACAGAGCCGTTGTCATACCCACACTCCTGTTCGGCTCCGAATCATGGGTCTAACATCGAAGTACTCGAGATGGCAGAGGCCGACAGCATCGAGTCCACGCTGCTGAAGATCTAGCTGCGCTGGGTGGGTCACATCTCCAGAATGGAGGACCATCGCCTTCCCAAGATCGTGTTATATGGCGAGCTCTCCACTGGCCACCGTGACAGAGGTGCACCAAAGAAGAGGTACAAGGACTGCCTAAAGAAATCTCTTGGTGCCTGCCACATTGACCACCGCCAGTGGGCTGATATCGCCTCAAACCGTGCATCTTGGCACCTCACAGTTCAGCAGGCAACAACCTCCTTTGAAGAAGACCGCAGAGCCCACCTCACTGACAAAAGACAAAGTAGGAAAAACCCAACACCCAACCCCAACCAACCAATTTTACCCTTCAACCGCTGCAACCGTGTCTGCCTGTCCCGCATTGGACTCGTCAGCCACAAACGAGCCTGCAGCTGACGTGGACATTTACCCCTCCATAAATCTTCGTCTGCGAAGCCAAGCCAAAGAGAAGATAGAACTAAGGGTCTGTCTGCCATCTGCCATGGGTCTAAGAATCCCATTTCAGTGTTCAAAGCAGAGCAGGGTAGTTTTGTCATGTCCATGTTTAACACTGAATCAATGGATCTGAAGCAGGTAAACATCATTATCTCATTGCTGGTTTCAGGGTATTAAAATGGAAATTTTACTGTCATATTTTAAAACAAAGAAAGCACTTCAAAAGTACTTCATAGTCAATGAAGCACATTGAGCTTATGAGAAACGCAATGTAGAAGTTCTCTTTTTACATATTTGTGAGGATATTCTTTATTGTAAGTACTTAATTCTTTAAAGTCTAAATCACGACATGAGGCAGCTCTCAAAGAATGTCTATTATATTCTTACATCGAGAGTAAGGAAACTTTGACACGTTAATATGTCTTTGTCTCTGAACTGGATCTGATTTTAGGCTGTATATTGCTCGCCATATATGTTGAAAATGCTTTATATTATGAATGCTCCTCCATAGATCACCACTGGTATTTTTACACTTCATTAGGTAGATCACTAACTGGCCTGCTGCATGTTTGAAGTTGAAAGTAGCAACTGCCCTCAGAAAAGACAGATGCTTTGAGGGGAGATTAATAATATTAATCCTAAAAGGATTTTTGTGTCACTTCAAGGGTGATCAAAAATTTTGGATAACTGTGGGAGCATTCTTTAATAAAATTAACACTGAAATATTTATTTTCACACAAATCACAGGAGTATGTCAATTGCATGTCTTTTGCTGAAGCAATTTTTGTTAAAACAGAAATGGTAACAAAATTAAATATCTCCTCAAATTTCATTCATCAGACCTGCTACAGTGAATACATTGGAAAGAGAGAAACAAAATTGAAAGTGTCAATTTGATCAATTATTCATGCATTCAGGATCCTTGCGAGGGCTAGTGCCAGATTATTTTACACCCTAGGCTGGGCTGAGTCGAGGGAGGGGGGCTGACCTGGCTGAGCAAGGGGAGGGGAGGCGAGGTGAACGGCGGCCTCATGTCGAACTATGACAGTACCAGAGCCTCAATACAAGCACAAACTTTTCCATACTGTCATCATTTGCAGGTTATTACGGAGGTGCTTCCAAATTGTGGCAGATATGAGCACACAAGCATTATCATTGCTCAATACAAAAAAAAGTTCTATTTTTGAAAAAAAAATGAAAGATTGAAATTCATGAAAGCAGCTGCAAAATAGATTTAATTCCTGCAAAGCACAATTTATTGCTGGGGAGGAAAAAGCATCCTCGATGCTTCGTATTGCACAGGTTGCTTTGGTCTGGTCTGGAACATATCAGTAGGCTGAAGGGACAGGGGAGGGTTCAGAGTTGGGACTCCGGCATCGGGAGCTCCCAATGCCGACTCCAAAACCTCTCCTTGACCTACCTGAATTGTGGGGCAAATCAATTCAGACTTTAAATAAAACAAACCTTTTATTTACAGATCTCATCTCTCAGACTCTCCCTCCTCTCCAATTTACTGTTCGAACATCAAATTCTTTTCATGCCTGGTGTTCACTCGATTCATGCGTGCACGGCATGTGATCCACACCAGCAAATAGCCCAATCAGCAGGGAGCACACACAAGGAGAGGGCAGGGCAGATCAGTGGCACCTGTTTTTGAGCTGTGATGGTCTCACAGTTCATTAATATGCAGTGCGGGAGGGCCAAGAGGTCGGAGCACTGCCGGGCTGAAAAGGCAGGGGAGCAGTTGTTCCCCCTGATCCCTCCTAGCCACTAATCATTACTCTTGCATTATTCATCACCAGATATAATTCACATCCACACATGTAGGCACAATATTGTTTTCATTTGCAAACAAAAATCGAAAAAACAAGCAAGTCTACGGCTCCAACACCACCCTTCCCCAGGAAGCCTGGGTCACACCACAGGATGATCTTCAAGTTTATTGTAAATAAAAGCCTATTTTTCTGTAACTCCAGTCTTTTGAGTTATTGATAGTGCATCACATCATAGCCTTTTAAATCCAAGAGCTATATTTAGGTGTTGGAATGTTAAGGTGAAGCTCTTTAAGACATTGGTGAAACCAAATTTAGAATCTTGTGTGCAGTTCTGGTTGGCTAACTACAGGAAGGATATCGATAAGATTGAAAGAGTGCAGAGAAGATTTATTAAGATTTTGCCAGGTCTTCAGGAGTTGAGTTACAGGGAAAGATTAAACAAGTTAGGATTTTATTCCTTGCAATGAAGAAGAATGAGTGGAGATTTGATAGAAAGAGAGAGAGAGACTGTCCTTTTGGACAGGAGGAGGGGAATTGTCACAATTGGGACCAAAATGCTTTGACACATCTCTTCAATTGAGGTGTAAAAGTGGTTGGAAACAAGCAACTAGAATCTGCTTTGCCCTTTAATATGAGCAAGGAGATCAGAAACTTTTTGTTCCTTCAAAGAACTGTTTAGGGCTGTCCAATTATTTCCGTAACAATCACATTAAAGCAATTTAAACAATCCACTTGTAAGTAAGATGGTTGCAGAAATTAAATATCTTTTGTGCATTTTATAGTAATAATACACTGAAGATGAGCAAGATTTCTGACAAAAGCTTTTGCATGTCAATTGAATATTTAAAATTCTTAATAAGCATCCTCAATGCAAACATCACTTTTGATCCTCAGTTTCTCTAGCATTTTTTTATAATGTTGAACGAAATGCTTTCTAAGCAGTGGTTTTGACAATGTGTTACTAGTAGGAAGATTCCACATCTTTTCTGGTGGTTCCTGATGATTCAGAACCTTTTGAAAGGAGTGAATCAATTTAGAGCTGTCTGCGTGTGAATCAGATATATTTTCCAGACAGAGCTCTAATAAAGAAAGGGAATTATAACCACCTTAATACCTGAAGTCCAAATAGGTTATAAGTGATTTTTGAGACAGGCGCTTTGCTCATTTAAGTAAAAATAAAAAAAAAACATACTGATGGTAATGATGTTCTGAGCTTATTGAGAATAATAGATAGAGTGGTGTTGTTTTATAATAAAATGCTATTTTTGACAGTTTTAGAAATGTGATCTGCATGTAAAAGCTTTCATGTGCAGACTGTAAATTGACAAAAAAGGGACCTGTAATGCAGAAATCACTGCTGACTATCATATTCTGTTGGCATCAAAATCAAAATGGTAATTGTATGAAGTGTAAATGAAGCTTTGATAGATGTTTGAAAGGGTTCAATTATAAAAAAAAGTTTCAGATTCTGAATACAAAATAATACTTTGAAATGACTTTTCAGTACTCAGAATTTTCACTGACAGGATAGTTAGTTATGCATGTGCACTCAACTGAAGTTTATACTCATGGTTTGTCTTGTAGACGATAGCAAGGCTTTTGGGTTGTCAGGAAGTGAGTATTTTGATGCAGAAGGTCCAACCTGAACTGAAGAGTACAAGGGAGAGCTCCTTTCTATTAAAATCCAACCTCGGAAGAAGTGTAAAAAATGTTTGCATTACAGCAAAACTGTTGTATTATGACTGAATGGATGAATCTAGATGGTGGCCTTGCCAGTGATGGTCATATCTCATGGAGAAAAAGGAATTGCCAATTTTACAGACTTCAATATTTAAGTTCCAACAGCTTTGCCCAATTGAATTGACATCAGCATACACATTGCTGATTTTGTTTGTAGTTAAATCTGTAAACATTTAAGGCTAACTATACTATATTTCATACACATATTGTGGCTGTTATTGCTGAGGACAATACATCATCCACATCCATAATTGATTTTAGAAGATGGTGGAGAAAGTATACCTAAGGATGGAATTTTGACACAACATAAAGGAACGGGAGAGTCAGAATCATGTGTTAATTGTTGGTTATGCTTTTGCAACATATCTACTAACTTTCTTGGTTATAGTTTGTTGTCTTGTGAAGTACTGTTAAAGAAGTATTTCTGAATTCCCACAATCCAAATTGTAGGTGGTATACATTATGGACAGTGTGGTGGGAAATGGATGGGGGATGGGGTGATAGTCCATTGGATTCTTTTATGTTAGATTATTATTAAGCTTCTTTAGTGCTGTTTGGACTACACTTGCCCTGATAAAATGCTATGCATTTCTCTTTGATGCTTCGTGAATTACGTCACAGGTTTGGGAAAATCAGAGAGTGAAAAACTTTATAAAATGTACCTACCTTACGTGCACCCAGTCCAGTATTTTGGTGCACCCCAGTATGTCAGTGGCAGGTGGATTTAATATCTCAGTCTTGTGCAGATAGTTCCTGATAGTCAATGTACCATTATCAGGCACTTTGGTGTATGCAGCAATTTCATTTAAACTGCCTTGAGTCTGAAAATTTTGTCCATGTTTAACAAGAATCAAGCATGGACTTACCCAAGGAGTTGTGAATAGAAATAAGCTTGCACATTGCAGTTAAGGGAAAGCTAGTGAGGAACCATCTAAAATTGCTTGGGATTTGAATGCTGCCTTGAGAAATTCTGGCTGCAATGCAGACAATTAACCTTCACCTCTCAAAATCACTTATTTTTTCTGCCAGTGAGTACATATACAAGTATATAAATGCAGTGTCTTTAATGCAGCAAAAGTTCTCAAGGCACTTCTAAAAATTTTATCAAATGCAAGTTAAAGCTATACCACACTAGCGTATATAAATGTCAGATGGCTTTGGGCCTCAGTACACAGGTATAGCTGTCAATATTCAAGCAATTAAATTCGGAGATAATTTTAATTGCTCCAGAATTCATTACAATAGTTATAAGGCCAGTAGCAGAAGAGCACAGATACCTTGAAAATGTATCACCCTTGAGGAGATTACCAAGAGAGGGAGGATGTGACAATGAAGGGGCTTTAAACTCTGAGCATGAGAATTTTGTGGAGTCAGGAGGTGAATGCAGAATACCAGCCCATGACTTTTTCCATGAAATCACAGTCCTTGTGTGTCTGACCCAGTTATATTGCTCGTGCAAAAGGACTTTGAATATATTCAATAGAGCTGAAATTTAGAAAGGTGCAACAAGGAATGAATTCCAACCCCAGTAAATCTTCATGGCCCTCTTTGTGAACCATACAGAATTAAAACAGTGGCTTATAATTTTTGAGGATATTGAGAAACTACAATTTGTTTAGACTTTGAAACTGATTGCAACTGTAATTTCCAATTTAACCCAAAGCTGTTGTCAGCAACTCTTGCAGTGTTCTGAGAGGATCACAGGTAAGACTAGGGAGATAATCTTCAATTGCTCCAGAAGAGAGACATATTAAATCAAAAGAAGTCAATCAGATTTAAAGGGACTAAAAGGTATTTTTATATGGTAATCATGAGCCAGGTTACTGAACTGAGATCTCAAATCGAAAGCAAAATGCAATTACAGGTTCCTGGAGCACATATTGAGGCATAGAGTTTCACATACATGATACATTTTCCCAATGCACAAATGACACAGAACTTGCTAGTCATAATACCCAAACAGAATTTTTGATATCACTGCAGCAAATCTGCATGTAGGTATGTGAGCGGAAACAGCAAGCCTGAACAGAAGGAAGCAGGTCTGCCTAAACTTAAAGGCATGGACTCCATGTGCATCTTTGTTGGGGAGCATTTTGTAAAACAATGATAGATTCCAGGTGCCAGATTTCAAATTTCAATTTTCAATAATAGGTTCTGTTGTAATAGAGCCCACGCTCAGATTGCTTTGCCTTTCAAAAGTGACGTCTTTCTACTTTTCTGGAACATATCACTGACTGCTCCCAGCCTATCCCAGTTTTCAATCTTCGCAGCCACAATTCAAGTCACGTAGAAAGAGATTCTCCAGAGTGAACAAACTAATTTTAAGTTAGTGCATTGTTATTCATTCAAGTGAATATTTCATAGCACAATGGATTTATAAAATAACAAGTTTTTTCACTTAAAAATTGTAGCTTCAATTTCTACCATGGTCTATCGTGCATCTTGCAACCTTAAGAGAATTTTAGAAGCCTTCAGGTCCATCATCTTTAAATTATTGGTCCATTTATTTTTACATTATGTGTTTTCAATATTCTACCAATGGCATTTTATTTTGGAGCAATAGCACAGTGACACCTAACAGCCTGCACTGTCAGTTATTCCAGATATTACTGGCTCTCCATTAAGCACTGGATCACTGAGAAAACATCAACCCATACACACAGCTGGTCTTCATTGACTACAGCTGAGCCTTCAATACCATTATTCCCTTAGTTTTGGTTAACAAGCTCCAAACTCTGGGCCTCTGCAAATGGATCCTTGATTTCCTCATCAGAAAACCAGTCACTATGAAATGGAACCATCTCCTCACTGACAATCAACACAGGCACACCTCAAAGATGCATGCTTAGTCCACTGCTCTATTCAGTGAACACCTATGACTATGTGGCCAGGCACAATTCCAATGCTATCTACAAATTTGCTGATGACATTACGATTGTTAGCAGAATCACAAATGGCAATGAGGAAGCGTATAGAAGGAAGATAGATCAGCTGGTTGGTCACAACCTTGCACTCAACATTCACAAAACCAAGGAGATGATTGTGGACCAGGATGAAGTCCGGGAACATGACCCAGTCCTCATCGAGGGCTCAGCAGTGGAGAGGGTCAAGAACTTCAAATTCCTGGATGTCAACATCTCTGAGGATCTGCCCTGGAGCCTCCATGTTGATGCAATCATGAAGAAGGCTGATCAGTGGCTATGCTTTGTAATGAGTTTGAGAAGATTCAGTATGTCACTGAAGATTCTTGTAAACTTCTACAGGTGTACTGGGGAGAACATTCTGGCTGGTATGGAGGTGCCAAAACTCAGGATGAGAAAAAATCTCCAGAGGGTTGTTAACGGTCTGTGACATCACAGGCACCATCGAGGATATCTACAAGAGGTAGTGTCTTAAGAAAGCAGCCTCTATCCTCAAAGACCCCCACCACCCAGGCCTTGCCCTCTTCACTCTGCTATTATTGGGAACAAGGTAGAGGAGCCTGAAGATAAGCACTCAGCGGCACAAGAACTGCTTCTTTCCCTCTGCCATCATATATCTTAATGAATAATGAACCACAGATACTGCCTTACTTTTGACTTTTTCTTGCACTATTTAAAAAATTTATTTTGTAAGGTGGTTTATATAGATCTTTGTACTGTGATGCTGCCACTAAACAACAAATTTCATGACATGCTCATGAGAATAAATTCTGATTTTGAGTTTGAATGCTACGAGGCAGATTAAGAATTTAAAATCAATAAATTGGAATAAAAAGCAAGTGTCGGGAATAGTAACGATGTCACTGTTGGATTGTCGTATAAAACCATCAGATTCATTCAAGATCGGTAACTCTAAAATCCTTACCTGGTCTGACCTAACTGATTTATCAGATAACAGAAATATTGTTGACTGTTAAAGGTTGTTTAAACTTTTCACCTTTTCCCTTTAATCCTCTAGTTTTTATCTCTCCCAACGTCAGTGGAAAACGCCATCTGGCATTTACTCTGTCTATGCCCATCATAATTTTGTATACCACTGACAAATCTCCTGTCCTCCTTTTACTTTCCCGGGAATAAAGTTCTAATCTGTTTAACATTCCCCATAACTCAGTTCCTCAAATTGCGGCAACAACCTTGTAAATATTCTGTGTTCTTTCAATCTTATTGATATCTTTCGTGTCATTAGTGACCAAACCTGCAAATAAAACTACAAATTTGGCCTCAAGAATATATTGTACAACTTTCAACCAAAGATCCCAACTCCTATACTCAATACTTTGATTTATTGAGTTCAATGTGCCAAAAGCTTTCCTTATGACAATTTCTAACTGTGACACCACTTTCAGGGAACTATGTATCTGTATTCCCAGATCCTTCTGTTCTACTGTCCTCCTTAGTGCCATACCAGACAGCAGGACCAGACAACTTACCTGGTCGGTTATGGAAAACTGGCAAGAAGACCAATTGATGGACATTGTCAACCATCTCACTGCAGTAGTCCATCATTCCTGCAGGGTTCAAGACAGCCACCATTATCCCGCTACCCAAGAGGGAGACAATCGCAGCCTCAATATCTACTGACCTCCACCCTTATGAAATACTTTGAGCATCTGGTGATGGAACGCATCAAAGCACACCTCCAAGAGATGCTGGATCCATTTCAATTCACCTATAGAAGAAACTATTCCACAGATGATACTATAGCTTTGTTGCTTCACTCTATCCTTGCCCACCTGCTATTCATTGACCAGTTTGGCATTTAATACGATCATTCCCCAGAGGCTGATGGAGAAGCTGTCCTTGCTGGGATTCAACACCCCTCTTTGTAATTGGATCCTGGAGTTCCTAACGGAAAGACCACGGTATGTCCAAATCGGTAGCAGAATGTCAAGCACACTGCAGTACCTCAGGACTATGTGCTCAGCCCACTCCTGTTCACACTACTGACCAACGATTGCATCACCAGATCCAGCTTCAAGTGTCAATAGGTTGCAGATGACACAACAGTAGTTGGTCTCATCAGCAACAACAATGAGTCACACTACAGTGAAGAGGTGGAAAATTTCGTGAAGTGGTCCTAGAGTAACAATGTGGACAAGATGAAAGAGATGATCATGGACTTTTGGAGGAGCTGGAGCAACCGCCCTCCACTACTCATCAACAACTCTGTAATAGAGAGTGTGGAGAATACCAAGTTCCTTGGAGTTTACGTAACTAGTGAGCTATCATGGACACTCAATTTGATATAGAGTCCTGCAGGCTGCAACATGCTCCGATGGAAGATGAGGTATTGTTCCTTGATTCTGATTTAGCCTAATTTTAAAAGTGCGGGATTCCACAGAGAGATTGGAGTGAATAGATATTTCAAGTGGCAGGTAATTAGAATCTCAGAGTCCCTGTTCTGGACTGAGTGGAGGTGCTCAGTGAGGCAATCACCTAATCTGTTTAGTTTCTCCAATTCAGAGGTTCCCTGAATGCAATGCACATCATTGGATAAAGTAATGCTCTTTGATGGTTTATATGCCTGGATGGTGGAAAGGAGAAGCTGAAAGAATGGTTGTTACACCTCATGCAAAGTGCCTTTTGATGGGGTGTAATAGGTAGGAAGGTGAGTAGGTCATTGACTTTGAAAGGGGCAATCTCTTTGAAATTCAGGAATGGGAGGAAAATCTGTCTGTTGGCAGAATCTTGTTGGAGCTGGCAGTAATTGCACAGGTTTATCCATTGAATGCAGAGGCTGATGGGGTGGAGGGTGAACTCTGTTCTTGCTCTGTCCAGGAGTTGGAGGGGTGAGAGCAAAAGCGAGGGAAATAAATGAAAATTAGTCAAGAGATTTGATAAATGCAGGAGAGTGGAAGCCATGGTTAAGCATGAAAGAAGATAATTCAGAGGCAACTGTGCAAAATGTCTCATTATCAGAGCAAGTGCAAATGACGATGGAGGAACTGAGAGAACAGAATGGTGTACTTAGAGGAGGTAGGGTAGCTGTCAATGTCTCTGAGGCTAGCCAGCATTTCTCTTGATCAGAGATATATTTATGGGTACTTTCATGGGCTCAAGCTCTGCCTATCATTTCAAGAACCAATCTAATTGTTTGAATAATGGTGCTACTTAAACTCTTGCTGAATTCAGAAATGTTTGCTGCCAACTTTGACCTGATGGTTTTGCCTTTACATGGTCTATCTTTGACTCTTCCTTCTTTACTCTTCCTTCTTTCTTCTTTACATGATCTATCTCTGACTCTTCCTTCTTCCTTCTTTACATGGTCTATCTCTGACTCTTCCTTCTTCCTTCTTTACATGATCTATCTCTGACTCTTCCTTCTTCCTTCTTTACATGGTCTATCTCTGACTCTTCCTTCTTCCTTCTTTACATGGTCTATCTCTGACTCTTCCTTCTTTATTCTTCCTTCTTCCTTCTTTACATGGTCTATCTCTGACCCTTCTTCCTTCTTTACATTGTCTATCTCTGTCTTCCTTCTTCCTTCTTTACATGGTCTATCTCTGACTCTTCCTTCTCTGGATCATTCAGGCTCACACAATGAAGAAGATAACCCTCCGAACAGAAGGATCCTGCCCATAAGAAGGCTGAACATTAACCTTGACAACTCTTCATTTCTCTTCTACCTCTCCTCTCATCCTCTCAGATCATTACTGACCTCCATTCTTTGGAAGTTGCATTGCAGACCAGCAGCAATAGAAAACTCACAAATCCTTGCCAAATTCCTTGTTGAAATATCTTTGGATGAATGGTTGTCACAACTCCCATTTTCCTTGCAGAGGGGAAAGGAAACGAGTGACTTTCACGATGCTTCCAAACCCCAAGCAAGGGTCAGTCAAAATGACCATTACTTTGGTACAATCTGATGCAACAATTCTTCTGTTGTCGAAACCCAGATTCAGGTCAAGCAAAGTGGCCTTTCCTTTCGTCATGGTGGTTCAATAATTTCCCCTGACAGGAAAAATCAGCTGAGTTGTCCATTTCACACAAAGTCACTCTTCCTCTGTGTTCATGAAATGGCTGGTGGTTAATAATGAATGTCTCTATTTCTTTTAAGTGAACCACTCACATGACTCTTTGTAAGTGTCCTACTCACATTACTCTCTCAACACCTGTTTTTCCTGGATACTCCTCCAGAGTATCAACATTGTGTATAGCTTGTACTTAATGGTGCCATCCAGTCTCTCCATAACTGTGTATAGATGCAGCCTGTATTAACCCTTAAAGTGACAAGTCATTAAATGAAACGTGAGCTCATAATAGAAATCTCTCTCGTTCAATTCCTAAACCACTTTCTGTTGCATCTTGCAAACATTGAAGTGCTTTAATTTGGCTGGGCTTGTTTCCAGCTCCAATGCGAATAACTCCAAATGGGAGGGCGATGATGAAACAATCATTTCAGTTGTAGCTTGGACAAGTTCTCCATCTGAAATGTAAAATTGCTTGCCATTTTCACCAATTCTGCCTGACTTGCTTTATTTGTTTTTGTTTCATTTCTTCAGCAAAATCATCCTTTTGTTTTCAGCAAATTGGAAGGAAAAATATAGTTTGATGTTTTAAAATGAAATACTGATTGACTCAACTGAAGAGTTTCAATTTCTTTGTTTAATTTACCTCTCACAAATCATGAATTTATCTTTTGCTCTAGACATTGTGACCAATTGCATATTCTGAACATTATTTTCTTTCTACTGAAAAGGAAAAGTGTTATCTAATCAATACAGCATACAGCTGAATTCTGTTTCAAATATAATCTCAAAAATGTAATTGATTTGCAACCTGTCAATCAATAGAAGCAGAATGAGACAGCCAGCTGAGGAGAGTAATGATGTGCAGACACTTTCCAAAATGTAACCAGTTTAGAAACATCAGCCTCAAAAGCATTAAGCTAGAACTTCCATTTGCAAGGCTTAATTCCATTCAAACCAGTAGGAAGACTGGTTGTAATTGCAGAAGGTAACTGGTGAATTTAGACAATGTTTAAACAGTGACTATATCTGATGTAATAGACTGAAAGGGTAGTGCAAGTGTGTGTTGCATTGTTGGTGAGAGTGCTCCTTGTCCATATTGTAGTGGTATGCCATTAGGCTTGTCACGCAAGCGGCGGGGCAGCCAGCCAAAATGGCGCCGTCGGGGGTTTCCTCCCAACCTCGGCACTGAGCTCAGAAGCCCATGCTTGGCAACCCACGTGATGCCCCGGTGACATTGCCCCCCCACCCCTCCCAGTGCGGTTCTCAGCCAGGTCAGGGCTGGGAGTATAAGACCAGCCAGGCAGCCTACAATAAATCAGTTTTGCTTACTGAACTCAACCCGTCTGGTTGTGCGATCCTTCAGTTAGCAGTGTAACTGCCGCAACAATTGGTGACCCCGACAGGTTCAAACGTCTGAACCCGACATGAATGACCCTTCGATCAACGCTATAGCCATCAAGCTTCCTGACTTCTGGGTTCAGGAGACGGAGACCTGGTTCAGCCATACAGAGGCTGAATTTCACCTCTGCCAGATTTCATCAGATTCGACCAAGTTTTACCATGTGGTCGCTGCCCTGGACCAGGCCTCCACCAAACGAGTGCTGCACCTCGTTCAGCACCCATCCGCAGAAGATAAGTACGGGACCATCAAGTGGGTGCTCACCGACTCCCTCGGCCTCTCCAGGTGCCGGCATGCCACTCGGATGCTGTGCCTCAACGCCTTGGGGGACAGAACTCCAATCGAGTTGATGGACAAGTTGCTTGTGCTCATGGGCGATCACACCTGCAGGGGCCTCAAAGAGCATAGTCAGAAGCAAGTCATCCACTTCAGGCCTCTGCTTCTTCCACCAGTGCTGGGGAGCCTAGGCTCTGAAGTGTTGTCAGCCCTGCTCATTCCAGGGAAACGAGCAGGCGGCCGCTGTTAACGGCTGCGGTGGCTGGTCAAGAACACAGCCTTCTCTACCTGCAGGATTCAGTCAGTGGCCAACGCTTCCTCGTCGACACCAGGGCCCAGATCAGCATCATCCCGGCCACAGCCATCGAGTCCCAGATCCGGCCTTGAGGACCTCCCCTCCGTGTAGCCAATTTGACGGAGATCCGAACGTATGGAGACAAGACCGTCCACTTCCAGATCGGCCAGCGGAAGTTCTCATGGAGGTTAATAATTTTGTTCCTCCCAACCGCCATCCTGGGTGTCGATTTCCTCCTCGCCCACGGATTCCTGGTCGACATTCGAGGTAGGCAACTGGTAGATGCCCGTACCTTCCAATCTGTTTCCATCAACGCCTCCCACACAGAATAGCCGCAGATGGCTATGGTCAGCATACCAAAGGACGAGTTTCAGCATATCTGGATGAGTTCCCGTCCCTCCTCAAGCCGCAGTTCTCCGCTGCCTCACCATGCCACGGGGTGTTTCATTACATCCCTACCCAAGGCCTGCCTGCTCCCGCTGAATAAGCTCCAGATAGCGAAAGAAAAGTTCTCACATCTGCAGGAGCTGGGGATCATTTGATGCCCTGACAGTCCTTGGGCCTCACCACTCACCTGGTCCAGAAAGCCACTGGTGGCTGGCTCCCCTGTGGAGATTATCGATGGCTTAATGACGCGACAGCACCTGACCGTTACCTGATCCCTCACATCCAGGACATTTACGGCCAACCTGCATGGCGCGAGGGTATTCTCCAAGGTCGACCTGGTGCGCGGGTATCACCAAATCCTGGTGTACCCTGAGGACATACCCAAAATGGCCATCATCAACCCCTTTGGCTTGTTCGAGTTCCTACACAGGCCATTCGGGCTCAAAAACACCGCTCAGACCTTCCAGCGCCTTATGGACACAGTGGGCAGGGATTTGAATTTTGCATTCATTTACCTGGATGACTTCCTTGTCAACAGCAGAGACCCGGCATAACACAAGTCTCACCTGCGCACCCTCTTCTCCCGACTGGCTGATCGGCCTTTCGATCAATCTGGCCAAATGCCAGTTTGGGAAAGAGTCTATACACTTCCTGGGCCATACCATCTTGGCTGAAGGAGCTACACTTGCCGCTATGAAGGTCGCTGCAGTCTGGGAGTTCCCACACCCAGACAACCTCAAGGGGCTACAGGAGTTCGCGGGTATGGTCAATTTCTATAACCACTTCGTTCCAGGTGCTGTGCGCATCATGCAGCTGCTCTTCACCCTCATCATGGCCAAAGTCAAGACACTCGCCTGGACACCAGAGGCCAGCAGGGCATTCGAAGCCACAAAAGACGCCCTCGCAAAAACTACCCTGCTCGTCCACCCATGCACCAACCTGCATATGGCACTCTTCATCGATGCCTCTGCCACAGCAGTCGGTGCCATCCGCGCTGTCCTGGAGCAGCAGGTGAATGGACAGTGGAAACGAATGGCATTCTTTAGCCGACTTCTTCGCCCGCCAGAGCGCAAGTATAGCACCTTCGATCGTGAGTTGCTAGGCATGTACCTGGCGGTGCATCATTTCTGTTATTTCTTGGAGGGGAGGCCTTTCGCCATTTTTACCAACCACAAACCCCTCACTCAGGCGCTTGCTATGGCAAGAGATCCCTGGTCGGCCCACCAACAGCGTCACCTCTCCTTCGTTTTGGAGTTCAACACTGACATTCGGCACAAGGCGGGGAAAGACAACGTGGTCGCTTATCGATTCTCACGACCGGCCATTTGCGCGCTGACATCGTCAGACCCTTACCCGTTTCCTGAGGTAACCGTTTCCTTTTCACAGTGGTAGACTGCACCATTCATTGGCCCGAGGCGATCCCAATGCCAAATGCCTCCACGGACTCCTGCTCCCGAGCACTTTTGAACGGTTGGGTTGCCCGTTTCAACATCCCGAACCATGTCACCAGTGATCGGGACACCCAGTTCACTTCTGCGCTCTGGGCTCAGCTCGCCAACAGGCTGGGAATTGAGCTATATCACATCATGACCTATCACCCAGAGGCTAATGGGCTAGTCAAACGATTGCACTGCCACCTTAAGTTGGCACTTATGGCCCACCTCACTGACCCAGACTGGGTGGATGAGCTGCCTTGGGTGCTCATGGGCATCCGCTTGACACCCAAATAAGACCTAAAGTGGTTATCAGCCGAGCTGGTCTACGGTGCACCGCTAGCCCTACCTGGTGAGTTCGTCAATGCACCTCACAACCCCCAGCAGTCACCGCATGGTCTACTTCCCTGCCTCCGGGCCCAGTTGGACTCCTTCACAACCCCACTGCCGCCCGACAGGGCACACGGACCTCTTACATCCCCCGTGAGCTGTACTCTGCAGAGTACATTTTTGTCAGGCTGGCCTGTCCAGAGCATCTCTACAAAAACCATACGAAGGGCCGCACAAAGTCATCCAGCGTCAGGATGCACTTTCACACTGGACATCGGTGGTAAGAGGGAATTGTTTACGGTGGACAGGTTAAAGCCAGCCCACCTCAACCCTACCAAGATAGTAGTTGTGGCCCAACCCAAGAAGCGAGGTCACCCGGCCAAAAAGGATATTGGTGCCAGTTCTTGGGGGGTGGGGGAGGCTGTGTGGCGGTTCACCATTAAGCAGGTAAACCGGCCATGCTTGTCACACACGCGGCAGGGCAGCCAGCCAAAATGGCGCCATCGGGGGTTTTCTCCCGGTGACATCGGGTCCCCCCAGCGCAGTTCTCAGCCAGGTCCGGGCTGGGAGTATAAGACCAGCCAGGCAGCCTGCAATAAATCAACCCGTCTGTTTGTGTGATCCTTCAGTTAGCAGTGTAGCCGCCGCTACAATATCTTAATTTTGACAGTAAATTTGTTTGTCAGATTGTTGGTTAATGAAGTAATCTATATATTAAAGTCTATTAAATCACATACAGGCTAAATTACTTTTCATGTATTTTTATTTTAATGTCTTCATGGCCATTGTTCATTCAAAGCTGTAGTTCTCATAGATTATCAAAATAACTATACAAGCCAGCATATGATGTCATGCACATATGTGAAATGGAAACTCTGGAATTGATAATATAATGTAGGTGGTTATTTGTTTCATGCTGCAGTTGTGGTCTGTTAAAAACAAGCTGACATTATCATAGAGTATGTTATTGTAGCAGTTACTTAATGCCTGGCTCCTTTAGTGAAGAATCTCATGATGTCTCATTGTGGTATTTTGATATCCATTCCACGCTCTGCTTTAGCTTCAAATGTTATGCTGCTGAGTTCAAATTCCTTTATTGACATGGACATAATCACACTAAATTTGTCAACTTTTGCTTGTCTTAAAGGTGCACAAAGAGGTTCCACTAGCCCTGTGCCCCGACATTTAAGAGAAAGAGAAGCAGAAGAAAGTCCTTGCTATTAATCAACATTTCTGTATATTGGGTAAAAGATGTACTTGTGGTGGCATGCTACTAGGCAGGCGAACCAGCCCCACTTGTAATCCATGCAGCGGGGCAGCCGGCCAAAATGGCGCCGTTGGGGGTTTACCCTTCTGGGGGACCACGTGACACCTGAGTGACGTCGGCGCCCCCCCCCCACCCCCCCCCCCCCCCCCGCGCGGTTCTCAGCCAGGTCCGGGCTGGGAGTGTAAGTCCAGCCCGGCAGCCAGCAATAAACCAGATTTCTGCTCACTGAGCTCAACCCGTCTGGTTGTGTGTTCTTTCAGTAGCAGTGTTGCTGCCACTACAATTGGTGACCCCGACTGGTTCAAACGTCTTTGAACCCAACATGAGCGAACCTGGGATCAGCGCTATAACCGTCAAGCTGCCTGACTTCTGGGTTCAAGAGCCGGAGACGTGGTTCGGCCACGCGGAGGCTCAGTTTCACCTCCACCAGATTTCATCCGGCATGACCAAATTCTACCATGTGGTCTCCACCCTGGACCAGGCCACCGCCAAACGTGTGCTACACTTCGTTCAGCACCTGCCCGCCGAAGACAAATATGAGACCATCAAGCGAGTGCTCACTGGAACTCTCGGATTATCCAGGCGTCAGCTTGCCACTCGGATGCTGCACCTCGACGCCTTGGGGGACAGGTCCCCAGTGGAGCTGATGGATGAGATGCTCACGCTCAGGAGTGATCGCACCAACTGCCCACTCTTTTAGCGAATTTTCCTTGACCATCTGCCCGATGACATCCGGCCATTACTGGCCCAAGAGAGCTTTACCGACCCGAGGAACGTTGCTCAGAAGGCCCAAGTGCTATGGCTCGAGCGATTCCCAGAGGGCTCGGCAGTCCAGCAGGTCACGAGGCATGGGCATGACCATGCCAAGCCTACCCCTAGCGCTGCAGTAGAACACCCAGCCCCTGCAGGGGCCACAAAGAGGATAACCAGGGGCATGCCATCCACTCCGGGCCTCTACTTCTACCACCAAGGTACCAAGGCTCGGAAGTGTCGTCAGCCCTGCTCGTTCCAGGGAAACGAGCAGGCTGGCTGCTGTTAATGGCTGCGGTGGCTGACCAAGTACACAGCCTCCTCTACCTGCGGGACTCAGTCAGCAGCTGACGCTTCCTCGTCAACACTGGGGCCCAGATCAGCGTCATCCCAACCACGGCTATCGAGTCCAGGAACCAACCTTGAGGACCTCCCCTCCATGCGGCCAATGCAACAGAGATCTGGACATATGGGAACAACACAGTCCACTTCCAGATCGGCCAGTGAAAGTTCTTGTGGCGGTTCACCGTCTTGTCCCTTCCAACCGCCATCCTGGGTGCCGACTTCCTCCTCACCCATGGCCTCCTGGTGGACATTTGAGGTAGGCACCTGGTAGACACCCGGACTTTCCAGGCCATTTGCCTTGACGCCTCCCGCACAGAGCAGCCGCAGATGGCCATGATCAGCACGCCCAGAGATGAGTTCCAGTGAATCCTGGACGAGTTCCCGTGAATCCTGGATGAGTTCCTGGCCCTCCTCAGGCTACAGTTCTCCGTTGCCTCACCACGCCACAGGGTATTCCACCACATCCCCACCTAGAGTCCACCGGTTCATGCCAAGGCACGCCGGCTCCCGCCTGACAAGCTCCAGGTGGTGAAGGAAGAGATTTTGCATCTGCTGGAGCTGGTAATCATTCGGCACTCCGACAGTCCATGGGCCTCGCCACTCCACCTGGTCCCAAAAGCCTCCAGCGGCTGGCACCCCTGCGGAGATTATTGACGGCTCAACAAGGGGTCAGTTTCTGACCGTTACCTCATCCCTCACATCCAGGACTTTTCGGCCAACCTGCATGGTGCGAGGGTTTTCTCCAAGGTTGACCTGGTGTGCAGATATCACCAAATCCCAGTGCACCCTGAGGACATACCCAAGACAGCCATCATCAGCCCCTTCAGCTTGTTCGAATTCCTTCGCATCCTGTTCAGGCTAAAGAACTCCACTCAGACCTTCCAGCACCTCATGGACTCAGTGGACATGGACCTGGATTTCGTCTTCATTTACTTGGATGACATCCTCAATGCCAGCAGGGATTGGGCGCAACACAAGGCCCACCTACGCACCCTCTTCTCCCGGCTGGCTGACTTCAGCCTCACAATCAATCCAGCCAAGTGCCAGTTCGGGAAAGAGTCCATGCAGTTCCTGGGCCATAGCATCACGGCCGAAGGAGCCATGCCCCCCGCTATGAAGGTCACCGCTATCAAGGAGTTCCCATGCCCGGACAACCTCAAGGGGCTGCAGGAGTTCGTGGGTATGGTCATCTTCTATAACCGATTCATCCCAGGAGCCACGCGCATCAAGCTATTTGCCTTCATCACAGCCAAGCACAAAACGCTCATCTGGACCCCAGAGGCCTGCAGTGCATTCGAGGCCACCAAGGATGCCCTCGCGAAGGCTACCATGCTCGCCCACCCGCACACCTGCATATGGCGGTCTCTGTCAATGCCTCTGTCACAGCCGTCGGCGCCATCCTGGAGTAGCAGGTGAATGGACAATGGAAGCCGCTGGCATTCTTCAGCCGGCTTCTCCGCCCACCAGAGTGCATTTATAGCACCTTCGACTGTGAGTTAATGGGCATTTACCTGGCCGTGCAGTATTTCCACTATTTCTTGGAGGGGAGGACTTTTACCATCTTCACTGACCATAAACCTCTCACTCAGGCGCTCGTGATGGCAAAGGATCCCTGGTCGGCCTGCCAGCAGCATCACCTCTCCTTCGTGTTGGAGTTTACCACTGACAATCAGCACAAGGCGGGGAAGGACAACGTGGTCGCCGATGCACTCTCACGACCGGCCATCTGCACGCTGACACCCATCCTCGACTTCGACCAGCTTGCCCAGGACCAGAAGTCCGACGAGGAGATGTGAGCCTTCAGGACTGCCATCACGGGCCTGTGGTTCCGAGACCTCCCAAATCCTAGCGGCGAAGGCACCGTCTTGAGTGATGTCTCCATAGGCACCCCGCGGCCAGTGGTTCCCCAGCAGTGGTGCAGGCAAGTCTTCCATCACATCCATGACCTTTCGCACCCGTCCATTAGGTCCACAGTCCGGATGGTGGCAGAGCGGTTCGTCTGGCATGGGCTGTGGAAGTAGATCGCGGGCTGGGCCAGAACTTGCACCCATTGCCAGATGTCCAAGGTGCACAGGCACACCAGGGCACCCGTGCAAGAGTTCGAGCAAATCTGGGAATGGTTCAGCCACATTCACATGGACATAATCGGGGCCTTACCAGTTTCCTGGGGCAACTGTTACCTGTTCACGGTGGTAGACCGCACCACTCGTTGGTCCGAGGCGATCCAGATGCCGGACGCCTCCATGGACTCCTGCTCCCGAGTGCTGTTGCACAGTGGGTTGCCCAGTTTTGCATTCCGAATCACCTCACCAGCGATTGGGGTGCCCAGTTCACCTCTGGGCATAGCTCGCCAACAGGTTGTGGTTAGAACTACACCGCACCACGTCCTATCACTCGCAGGCCAATGTGCTGGTCGAGTGTCTGCACCGCCACCTTAAGTTGGCACTTATGGCCCGACTCACTGGTCCTGACTGGGAAGATGAACTGCCTTGAGTGCTCCTGGGCATCGGCTCCACGCCCAAGGAGGATCTCCAAGCGTCATCAGCTGAGCTGGTCTATGGTGCACCGCTGGCACTGCCTGGTGAGTTCATCAACACGCCTCACAACCCCCAGCGGTCACCTTATGAGCTACATCCCCACCTCCGGGCCCACTTGAACTCCTTTGCACCCCCATCGCTGCCCAGACATGGCACACGGCCATCTTACATCCCCAGCGAGCTGCACTCCGCAGAGTACGATTTTATTCAGCGGGGCCTGCCGGCGGCACCTCTGCAGAGACCTTACGAGGGGCCGTACAGGGTTGTCCAGCGTTAAGTGTCTACATTCACGCTGGATATCGGCGGCAGGCGGGAGCTCTTTACCATGAACAGGATGAAGCCAGCTCACCTCGACCCCACCGAACCAGTGATTGTGGCCCCGCCCAAGAAACGAAGCCGCCCAGCTAAAAAGGACATTGGCACTGGTTCTGGTTGGGGGGCGGGGGGGAGCTGTGTGGTGGCATGCCACTAGGCAGGCGAACCGGCCCCGCTTGTAATCCACGTGGCAGGGCAGCTGGCCAAAATGGCGCTGTCAGGGGTTTCCCCTTCTTGTCAGCACCGGGCTCAGAAGCCCGAGCTGCGGGACCACGTGATGCCCAAGTGACGTCAGCACCCCCCAGCGTGGTACTCAGCCAGGTCCGGGCTGGGAGTATAAGTCCAGCCCAGCAGCCAGCAATAAACCAGTTTTCTGCTCACTGAGCTCAACCCGTCTGGTTGTGTGTTCTTTCAGTAGTAGTGTAGCTGCCGCTACATATTTAACACAATTAAAATGTGCCAAAATGGCTCTGTTTGATTACCCTGTACATTTTTCTTTCACAGTTTTGTTACTGAATGATCTTCTTCACATCATTTTTTCCATTAGATCATTCTGTGTGTAAATAAGTTCAGCAGATGCCAACCTGTCTCAGATGACCAGTGCTTAAGTGATGACTTGCCTCTATCTCCTTAAGGGAAAGAGAAGTGAAATGTCCAACTGTCAATCCTGGAATTGTTTGGGGAGGTCTGCAGTTTACACAAGTATCTGTCAATTCAAATCTTGTCACTTAATAGATTGTGGGGGATAGTTCAGAAGTGAAATGTGGTGAATCGCCCGATACATATATGCTGCATCCAGACTTATGCAAAAGGCTGCTCACGTCTCAGAATGAAAGGATGCACAGCAGCTCTGGCACCGAAGACTCAGATGGGGACTACCATGGGACAGAAGATCAGTAACGGCTGATTAGTATGTAAATACGGACACTTCATACATCAGCCTGAATATCATTAACAGTGTGCAGTAATCTGACTCTAACCCTGACTATACATGTGCTGGAACCTATCACTTACCGCATTGAAGTTGTGACCAGTGCAATGCACATGAGCCTATCCATTGCATGCCATTCAAATACAGAAGTTACAGTTTCTAAACAGCCAAGACGCAAACTGCCCAAGCTATTGGATGCTCTGAGTTCTTCCATCAGTCATCTTGCTCTGAATTCTACTGTCAACAAGAGCTTCAAAGCTTGAATAATATTGCAGTGATCTGACTTTCACTGGTTCCCCACTTGGGAATATTATCTGTGGATGTATTGTATTGTACTTTCTTGGGATGACACCATTCATCCTTGTATCACTGGCTCTCTAAATGTCCCTCATTATCATGCATAAAACGGCTCCTGCTTGACTACATTGTTATCCATCACAATAAGAATAAAGTCTGAGGCTAGAATATCCATTCTGGTACCATTTACCACATAATTTTAAATTTGTAAAATTTAGTCATATAGCACTGTAACAGGCTACTTTGGCCCACTAGTCTGTGCCACCCAATTTACACCTCATTAACCAACACTCTGATAGGTTTTGAATGGTGGTAGGAAATCATAGCCTCTGAGAAAACCCGTGCAGACACAGGGAGAACATACCTATAGATAGCGTGGGATTCGAACCCCGGTAAAGACATTGTGCTAACTGCTATGCCAACTGTTCCACCCTGAAGTCGTATTTTCTTCTCCAGGACAACAGCCATCCACCTGCTTGGCTTCGAAAATATGGGAATCTTTGCAGAAGTTGCAAGGAAAGCAAAGGCTCACAGATGATGGTATGGTTCTTCTACGTGATCTTCCAGGATCGTTGTCTGAACAGAGTGCTCAAAACTCATTGAGGATCCCTTCCACCCCACACAGCACCTTTCAGCTGTTCCTGTCGGGAAAGTGATACAGGATTATCAATTACAACACCACCAGGCTGAGGAGCAGGTTCTTCTCACGGGCAGTGAGGACGCTGAATGACCACAGGAACTGCTCACACTAACCATCCGAGACTCTCATATTCATGAAACAATATTTATTTGCTTGTATTATGAATACGTGTCCTGCCCATGTGCTGTTTCCATGTGCATTATGTCTGGTTGTGTGTCTGCATGTATTGTACTAAGGACTGAGTTGTACAATCAGATGAGAATAAACTTGACTTTCCTTAAATGAAGGTATAAATATCTTTAGAATGTTAAATTGCATGGTCTGCCTTCACGATTTGTTCAGGAGGGAGTATTGAGTTGATCTGTAATAAGGATGGTGCCTCAGGAACAGTGCCATGCTCGAAAGTGGATTATCTCTGTTCATTCTCACTCATGAATGCAAGGAATTGCTAAGAGATCAGCGTTTGTTGTTCAGCCCCATTTACCGTGGTCTTAATTCAATGCAGTGCTTTTAGAGAGGGAGTTCTGTCACTGGCTCCACTGGGAGACAGGACAGCTCCAATGTAGATGCAAGTTAGCACATTAGAAAGAGAATGTATACATGCATATCTCAGTGAGAATCTTGTGCCTTGGGTTCATCTGCACTCGGTTTGAATTACCTCCATGACAGCTTCCCTTGCATCAGGGGAGGGCAACTACAGCCTGCGGGCCAGATAATCCAAATTTATTCAGCCTGCAACCCAATGCAAAAGCACCATGTGCACCTGGTCCACCTATTAAAAATTCAGGCAGTCCCTGGGTTATGAATGAGTTCCGTTCCTATGTCTGTCCTTAGGTCAAATTTGTATGCAAGCCATTCTCAGCTGAATGGAAGCAAAGAACCTTTCCTGCCTGTCATACCTTATTGTCCATTTAAAGCACTCTGACCCCCCCCCCCGCCCCCCCCCCCCCCGACCGGCTCACTCTGTAAAAGCGACCATATACTGCATTTAGTCCAGGGTCAACCAGAAACTACCAGACTTTATACAGTAGTTTTAATGCCATACCATTCTGAAAGCATTTGCATCTTGGAACTACAATGCCCATGCCAGTATCCTGGAGGTGACTGGGCACATGCACAGAGTAAATGGTTTGACATGTAGAGATGTATACAGTTCATGAAAGTGAGATGCAGGAAGATAAAATTGCAATGCAGAAAAGAGTAGCGGGTCAGTTTCATCTGCTTTTTAAAAGCCAGAACTTGATAACTGAGCAGGATTTATGCCATAACAGGTGAGATGTAATTTTATTCTTTCATATTGCTAAATAAATAGGTTTACTGAAAGTTTTGTTTGTGAGGTAACTTCATGCATGCACGCAAATTGATAGCATCAGTGCAGCCCACTGTTCAACCGCTGACACATCATCTGACCCACGCTTGGCAAAAGATTACCCGCCCCTGTCTTACATTTTAAGACATTACACGTGATGGCCTCTCTTTGTGCTCGGGTTGAAGCTTACATGAGATCAGCTGAAATGCCTGACCACTGTACAAGTGGTGTATGGTCAGCTTTGTGCTATATATGGCAAAGAAAAATGTCTGTGTTCTTCATGAAGCACTTATCAAGTCTGCCTCAGGATGAATATATTGTTCAAGCTTCCTGGATATATGTGAGAGAAGGACAGTATCTTGTTGGTGACTGCATGCAATCTGTACCTTTTGGAAGTGGCAACCTTTGATCATTTGCTCAAACAAACATCGCTTTGTATTTCATCTAGCCTACTCCACATACCTCTCTGCATTAATCCCATTGATCATAATTCATGGTTTCTCCAGATCACCTGAGTGAGCAACTCCATCACTTATCTGTTTAACATACTTTTCAGATTGTCTTTCCAAATTTGTTCTGCTCGATACCATTTTCCCTGAACCCTCAAACCCCACCCAGCCTGTACGATTATTATGTATACCTGACAAGCTTGTCATTAAACAGCCTCTTGGGGAGTAATGCATTACAAGACTTCACACATATGTACACTGCAGTTTTGGGACCTCTGGCACAGCCCAGACAGATTAAGAGCTGCACGATTGAACTTCCAGGTTGTCAAGTCTTAGGTTGATTTACTAGCTTTAAAAAAAACTTTCCTTGGCAAAAGTCAGCTGGTCACAAAGGAAGGTAGGCATTTCATTATTTCAATCAATTAAATTGGTTGCTAACATTACTGTCGAGGACCTCAGAGTTAAACATTACCAGGGAATATTATGAAAGAGAACCTTGTCCTTGTCTGCCACAATTTCAACTGCTGTGTATTTACAGATCTGGAAAGGACACCTGGTCTGGTGCAATACATAATTGTCTGGTGCTTGCTGAACCATACTGGCAAAGCAGAGATGCTGGAAAACCCCAGATTATTGCTGATAAAAATCAATCAGAATGAAGTGATCAACTTGTATTTAATCTGCTTCCTTCACTGAAACTATTTTTTTATAATTTTACTTTGCAGATTGCCTATGCCAACATTTTTTTGCATTGTTTGCTGATATTTAAATCCCCATTCGCTCAGTTTTACCTTACCTTTTCCGTGCTTAAGTGGAGTCACCTTTCTGCCACCAATACAGAGAGGCCCTGTTATTCCTCAGTGTCCTTGCTTTGATATCTCAGTGATTTGCTGACATGAAATATATTTACTGAAGGACAAGACAGACCACATTAATGAGTCAGCCCTCAATTACTTCAGCTTCGCTATAGGGAGAGACTGCATCTTCATCCATTGAGGGAATCATTTTTTAATACCACAGTTGTCATACACTCATCAAGCAGCAACTTGGATTTGGGAACATGTTCATATCAAATTTGCTGCTCAGTTTCCTCTCTTGTCAAGTAACCGGTAGATTTTAAAAAAAAAAGTTAAATTTAGAATTGTGTTTCCAATTCTGGAATACAGTGCAATTCCCATTGCCTCACTAAAAGGGTGGCAAAGTATCTTCAGACGTTGCATTCCTGATTTCAATAAAGCAACATGAGCAAGGCATCGTAAAAAGTTAACAGAACAAAAAATGGAAGCTAATGAAATGCCTTAGAGGTTGTTTCAAAGAATGACATCAATAGAAGCTTGATTACTAACTCATCTACCTGTTGGTGGTATGGTGCATCACATGGGGAAACTACAATGGTAAGAGACTGATAAGAAATGAAAGTGTCAAAGGAGGTGAATGTTATAATGTTAAATGGCCCTGCCTTAAATTTGAGGTAAATTTTAATCTTTAAAGTATTCTAACTTCAGTTGAATGTTTGATTGTTATCTTCCCCACCATTTTAAATCTGTTTTAATTATCCTATTTCTACTTAATCGATGTCAGCAGTTGAGCATGACTTGATTTTGAAGAAATTTTCAACATCATTCTGCAGTGATCAACACAGAAATCAATATTCTTTTCCTTTGAAATAAATTCTTCTTGGCAGACGCTACTACAAAATTAAAGAAAAATGTTATCAAGTTGAAGTGCAGTAAAGACTGATGATCGAAACCAATCCCACAATTAAAACCACTTTCTACTGATAAATGGGTGTGTGATCTATGGATTAACTTTAAAACAAATTATTTTTGTTTTTGAACGTAAACTAATTTGGTACATCATTAAATAACAGCAAACAATTAGATATTTAAATATTGCTGGAACTGTGTAGGAGAAATCAGATTGTCACGGTTTATTTGTTGAAGATCCATTACATTTTGGGTCAATTTGGACTTTGCCCCAGCCCATCCAGACAGTAAAGGTAACTTGGATCCATTGTGATGGTTCACTGTTCATCAACTTACCAAGGTCAGTGCTGACCAAATCTGTTCGTGCAATGTTAACTCTGACAGACTCTTTTCTTCATGATTGCAAAGAAAAGATAAAGGTAGTGAAGATCGGAGAGTGGTCGACGAAATTTTTTGTTTTAATAAACCTGATGTACCAGGACAAACCTGATGTACCAGGACTGTTTCTAACATTTGTGTTCACCAGCCTCTGCAGTTTTCCTTGGCTTAATTGAAGAGCTAAACAAACTAATTAATCATTTCAACCCATAAAAATGACAGGATTCATACGGTAGCATTCTTCACCAGCTCCAATTTGTTTTTAAATCCCCGCAGCAATTTATTTGCTGAATATGCAAGTTTTCCCTCATGAAAATTACAAATTGTAGTCAAGGTTAACTGCCTAATATTCTCATTCAATATTTATTTTTTTTTAAAGGCAGAAAAGGATACTGCTGAAAGTATTTTCTCTGGTTATGAAAACTGGTTTGTTAATCAAAATGACAAGGGCAATATCCTTTTGATAATACCCCTCTTATATAACGGAATCATTGAGAATAAAAATGAACTTTATTAATCAACAGCTCCTGATTAATTATTACAAAGTGATGGCCATAAATTTTCACTCATTTTAATAATTCTTGCAGAAAGCTAACTATCCCCCTTGTGATTAAGGGGCTTTTGGGGGCTAAGATGAGGAAGACTGTCACATCGGATATTTTGACAGTGGCAAGAGTACTCCATGGACAACCTTCATGAGCCTGACGGTTAAGAAAAACGATTGACATTCATGTCTGAGTATGAATTCATCATTTCTATAGGTCTGAGTCAGAATGGACAAATTATTTTTACCGAGTAAAATACCAAGGGATAACATGTGACTCAGAAGAAGACCCCCTTTTCTCCATTTTATTTTGGAAAGCAAGGTGATCTATACATCAGTTTTATTTTTCTGCAGAGATTGCTGCATAACATTGGCTAAATAATTATTTGGATGAAGAATTAAGTTAAGTTATGTGCTGTATTTAGTTTAAATTGTTCTTCCTATCACAGTAACTGCTGTGAAGCCATGACTGGTCTTTTATGGAGATCTCATTTTAAATTTTTACATAAATTTATTTTAATTAGCCAGCATTTCTTTCAATCTTTTGTCCGTTGTTTATTTGCCTCTCGTCAGTCTTTACATGTACAAATTAGTAGCATGTTACATGTAATTGTTTAACTTTCTCATAGAGAGTGCAAAAAAGCAGTATGCCACAAGGAGATATAACATCGATTTGGGGTTTACGTGATTTGAGCTGTGAAGGGAACAGCTTTGCATACTGCAGATGTACCTATACCAGTAATCACAGAAGTCCAGTGATTTCTTGCTCTTTACTATCTTTAGTTAATTCAGTTGGATGTTAAATTTAAATGCTATTTGTCCAGCACAAGGTGGATACACAATAAAATCCCCATTATCTGGCATTCAAGCAACCGACAAAAAAAAAAGTTGAGGAAATAAATAAATAAATTGTTGGAATAAATGAAAATTGAAATAAAAGTTTAAAATTGTAGAAGTAAATGTTCCCCGAAGCAACACACAAACCCTTGGTGAAGATGGGAACAGACTTTCAGCCAGCGGGGTGCCCAGGTCGTGCCCACCCACAGCAGCTGTTTGAATAAAGTTTTGATAAAGTTGTGTTTAAATAAAGTGGTGTCACTTTACTTAAATGAAGAACTGGCCAATTGCTGCTTGCCTCTGGGGCGACTCTCGCAAAATGTCCCCCTATCCTTACCTAGTAAGTGTCCTTATCTTTATTACCACATTAAGTATATTTTAAGGCTTTATCTGAACACTTGGGGAGGAAGAGTTAATTATGATGGCAGCCTGGTTACCATATCAGTTGGCACAATGCTCTTACAGTGCTAGCGACTGGGGTTTTGAAATTAAATTCAAATTTTGTAAATTACAGGAATTATCTGATTAAAGCTGATTAAAGTGAACTTTACATAACTAAGAACTACAATACTGATTTCTTTTCAAATGACTTTATATTTTGCACTGTCCTTTGTCTTTGAAACTGGTTTACTCTTAATGGGCTAAAGTATTAGTTAGGCATTGTAAGAGTGTGTCACCAGCAATCAGATAATTTGCATAACAATCTCTGGAGGTGCTGGATACCAGGGGTTTTATTGTATAATGACGACCACCGCCAGTGGGCTGATCTCGCCTCCAACCGTGCATCTTGGCGCCTCACAGTTCGGCGGGCAGCAACCTCCTTTGAAGAAGACCGCAGAGCCCACCTCACTGACAAAAGGCAAAGGAGGAAAAACCCAACACCCAACCCCAACCCACCAATTTTCCCCTGCAGCCGCTGCAACCGCGTCTGCCTGTCCCGCATCGGACTCGTCAGCCACCGACGAGCCTGCAGCTGACGTGGACTTTTACCCCCTCCATAAATCTTCGTCCGCGAAGCCAAGCCAAAGAAAGAAGATGACTACCTGGAATTCAAATTATTTTTGCTTTTGCAAATTCCATTCTTGTTCCATCAGATCCAGGCCAGTATATTAGCAGCATTTTAGAAGCTCTGAATACATTCTAAGACTTCAAAACAAAAATAATCCATAAATCCTGATCAAATAGAAATCCTCACCTCAACTGTTGAATTTAGATATGAAAACTTATGGAACTGAAATGTATCAGTGATGCATTTTTATTCAGAGAAAGTAGCTGCCTTTTGTGTGCCATTCGCAAGACCCCATAACCAACCAACGAAACGGAATTACAGTCCCTTCCTAGGACTAGTTAATGTCTACACTATGCAACGCACTGAACCAATTACTCAAGAAAGATCAAACATGATATTGGAACACAGAAACTGAAAACACAGTCGATCAACTAAAGTAAATACTAAAGTCAACAAATAAGGTGCTGATCCACTACAGTTCTAGTAAAGAAGTTACACTAACCATGGATGCTTTAACAGTGGGACTAGGAGAGGTATTATCTCAAATCACAGAGAAAGATGAGCAACCAGTAGCGTATGCTTCGCGAACATTAACCACAAGGGAACGCAATTACGTTCAACTAGAAAAAGAAGGATTGACAATAATATTTGGTGTAAAAAAAAAGTTCCGATATCTTTACTGAAGAAAATTCACAATAAGCCTCTTAGTTTAATCCTGGGGCCTCACAAAGGTATACCAGTATTAGCTGTGGCCAGAAGTCAAAGATGGGTCATGCTACTCATGGCGTATAACTATGATATAAAACATAAACCAGGAACACTCAACAGCCATGCAGATTGCTTAACACGCATGTTGCTACCCAAGACAGAACGAGAAGAAATTGTTAAATGGACGACAGAGGCAGCTGCCATCAACCAAGAACAACTTCAACAACTGCCCATTACAGCCTAGATGATTGGAAAGGAAACCCGAAAAGAGGCAACATTAACCAAGACCCTATACTTCACCCTTAATGGGTGGCCCAAATCTGAAGTCATTCCAGAAGATCTAAAACCTTACCACACACACCACCATGAACTATCAGTCGAATAAGGATGTTTACTATGGGGCACCTGTACAATTATTCCAGCCAAATGACAAACTACCATGTTATCAGAACTATACCACAACCATCCAGGAATGGTATGAATGAAGGAAATGGCCTGGATGCCTGGCTGGTGGCCTTCCATAGACACAGACATTGAAACAACAGTAAGAAAATGCAAAGTATGTCAGACAATGCAGCCAAAGATGCCAGAAGCTGAAGCTAAACCATGGAAATGGCCACCCAAACCCTGGCATCAGATTCATGCAGACTTCACTGGACAAATTCATGGGTGAATCTTTCCTTATAGCTGTGGACGCACACTCCAAGTGGCCAGTAGTTTCACAGCTGAACAACACCAAAGCAGATCTCACGAATGACTATCTATGAGCTATCTTTGCCACTTACTGATTGCCTCATGAATTAATTACGGTCAATGGGTTCCAATTTACATTTTTTAAAAATTTGCGCATGACAACAATTTCAGAAATATTTTGTCCACACCCTATCACCCAAGTACTAATGGGGAGACAGAACGTTTTGTACCAACATTCAGAAAAGCAAAGAACACCATGAAATTTCCAAATCGCAGATTTCCTAATAAGGTACAGAAACGCGCCACATTCTACCATAAAATGCATAAGGTGGAAACTCATATGAACCAGTAGTTTTCTGCATGTCTTGTTTTAGAGACTATTTTTCATATGCCCTTCATTTATCTGACCTTCACTTGACACAGCGATACATACTGCTCTGGAGGGACCCCAGGTACTTCTCTTTAACTGCTTTCTACCCCAGAAAGAGTTGAATCAATTTTAGCACCTGAAATTATGTAACGGCTAAAGTTGACAACTGCAGGACCATCCAAAGTTTGGAATTCTGTGGTCAATATCAGCCAGTGTCACATAAAGCTATTGGAGGAACTAGTAAATGTTTTAATGCAACTGTAGCGATGCTATAGATAGACTACAACTTCGAGAAGTCTAGCGAATCGCCACGGGACATCGTGATGTGGTGCACGTGGTTCAGTGATTTAAAAGAATGACTCGAGTAAAGGAGTTCTGATTTACCTGTAACTGGGTGCGTCATTATTTTGCATTCATCAGCCACCACTGCATTTTCTGTAGCTACAATTGGTGACCCCATCAGGATACTGCAGCTGTTGGTGTTAAACTACAACCCTTCTGGATGGCGGAACCAGAGCTGTGGTTTCGGCAGGCTGAGGCACAATTTCACCTCAGGAAGACTGAGGTGAGTGCAACTCGATATAATCATGTCGTCAATACCTTGGACCAAGCCAATGTCAAGTGAGTCGGAGACATCCTGCACGATTCACCAGAGTCTGGAGAGCGCAAGAATGACACTCTAAAAGTGCTCCCACTGCGAAGTTACGACATGTCCCACAGAGAGAGGGCTGCCAGACTATTACACATGGAAGATTTGGGTGTTTGCGCCCCGTCCAAACTAATGGATGACATGCTGTGCCTGGCATCTGGCCAATGGCCAGATATGTTATTTGAACAGCTCTTCCTGGAGAGGATGCCGAATACATTAACTCTTATTACGACAGAGTTCTTTCGAAGACCTCAGGACAGAATCTGCAGAGGCAGACGTCCTGTGCTGGCAAAAAAAAACACACTAAAAGGTCTTTGGACAATGTCACTGCATCACAGCTCTCTGCACCCAGCACTGCCTTGTTGACACTACTTCCCAAACCAATGCTTTCAATGGACCAGCTCCTTTAACAAGGCAACGACTCAAGTCAGCCACACAGCCTGTCGACGCTTCCACCTGATGTTTTTACCACTGAGTCAAGGGATGTAGGTGCCTGCCACTCTGTGTGTTCTCAGGGAAATGCCCTTGGCAACCGTCAGTGGCTGCGATGGTTGGTTGAAAATCTACGAGCCTTCTATATGTTTGGAATCAGCTATCCCAATGTAAATTTTTGGTGGACACAGGATTGGAAGTTAGTGTTTTTCCACCAGCCGATTTCTGTATATATTATCCTACCCCTAATCTTCAACCTACAGCAATCAATAGTTCCAACATACCCACGTATTGCACCAAAAAAAATGAAAGTTCAGTTCAAGGGGGACATTTACAGGTGGCCTTTTACTATAGAGGCAGTGTCACGACCGCTATTATAGTACCAATTTTCTAACTATTTGCCTGGCAGAATTGCATGTTTCTGCGCTATGCCTTCGAGACCTGCATAAGACTGTTGATAAGTTCTCCAGACTTATAGAAGAGTTTCCCGAAATTACAACTCTGCAGTTTCGACCCCCACTGCGAAACATGGAGTAACTCACCATTATTCTACCAAGGGTCCTCCCATTCATGCCTCCAGAGAAACTGCAATTAGCTGAACAAGAATTCCACAAAATGGAAGAGATGGGGATAATTCGCAGGTCCAACAGCCCATGGGCGTGTCCATTACATTTGGTCCAAAAATGCACTGGAGGGTGGAGACCCTTGTGGAGTTATAGATGGCTCAATGACACCACTATACCGGATCGCTACCCTATTCCCCATAGTCAAGATTTTTCAGGGAATCTACATAGGGCAAAAATCTTTTCAAAAAGGTCAATAATTACCCCTTTTGGATTGTTTGAATTTTTACATATGCCCTTTTGGTTTAAAAAAATGCAGCTTAGATCTTTCAGGGAGTTATGGACGCAGAAGGGCAGGGCATGGCCAACATTTTAATTAATCCAGATGATATATTAGTCGCCAGCAAAACTGAAGAAGAGCACATGGAACATCTGTGTACACCCTTGAGAAATCTGCAAGAATTTGGACTGAGCATCAATCCAGATAAATGCGTTTTCGGACACAGTCCATAGAATTCCTGGGGCATACACTCATTGACAAGGGCGTGGTTCTGTTTCCTTCCAAGAGCAACACCATTACTCAATATTTCAGACCAATCACTGTCAAAGCTCTGCAAGAGTTTTTCAGCAAGGTTCATTTTTATTGTCGATTCCTTCCAACAACCGATCAAGTTATAAAGCCTCTGTTCAATCTGCTGTCTGGTAATGCCAAATTCATTCAGTGGACAGATGAAAGTCAAAATGCTTTCATAGAGGCAAAGGGACTATTAGCTCAAGTAACCATGCTCAGTTATTCAGTTTTAAATGCAGCGACTGCCCTTGCAACAGATGCATCTGATGTGGTCATAGGGGGCATCTATGCAAGGCCGAAAAAAATACAGACCTTTGATAAAGAGCTCCAAACCATATATTTGTTCATCCATCACTTCTGCTACTTTTTTGGAAGGCAGACACTTCACCTTGATCGCAGAACCCTTGACGTTCCTGTTTTCGAAGGTGTCGGAGCCCTGGTCAGTTTGACTACAGTGGTGGTTGTCCTTCATTTTGGAATTCTAACCAGAATAATGCACATTTCTGGGACAGACAATGTAGTGGGTGATGCACTTTACCGCTCAGTTGCGCTCGAGGTATCAGCTATGGACCAGGGTATTGAGTACACGGCTCTTGCCATTGCCCAAGCACAAGACAGTGAGATGGAGTCATATTGCACCTCAATAACCAATCTGCAATGGAAAGATGTGCAAGTCGATGGTGACGGCAAGCTGCTCTTTTGTGACATGTCAAAAGGAGATGTTGCATTTTTGATTCGGTCCATGATCTTTCTCATCCCTCCATCAGATCGACCGTTCATCTGATTTCAGACAGATTTATTTGGTATGGTCTGAAGAAGACATCACGCAAATGGCCAGATCTTATATAGCTTATCAAAAAATCAAAATCCATCAGCATATGAAAGCACCGCTACGACCCTTCCCACCAGTAACTCACTGCTTCGACCATGTCCATGTGGACATGATGGGACCAATTCCAGTTTCACAAGGTTACTGCTAACTCTTCACGGTAATCAATAGGTTTATGAGATATCTGAGGGAGTCGCCATGGCAGATGCTTCTATTGACTCATTATGGAGATCCTTATCTCAGCTGCTTGATGCTAGGATTCATCATACAAGTGCCTATCACCCTCAGTCCAACAGGATGGTTGAACGATTCCATCGTCACCTTAAATCAGCCTTAATGGCCCGTTTGGATGATCCCAACTGGGTGTTGCCCAGCATTGGGACAACTCCAAAAGAGGATTTCCATACTTCCTAGGCAGAGCTTGTATATGGCAGGTCTTTGATGGTCCCAGGGGAATTTGCTCCACATGGATCCAGTAAAGATGAACATCACAAAGAGCTGTTGAGCTGACTAAGGGGTACCATAGGCAAATCACCCGCTGTACCACTATTATCATAAGGCAAACATGGTTCTTCTGTACCACACGAACTGAAGGACTGTGAATATGTGTTTGTACGTAGAGGAACACATGGACAGCCATTACAGGTGCCATACGAGGGGCCATACAGGGTAATAAGATCAGCGATGCCAACTTGCATCTTGGACATTGCCAGGCAGCCTCTGTCATTCACAATTGACAGGCTCAAACCTCCCCACATAGACAAAATTGTCCCTATTCAACAGCCAGCATTCTGACACAGGGGTTGACCTCCCAAAGAAAAACGACCAGGTGTTAATCTCGGTTCATCATAATGCCATGATATGGTGTGTGTGGTTCAGTGTTTCCAAAGAAAAACGTGTTTGACTCGAGTAAACGAGTCCTGATTTACCTGCAACTTTGTGTGTCGTAACTTCACGTTCATCAGTCTCCACTGCGTGTTCAGTGGCCACACGATGTTCAAATGCCAGCACTAAGCAGCTTCACCATCAATGAAATTCAAAGATACAACAGCATTTTAATTAACTTGACATCTTGCCCCTTTTTTTTCCTGCCTGTGGCTGTTAACTTAAATGAAATGCATGCAAGGCATGAGCAAGATGCTGGCTCAGAACAGTGACTGAGCGCATGACCAGAGTACTGGCTCTAACACCTTGTCAGGTAGCCCTGCATCATTTATCTGCTCACTAAGGAATAGTTTCCATTGCAGGTTCTAGTGACCGGTCCTCAATGCTTTCAACGTTACTCACTCGTCAACACAAACGTGGAAAAAAGGAGACTACAATAATACAGTTCAACTCGGGCCGGGCCTACTACGGACAAAAGATTTTTTCCGGATAACTGGTCATTTTTAAAGAACAGCCCAGTAGCAACAGCAAGTCACTTGTAACAGTGTTTCAACAACTACCAACAAAGTGAGACTTTTCAAGCATTAAGATAAATAATGTTTCATTCTCTCTAAAAAAAGTGCTGGCCACCGCCGATCACCGACACTTCCCTCAAGGCCCCGTTCCTGCCTGGGGAGCCGAGTGGTCCGCTGCGCAGCCGCCGCCGTGAGGGGCGAGGTCCGCTGCTGGTACTTCCACCACCGACGGGTCGGCCTGAGGTCCGTTGCCGCCCTACGTGCCCGGTTAGTTCGGTTCCGAAAAAATTCGGATAACTGAGGATTTCGGGGAATCTGGTTTTGGATACTCAGAGTTGTACTGTACAAGGGAATGATTGATTTTAAAAGCGGTTCCAATTAGTGTCTTCTATGAAATGTGAGTTTATTTTTCCTCTTATTCCATTTGTTGGTGTTTATATTTATGAATGCAAAGGTTTGGAGGTGATCTTTTAGGAAAATCATTAGCCTGAAGAGGATTTGGTTCCATTGCTTGACATAAAATCAATTATTTTTATGGTATAACAAATTTCATGTAAAATCCTCTCTGTGGCCATTAAATCAGAAAGAAATTAAACGTTGTGAAAACTGTAAACCATTTGATTGATTGAAAGTTCCAAAAATAGTTCTATCTGTACACTGTAAACATCTAGGTTCTGATAGCCCTAGGCCTCCTGACACCTCATACACAGACTTATCACCTTGGCCCCGGCCAGCTGCCCACTCATTGGAACTCCAGACGTCTTGAACGATACTTACCACGGTTAAAATCCATGTGATAGTTTAATGTTAAAAATAATCTAATAACCTGACTTTTACACGAGTATATACAGGTATATCTGACAAGTTTAACTTCAGGCTTTTAACTTGTGAACCATTTTCTAAAATTAAACATTTTATCAATTAATGCAACAAGATATTGGTTATCTGAAAGGAAACTCTAGGTGACTACACAGGACCTCATATAAGGTCACAATTATGTTGTCCATTTTGTCAGATTGAAATCAAGTTGACTGGACAATTGAACAGAATATTGCTTACTGACACCTCAGACTGGAGGATGGCACCCTCACCAGACAGAACAATTCTAACTACTGATTCTTGCATAATTTAAATTTTATTAACTGATTCAGAAAGAAGTGATTCAAGGCAATCAAGATAATGAAGTAATTGGAAAGAGTCAACACTTGATTACTTTTTAATCAACATTCAGTGAATAAATTAATAATTTTAGTCATTTCAAAGTTTTATAAAATAATTATCAAGCACCCATCATAATTCATTTCATTACACATTTACATTTGCAATGTTTCTTAAAGGTTGGTTGATTCCAATTATTCATTGAGTCATCAGGTTACAAAACATAAAAATAGGGCCTTTGGCTCAACTTGTCCACGCGACCATGGTGTCCTCCTGAACGTATTCCATTTGCTTGCATTTGGCCCTTATCCTGCCAAACATTTTTTTTCTCCTTGAATCTGTGCAAATGTATTTTTAATGTTAATGGATCCACTTCCACCACTTCATTCTGGCAGCTCTTTCAAACACCCTCACCTGCTATGTGGAAAAAACAGCCCTCAGATCCCCTTAAAATCTTTACACATTCACTGTAAACATATAAAAAGGTAAAGGTTCCATTAGCATCACATTTAGAATGTAACATACATGAAATTCTTTAGCTTTAGTTTTAGATTTTCTCACCTTGGGATAAAAGGCTAACCATCCGCTTATCTATAACTCCCATGATAATATAAACCTCTGAATGATCACTCCTTTACTCATGGGAAAATAGTCCCAGCCTATTTAGACTCTCTATAACTCAAGCCTTCCAGTCCTGGCAACATCCATGTGCATCTTTTCTGCATCCTCTCTAGTTTAATAACATCCTTCCTACAGTGTGTCGACCACAATGTTTCAGTCGCAGTCTTGGCAGTATCTTGTATTAGCTGTAATATGATATCCTAACTCCAATGCATCCCTTGTATAAGAGAAACTCATGAAGTCTAAATTACTAATTTCAGTTGTTAACACCTCTTGGCAATCTTAAATAGTTGATTGCAAAGATTTTATTGCTTATAACCTAATCCATGAATAACTCTTTTGTGTAGAAACCATTGAAGGTGTTCTGTCAATGGAGACTGTCTATGTGAGTAAAACTTATTCCAAAGGATGAATGTAAAGGTTGTTATCCATCTTGTTTCCAATTTCCTTGATTGCTTTGTAATTCTCTTTGTGTTGGATGAAACCTTCCTGTTAACTTTTGGATTTTTCTGACTAAACTGAATTTTTACTCAGTTTTGACTGTTAGTGAGAAATATAATCAAACACTCAATCCTCAATTACGATTGGGTTGCACAGTTCCATAATTTTATTTTGGATCCTCAGAAAATCCACAACAACTTTAAACATTCATTTTTGTTTTGTCTATTTTGCAGTAACTTTCTGTATTCCCTCTAACAACTGAAACTCATGTGGAGTATTTGCATTTGCAATTACAGGGAGAGTTGAGGTTATGTTCTTCTTTAGCTAAAGAGGATAAACTTTATCTGATTCAGGTCTGTGAATCCCAAGGCATGGATCTTCTGTCAGGAAAGACTGATTCAATCATGTTACTTAGTGTTCATGCACTATGTCCTTTCTTAGAGTAGATGTCATTTAGGACAATATCCAACATCCAATCTGATTTAAATGCCAAGCATAATGATGGAACAGGATTATTTTGTGTGTATTCTTTGAGCTTCGTGATAAGACATTGCTGTCTCATGAAAAATGAAAGTGTGTTGACGTTTTGGTAAAAACCAAATTTGTTGGAATGCATTTATAATGATTCTTTGAAGGAATATTCAGAAAAAGACCAACCAGTAGTTGTTTGAATCTGCTTCCAACTTTCTGGAATGGAGTGTTAGAACACATTTCATGCTTATGTGGAGGTGTAATTTCAAGAGTTAGCTGAGTAATCTCAAACTACTAATTAAGGTAAGTGGTTGCCAGTTCCTACTAGGAGCACTTATTACAACTCGGCAGCAAGTCGGAGAAGGCAGAGATTGACAACGTATCAGAGGAAAATATCAACTTTAGATCTCGTCTATTCTGATTCCATGCTGTGAAATGAATCGAGTTGTGTTAAAGCATTAAAAGTGCTGTATAAATCAGAATTTCTCCTCTGAATGTCTAGAATTCTCTACCCAAGATATTTGTGAAGGCTAGGTCTTTGGAGATATTTAAAAGGAGGTCAATAGATTTTTGAAATATTGGGGAATTGAGGGCTATGCAGAACTGGTCCAATAGTTGACGCATGGGGCAAATCAGTAAAGTTCAAAGTTCAGATTCATTATCAGAGTACATACAAGACATCACATCCAACCCTGAGATTATATTTCTTGTGGGCTTGGCATTATTTCTACTTATCGGTAGTACAAAATTCTGTACTCAAGAAATGATATGTATACAAAAGAGAGAAATATAAACAAGGAAAGAATAGTAAACAGACTTACTATTCAATACAGAAAGAAATATTGTCATAAATAATGTACTAAGTAAGAATCCTTAAATGAGCCTTTGCTTGACTTTGTTGTTTAAGAGTCTGATGATGGAAGAGCAGCAACCATTCCTGAACCTGGTGGTACAAATCTTGTGGAAAGTCTATCTCTTTCCTGATGGCAGAAGAAAGAACAGAGCATGTCCTGAGGGTGTGGATCCTTGAGGATTGGAGCTGCTCTGCTCCATGTAGGTTTTCTTTTTCTTTTTTTCTTTTTATTTTTTTTTAAATTTTTCACCCTGTGAATCAAAATACATACAAAATAAATATCAATCAAAATACATACAAACATTTCCCTCTTAAATAGACACAGTGGCATTTTCTCCCCCTTTTTTCTCCCCTACCTTCCTTCCCCCTCCAAACCCACTCAACGTTCGACATATACAATACACCAAATCCATTAAACAATGTCA
Source organism: Narcine bancroftii (assembly GCF_036971445.1). Lineage (NCBI taxonomy): Eukaryota > Metazoa > Chordata > Chondrichthyes > Torpediniformes > Narcinidae > Narcine > Narcine bancroftii. The sequence goes on from NC_091474.1 coordinate 32,148,377, forward strand.
TCACACAATGAAAATAAACAAGAAAATTGTGTCATCTACTTTTATACACTGGGTCAGTTCATTTTGTCTTCTTATCATTTTATCATTTTAGGGGGCAAGCCCTTTCTGTTATGTTCCATGTACGGTTCCCCAATTTGTTCAAATAATGTGACTTTATTTTTTAAATTATATGTTATTTTTTTCCAATGGAATACATTTATTCATTTCCATGTACCATTGCTGTATTCTTAGGCTCTCTTCTGATTTCCAAGCATGTGAGAAAGTGAAAAAGTTTTAGGAAGACCTAAATCAGGTATTAAATAAAATCACAAAAAGCAATACCAAAAAATCCAGAGATCTTTCTTCTAATTAATATAAGAAGTAAAGAATTAGGCCTCAAACTGGATGAAGCACAAAAAAATATATTATGATAGCCTTAGCTGAAGAAAAAAATGTATTAATGTCATGTAGGTTTTCTTGATGGTGGGGAAAGTTTTGTCTGTGATTTACTGGGCTAAGACCACTACATTTTGGTGGACTCATACCATGCAGTGATGCTTCTGGACAGCACACATTCCACTGCACATCTGAATCAGAATCAGAATTTATTGTTATGAGCAAGTCATGAAAGTTGGTGTTTTGCCGCAGCATCATGGAGAAAACATTTAACCATTATTATAACCATCTTACAGCATTACACTGATAAACGTAAAAATAACAGTGCACTGTCTGTAGTTCATTAATTATTCAGGAATCTGATGGCAACAGGGAAGAAGTTGTTCTTGTGCCATTGAGGGCTTGTCTTTAGGCACCTGTACCTTTTATCCCAATGGCAGCAGAGTGAAGAGGGCATGGCCTGGGTGGTGGGGTTTTTGATGATAGAGGCTGCTATTTTTAATACACCGCCTCATGTCCTTGATGAAGTGAATTCTTGTGCCTGTGATGTCGCAGGCTGAGTTAACAAACCTCTGGAGTTTATTCTTGTCCTGAGAGTTGGCACCTCCATTCCAGGCAGTGATGCAACCAGCCAGAATGCTCTCCACGGTACACTGGAAGAAGTTTAAAAGCCTTTGGTGACATACCGAATCCCCTCAGAAACCTCAAAGTATAGCCGCTGATAAGCCTTCTTTGTGATTGCATCAATATGGAGGCTCCAGGACAGATCCTCAGAGATGTTGACGCCTATGAATTTGAAGTTCTTGACCTTCTCCAACACTGAGCCCTGATGAGGACTGGGTCATGTTCCCCTGACTTCCTCCTGAAGTGCACAATCATGTCCTTGGTTTTGCTGATGTTGAGTGCAAGGTTGTTGTCATTACACCATTCAACGAGCTCATCTATCTCCCTTCTGTATGCTTCCTCATTGCCATTGTAATTCTACTGACAACTGTGGTGACATCGACAAACTTGTAAGGTTAGTTAGGAAGGTGCAGTCTTTAGGTATAAATTTTAAGATAGTCAAATGGATTGAACATTGGCTGAAAGGGAGAGGCCAGAGAGTGGTAGTGGATAATTGTCTGTCAGGTTGGAGGCCGGTGACCAGTGGTGTGCCTCAAGGATCTGTATTGGGCCCATTGTTGTTCGTTATATACATTAATGATCTAGATGATGGGGTGGTGAATTGGATTAGTAAATATGCAGACGATACTAAGATAGGTGGAATAGTGGATAATGAAGAAGGTTTTCAAGGATTGCAGAGGGATTTGGGCTGCTTAGAAAAGTGGGCTGAAAAATGGCAGATGGAATTTAATGCTGATAAGTGTGAGGTGCTTCATTTTGGTAAGAAGAATCAGAATAGGACATATGTGGTAAATGGGAGAGCATTGAGGAATACAGAAGAGCAGAAAGATTTAGGAGTAACGGTACATCGTTCCCTGAAGGTAGAAACTCACGTGAATAGGGTGGTGAAGAAGGCTTTTAGTATGCTGGCCTTTATCAATCATTGCATGGAATATAGGAGTTGGGAGGTGATGTTGAGATTGTAGAAGACGTTGGTGCGGCCTAATTTGGAGTTCTGTGTGCAGTTCTGGTCGCCTAATTATAGGAAGGATATAAACAGAGTGGAGAGAGTGCAGAGAAGGTTTACCAGAATGTTGCCTGGGTTTAAGCATCTGGAGTATGGGGAGAGATTGGACAGATTGGGTCTTTATTCTTTGGAGCGAAGAAGGTTGAGAGGGGATTTGATAGAAGTATTTAAGATTATGAAAGGGATAGACAGAATGGATGTGGATAGACTATTTCCGTTAAGAGGAGGAAAGTTTAAAACAAGAGGACATGAGTTAAGAATTAAGGGGCAGAGGTTTAGAGGTAACATGAGGGGGATCTTCTTTACTCAGAGAGTGGTAGCTGTGTGGAATGATCTTCCGGGAGAAATAGTGGCGGCGGAGTCAATTGTATTATTTAAGAAAAGGTTGGACAGGTATATGGATGAGAAGAAGATGGAGGGCTATGGGCATTGTGCAGGGAGGTGGGACTAGAAAGGGGTGTTTGGTTCGGTGCGGACTAGAAGGGCCTAATGGCCTGTTTCCGTGCTGTAATTGTTATGTTATGTTATGTTATGCATTGGATTTGTACTTGGCCACACACACAGCAGAGCAGTGGGCTAAGCACACATCCTTGAGGTGCGCTAGTTTTGATAATCTGTGAGGAGAAGATGTTGTTTTCAATTTGTACTGACTGTGGTCTTCCAATGAGAATGTCAAGGATCCATTTGCAGAGTGAGGTACAGAGGCCTAGAGTTTGTTGCTTCTTGACCAGCACTGAGGAAATAATGGTGTTGAAAGCCAATCTGTAGCGTATGAAGAGCAGCCGTATGTATGAATTGCTGTTTTCTCGGTGATCCAGAGCTGAGTGGAGAGCCAGCGATACTGGATCTGCCGTGGAGGCATTATGATGATAGGCGAATTGCCGTGTGTCCGGATCTTTCCTTAGGTACGTGTTAATTCTGGGTTTGACCAGCCTCTCAAAGCATTTCATCACAGTCGAAGTTAGTGCTACTGGTTGGTAGTCGTTGAGGCAGCTCACACTACTCCTCTTGGGTACTGGGATGATTGATGCCCTTTTGAGGTGGATATAGAGGTTTGGTAAAACTTTTGATGTCATACCAAAACTCAGCAAACTCCTGAGGAATTAGAGGGGCTGATGTGCTTTCAAAACACCATTAATCTATTTGGTCCAGGAAAGGTCCTCTGAGATAGTGACTTTCAGTAATTTAAATTTGCTTACCTTCTCTATCTCTGATCCCCTAGTGGTCACTGGATCATAGATTGCTGGTTTTCCTTTCCTGGTCCGAAATCAACTCCTTGGTTTTAGTGACATTGAGTATGAGCTTGTTGTTAGTACACCATTCACCCAAGTTTTCTGTCTCCCTCCTGTATGCTGACTCATCACCCCTTTTTATGCACCCCACCATCGTGGTACCATCAGCAAATTTGTAGATGTTGTTGTCATACCAAGCCACACAGTCATCGGTGTGAAGTGAGTAGTCCAGGGGGCTAAGTACGTAGCTCTGTTGTGTTCCAGTACTAATGTAAATTGTGGAGCTGTTCTTATCAATCCTCACTAAGGTCTGGAGGTGAGGAAATACAGGATCCAATTACACAGTGAGGTACTGAGGCCCAGGTTTTCAAGTTTGTTGATCAGTTTTGAGGGGATGATGGTGGTGTTGAATGCTGAACTAGAGTTGATAAACAAGCATCCTGATGTATGCATCTTTCCTGTCCAGTTGTTCCAGGGTTTTGTGAAGAGCCAGTGAAATAGCATCTGGTGTATATCTGTTGTTGTGATAGGCAAATTAAAATGGATCCATGTCACCACTCAGACAGATGCTGATATGATTCAACACCAGCCTCTCAAAACACTTTATTGCTGAGGATGTGAGTGCTACTGGTCAGTAGTTGTTTAAGCAGGTTACACACTCTTCTTGACACTGTTATAATTGAGGCCTGTTTAAAACAGATGGATACCATGCCCTGTCTGAGATGTCCATGAATAGATCATCAAGTTGGTCAGCACAAGTTGTCAATACTCTGCCAGGTATTCCGTCTGGACTGGATGCTTTCTTTGTATTCATGCTCCCAAAGGCAGCCCATATATCACCTACAGATAATGACAGCATATCATTAGGGAACATTCGGGTGCACAATGGTTCTCAAATCGGACATTGAAGGCTTCTAAGAGTGAAGATTTGCTGGCTCCAACTACACAGGATTTGATTTTGCAGTATGTTATGTCATTTAAGCCATGCCGCAGCTGCCCGGTATCCTTTATCTTTCCATTCTCATCTGGAATCTTCACTTCACCCGGGAGATGGCTTTCCGTAGGTTGTACTGCGCCTTGCGTAATGCTCCAGATTTCCGGACAAATACCTGTAATCTGGCTTTCAGCAGGTTCTGGATTTCATTTTTCATCCTAGGCTTCTGGCTGTGGAAACCCCTAAGTGATTTGGTAGGGACAAGATGATATTTAATTGTGCGACAGGATTGAATAATCATTTGGGCTACCCTGGCTCTATTATTTAGTGTGTGTCACTTGTTGTGGAAATGTGTAGTGGTAAAATCTGGTCTGAGTTTAAAGCAGCCCTGACACGTAAACAGATTAAGGGAAATAAAATAATTGTACACTCTCATGTCCCACAACTCGTTGTGGGAAAATTACTGAAAAAAAAAACCAAATTACTTCTAATTAGTTGGAGACTATATCTACTTTTGGGAACCAACATGAAACTATTGAAAGAAAAAAAATGTTTAAAAACTTGAAATTATGCCAGGTAAGTGCTATTATTTATTTAAATCAGCATCTCATGTAAATCCAAGTTGGAAGCAGAAATCTCCACCTGGCTCTTTTTTTTTACAGACCAGACTGAAAATGCTTCTTGAAATGGAATTTTGTTTTCATTTTGATGTCAAATGGTTGAGCTCAGGCTCTGATTTGCATGAACCACCCAGAGCCAAAGCAGTTAGGAAAAGAAAGACATTTGTGTTGACCTCAAAATTTCTATGTGTTTCTCCGGCAACCTTTAACAATTTTCTTTGAAATTTTAAATAAGCACCAACATCGAAATAACCATGATATTGAAAATGAATACATTTTGCGCTAACGCTAAAAGATGTATGACACTGTGGAGTTTCCTGCCGATTGTTTTATCATCAATTAATTATTAGGAGCTTTCTGGGGTCAGTTAAATTTTTTTTTAAAAATTTAGACATAGAGGACGGTAACAGTACCTTTTGGCCCACAAGTCTGTGCCACCCAATTCACACGCACCACCCACCCCCCCCCCACTACATTTTGAACAGCAGAAGGAAACCAGAGCCCCTGGTTAAAACCCACACAGACACGGGGAGAACTCCTTACAGACAGCGTGGGATTCAAACTCCAGTCCTGATCACTGGTGCTATAAAGGTGCTGCACTAACTGCTATACCAACTGTGTCGCCTTTAAAATTTTATGGTGGATCTTATTGCTTTATTTTCTACAAGGTCAAAAACTGTTCGAGAATGGGGGCTCATTCTATAGACAAGCAATTATGACATCATGAGTTCATTTTTGTAATTGCTTGCTTTCACTTATTCAAACCCATTGCAATGTTGGTTTTGAGAGCCAGAAAGGTTGTCCTCAAACACTATGCAAAGTAACAAAAACACAAGAGGAAAACTCAATGGCTATTTTAGAAACAGCATCTTATCTCAGATTTAGTTTCAGCTTAACACCATCTGATGGTGGCAGAAAATCACAAGATTAGTTCATGGAAATTTTATTCTATTTAAATGTAAACATGAAAATCATGGGTAAAGGAAATATCTTTGTCCAAGTGAAACAAAGCTGCAGAGTGGTCTTGCAATTTTCCTCATATTAACTCTGGGAGACCAATTTCCCCTTATTCTTCTTGTTCATCAGGCTCCATTCACTAAGTACATAAAATGCATGTTATAACTTTTTTTTAGATTCTTGGCCAAAGATTTAATCTCTGGGAGTATAAATATTGAGGAATAGATTGAGTATTTTCCGGTCAGTAAATTTACTCCAGCTGCCAAACCAAACTTTCATTGGTCTATGATGTATTTAATTTTTGTTTCATTTTGTCAATTTATTTACAAAACAATTTCAAAATGGGCAGTAAAATTATCTTAACTTCAAAAGAATTAAATAGTAATTCATATGTTTGGAATTATGATGGTGACATTTTATAAGTAGATATTAATTGTGACATTAGACATCTGCTCTTTCTGGTGATTTGTGAAAATATTAGTGGCCGGAAAAAAATGATACCGAAGTTAAAATATTGCCCATTACTGACAGGTAAATAATGCTTTCTCAGATCAGGCTGGACCTGCTGGTTTTAAGTTTCATCCAAATTCCACTCAGTTGTTTTAACATAGATGAAACCCAAGGTAGAAAACTTGCAGACAAACTAGAATACATACCATGGCCATCTGGTGTGAGTTCAAAGCTTTACAACTAAAGCAGTTCGACAACATACAAACTGTATTAGCCAGCATTGATGGCAAGTTAATTTCCTGCTTTAACTATGCTTTTCCAATTTGTTTATCGGCAATAGTAATTTCACTGTACTGGAATGGGCATGTATGAAGTCAAAAATGTTTGTAACAAATAATTTTATGAAAGCACTTTTAAAAAAGAAACATGAATAACTAAACAGTTAATGAATAATACAGCAACCCCAAGATATAATGCTTCCTTTGGGAGTGATATAAAAACATGTTGTATTGAAGTAGGCATTATAATGAGGATATTTTGTATACTTTCCTTATTAATAAGGGAGCCATAAACAATGTATGTTATATTAGAGAATGTGGCATATCGGACTTGGGCTTAATGAAAGGGAAGTGTATTATTGTAGAAGAGATGCAGGAGAGTTGACAAAGAAACCGTGTCCCCTTCATTTGAGGCATTAAATGAAGGAATAAGCAAAGTATCTAACTTTGAAGTAGTTAAAAAAAGAATTTTCAATGCAAGTTATCTCAATAATTTTGATTGAAAACATGCACAAAAATGCTGGAAGGACACAAAAGAAAAGACCGTAGCCTAAATACTGACATGCTTTGGATTCAAAGTTACCCCCAATGGTTTTGTGGATTTATGGCTTTCTTGTTTCAAATCATTATTTTCTGTTGGAATGAAAAACCTTGTACCTTTTGGAGGTAGAATATACAATGTCTTCTTTCAGTTAATATTCAGATTCAACTCGGATGGTGTGGTTAAATTCTTCTGAATGAAATTAAATTTAGATTTCAGATTTATTTTCAGACTACATACCTGAGATCACACACAACCTTGAGATTCCTTTTCCTTGCAGGCGCAACAGAATTATCACTCATTGGTAATGCATAAAATAAACTGTACATAATGTATACATGTAAACAAAGACTGTGAACAAATTACATATGTAAACAAACTGTGCAATACAGAGAGAACAAAAAGAAATCAATAAAGTGCACAAGTAAGAGTCCTTGAATGAGTCTCTGATTGAGTTTGATGGTGGAGGGGGAGCAGCTGTTCAAATTTCTACAGTTATGCAAACAAGATACAGGAGCAGAAGTGGGTCCATTGGCCCATCGAGTCGCTCTGATTCATTATGAGCTGATTCATCCACCTACACAACCCCACTCCCTGGCTTTCTCCCCATATCTCTTGATGCTCTGACTAATCAAATAACTGTCCATCTCTGCCTTAAATACATCCAATGTCCTTGCTTCCACACCCACTTGTGGCAACAAGTTCCACAGATTCAAGGCCCACTGACAAATAAAAGTAGAAGTGTGTAAAAGTAGAAGACACAATTTTCTTGTTTATTTTCATTATGTGATGACATTGTTTAATGGGTTTTGTGTATTGTATATGTTGAACGTTGAGTGGGTAGGGAGGGGTGGGAAGGAAGGAGGGAGGGAAGGGAGTCGGGAAAAGGGGAGAAAATGACACTGTGTATATTCAAGAGGGAAATGTTTGTGTGTATTTTGGTCAATATGGTTCATAGTGTGAAAAATAAAAAAAAAGAAAAAAAAGAAAAAAGAAAAGTCATCTTTAAAAATCAGAAAAGAATTCCAGATTCCTGCATTTTTGCTTCTTTTTTGCATTTGCAAGTTAAAAACCAAAAGAAAATCTTTCAAAATCATTGGAATTTTGTTCAAATGTCCATAAAACAATTTTTTTTTAAATTTAATGACTACAGTAGCTCATTTTGCAACTCTCAGTTCAATGGCTATTTGAGCACAAACAGGAGTAGGTAATTCAGTTATGTGAGTCAGGTTGATATCCATCTACCTTGGGGGTTTCCAACCTTTTTGTTCCTCTGTACCCCTTGGGGATTTTTATAGGTTCCCGTGTACTCCTAAAAATGAAGGATTAAAAAAAAACACGACATTGTGCAATCTGACTGCAGATTACAACGCCATGTATTTTATAGTAGTGGCTATTCTCTCAGACCCAATGTACCCACTAAAAAGTGCAATTGTACCACTGGGGATACATGTACCCCAGGTTGGGAACCCATGATCTACCTGGTAGATCTCTTCAGCCCCATTTACATTCTAGTATTGCACTAAAATCTAATGTCCACAGTTTTGAAATTTTTAGTTACTTAACTTGAAGTCAAAATTTCCAGATTTCTTTTAATATTGGTGTGACACCTTATTTAAATATCAATGGAAGTTTACAATAGGGGTGAAATAAAATTAATATCACTGAATATTTTTAATTTATTGAGCTCTATAAAGAACCTGAATAAATATTTGAACTGCATATATGTTTTGGATCTGTTTAAATCTTAAAGAAAAACAAATATTTTGTTTCTTATTATTGATTCTAAACTAAACCTAAAGAGAATCAAACTTTTAACTGTGGCGGCTCACCACTAGGCTGGCGAACCGGCCCCGCTTGTAAGCCACGCGGCGGGGCAGCTGGCCAAATTGACGCCGTCGGAGGTTTTCCCTTCGTCCCAGCATGGGGCTCAGAAGCCCCGTGCTGGGGGACCGCGTGACGCCCAGGTCTCATATTTTTGTCAGAAATTTTTTTAGAAAGAAGTGTAAAGCACCAGAAAAGTTGAGGGTAGGGAATTTTACTGCTTCATTCTGGTGAGCAGTTAAGTCACATTGTGGAATTTTGTTCGATGGAGATTCTTCACTTCACTTGTGAATTCCTTTAAGGGAGGCAATTTGCCATTTATCGTGTGATTTTATTCTAATGACTTTAATACCATCAATACCAAATAAATCCACATTCAACACCTTTCATTCTGATTTAAAAAAAAAACTATAGATATTGCAAATTATCAGCACAATGCTTCACGTTTTAGAATTTATTGAGATTTATGTAAAAAAAATTAAGGCTTATCAACTTTTAAAACTGAAGCTTAAAACAATAATGGTGAAGTACATGAAATAGGGAAGAGGATCAAATTGAATTGAATTTTATATTAGTTGATCTGTGGAATTACTCATTGGAAACTTGAGTTGGCAGTTGAGTTAAATTGTTTGGCTAGAGGCCTGGTTAATCATTTTATAACCATTCAAAAGGAAGCTGGGTCTCAATGGTACAACATGAGGTTGAAAGCAATTAAATGGTCTTTGGATAGACAAATTCTTAGATCATGTCCTTGAGGGAGAGACCAGATCCTTTTCAAGGATGAGAAAACAGCCGGAAATGGCTGTTTTTATTAATCTTATTTATATATGGGTATGAGTTCTGAACTGTGACAGATGCATACAAACATTTTTGTTTGCACAGTCATCATTATAAATGCATGTTGGAAGCTGGGCAGTAAAAGAGAACATTGAATATAGAACATTGAAACCTAATATATACTTTTGGCCCATGATGTGCTAACTGATAGAAACCTACTCAACAGACTAAACCTCCCCTACCTTACACCTAAAACCCTCTATTTTTCTTGTATCTATGTGCCTGTCGAAGAATCTTGTAAATGTCACCATTGTACCAGCTTCCACCACCAACCTGGTACCAGTCAGCTCCCACTAGTCTTGGTGTGTGTGTGTGTGGGGGAGGGGGGGGAACTTACCCCTGACATCTCCCCTAAGGTTTCCTCCCCTTACAGATGTCCTCTGGTGTGTGCTACTTTTGCCTCAGGAAAAAGGTACTGGTTGTTATGACTCTCATAATCTTGTAGACTTCCATTAAGTCACCTCTCTTACCTGACCAAAGAATAAAGCCCGAACTCTGTTAATCTTCCCTTATAAGATATGCTCTCCAATCCTGGTAAATCTCCTCTACCCACTCTCCATAGCTTCCACATCCTTCCTATGATGAGACAAGAACTGAACACAATATTTCAAGTGTGATCCAACAAGAGTTTTATAGAGCAGCGACTCTTGAACTCCATCTCCTGACTAATGAAGACCAGCACACCATAAGCCTTTTTAACTACCCTATCAATCTGCGCAGCAACTTTGAGAGATCTATGGATTTGGACCTCAAGGTCTCTCTGTTTTTCCACACTGTTAAGAATCCTGCCATTAACTATGTACTCTGCCTTTAAGTTTGACCTTCCAAAATGCATCACTTCATACTTATAAGAATTGATTTTCATCTACCACTTTTCTGTCCAATTCTGTATCCATTCTATATCCTGTTGTAACCTAAGACAACCTTTTACACTGTCCACAACACCCCCAACCTTCCTGTCATCTGCAAACGTACTGAACCCAGATCTCTACTTCTTCAACCAGGTCATTTATAAAAAGATCTCAAAGAGCAGGGTCCCCAGAACCAATCCTTGTGGAACTCTACTAGACATTGACCTTCAGGTGAAATACATTCCATCTACCACTACCCTCTGCTTTCTTCCAGCAAGGCAGTTCTGAATCCACACCGTCAAGTTTCCAAAAATTCCAGGCCACATGGCTATCTGAATGTCTACCATGGGAACATAGTCAAATCCCATACTAACATCCATATACACCATATCTACTTTATCAATTTCTTATGTTACTTTCTCAAAAACTCAATTAGGGTCATGAGATATGACCTACCCCTTACAAAGCAATGCTGACTGAGAAGATGATGTTTCTTTAAATGCTTTTAAATCCTATCCCTAAGAATCCTCTCCAATAGTCTCCCCACCACTAACATAAGACTTCTTGCTCTATAATTCCCAAGATTCTCCCATTGTCCAATCCTCTGGGACCTCCCCAGTGGCCAGGGAGGACATAAAGATAATTAACAAAGCTTCAGAAATCTCTTCCCTTGTTTTCTATAGTGGCCTGGGGTATATCTCATTTAGTCCTGGGAACTTATCAATCCTAATACTTTTAATAGGACCCAGCACTTCTTTGTTCATCTCAACATGCTCCAGCACATAAGCTTGTTCTATACTTGCCTCACATTGACTAAGATCCCTCTCATTATTGTGCCTCCTAGCTCTCCCAAGTCCTTTCTTAAGTTCCTTCCTAGCTACAGTATAATTCTCATGAGCCTTTCCTGATTTTTGCTTTCTAAACCTTCTTGTATGCTTCCTTCTTCCTCTTAACTACCTGTTTTTCCTCTTTTGTCAACCACAGTTCATTTATTCTACCATCTTTTCCCCATCCCAGTGTGACAAACCTATCCAGATCCCCATGCAAGTTATCCATAATCATCCTCCATCTTACTTAAGTGATTTTCCCCGAGAATATCTGTTCCCATTTTACCCTCCCCAGTTCCTGCCTAATCCCATCGTAACTAGCCCTTCCCCAATTAAACACTTTACCTTTTGTCTTCTATCTTTGTCCATAGCTATACTAAAGGATTGGGAGTTGTGGTCACTTTTACCAAAATGCTTCCCTATTGAGAAATTTGTCACCTGACCAGGTTCATTACCCAGTACTAGATCCAGTATAGCCTCTACTCTAGATGACAGGTCCACATACTGTGTCAGCAAATCTTCTTGGGCACATCTGACAAATTCTGCCCCTTCTAGTCCCCTTGCGGTAAGAAGGTACCAGTCAATATTTGGGAAATTGAAATCTCCCATAACAACACCCCTGCTATTTCTGCACAATACCAATATCTGCCCACTTATCTGCACCTCAGTGTTCTGAGGGCTATTTAGGAACTTGAAGACTATTCCCGATACAGTGAACGCTCCTTTCCTTTTTCTGACTTCCATCCATATTGACTCAGTGGACAATCCCTCCACAATGTCTGCCCTTTCTTCAGCTGTGATACTATCCCTGCTGAATAATGCTACTTCCCCATTCTTTTACCTCCCATCCTATCATTTTTAAAACATCTAAGCCCCAGTGCCTGCATCAGCCAATCTTGTTTTTGTGTCAGCCAAGTTGATTTTACACAACTGAAAGCAAAAATGATCAGCGCTGAATTTTCAACTGATTTTTGACTACTTTACATTCAGGAATAGCAGAAAAGTTTCCCGTTGCCGCAGTATTGAAAAAAACAGGCCATTTAAAGGAAGAGGAATGAGTTTTTAAAGGAAGTTGAAGGATAGTTTTTTTTTACACTGGGAATGGTTGATGTCTGCAACTCACTGCCAGAAGAGGTGATTGAGTTAGATATATTGAAGGTTCAATTTGTAAAGTATGGAAAGATATGGCCTAATGTGGGAAAATTGGATGAGTGTGAATGAGCAAACTGATCAATATGGAAAGGATGGGTCCATTTCTATGGTGAATAACTTTTCTTATGCTCACACTAACCGTCCGTGATTCTTATATTCACAAAAGAACATTTATTTATTCATTTGTATAGATGAAATACTTGTCCTGCATACATCTTGTTTGTGAGTTATGTTTGGTTGTGTGTCTGCGTATTTTTCACCGAGGACTGGAGAACGCTATTTCATCGGGTTGTACTTGTGCAATCAGATGGTAATAAAACATTTTCACTCTTTAAAGTCTGTGCAAGTTGAAATGATGCACAGACAAAATAAATTAGAGAGAATTATTTTAGAAATAAATTCACAGAAAAAATAAGAATTGGATACTGTCAAATTTTGAACTGAATATGATTATAATTGTTCCAAGTAGGAAAATAATATGAAGCACTTTGGAATGTCTTCACCTTGCCAAAGGAATGAAAAAATGGAAGTCACTTTCAATTTTGATGCATATAACTCAGAACTCTAGCTTGACGTTTATACACTTAATTTAGCTTGATTTAAGGTAGAAGAATAGAACAATTGAAATTAAATATTTTAGTCTGATAAATTCCTGTAGTCATGTATGCCCAGCACTTCATTGATTGTGAGTGGAGAGCTTTGAAAGGTTATTCAGTGAAAACCTGAACCATATTTGAAGTTGCACTTAATTAATATTTCACATTTAGTGCACTAACACTTCAAAGGTCTGATCTTGGCCAAAACAAGTTGATGATTGTCAGAGTGTTACAATTTTCCAACTATTTGGACATTTTTATTTTTTTAAGGTTTCAAATCACAAAATCGTTTGAATAATGTGTTTTGAAAGTAAGGTCAATCCTGTGGATTTGTTGATGCAGCTAACAGACTCTTCTCAGTCACAATGTTTTCCCCTCTGGATTCCTCTCTATTGACCTGGTGCTGAATTTCTTTATGGCTCTCAAACTGTTTGTATTTCATGTCATGTAATATTTGCAAAATTGATTATCTGGACATTCCTGATAGTTTAAATACAAGAATTTCCATTTGAGGCAGTTTTGCAGAAAGTGGCCATGTATAAAGGACAGTATTATCTAGTCAATTGAAAATCTGAGTTAAAACTCCCACTGTGTTGTCTGGGCCTTGAATAATACTTGATGCTAAACTCATGTTCATTGCAGCTAGAAATCAAAATTTAGTGGCTATACTGAGCAGGTAATTTAAAGCAACTCAGTGTAGAAACTGACCTCAAGTGGTCCTCTGTGTCCCAGGGGATAACATTCAGTTCTGGTCATTATAACCCCCAACTGACTTTAATTTCTACAGAGCTGAAACATAGATTGTGTTTTAGAATTAGGAATAGCTCATCATAATATTATTTGTCCAGGATATCATTCAGGGAATATTGCTGAAATGCAGAACTCTTAAGTTGTTTCTGTTGAATAAAAAGAGGTCAGAAGCAAAATTAATCAGCAAGTTGTAGCAATGCAGCCACAGATAAATTACAACCAAAGTTTTTGCAACTACATTAGAGAATGCCTATTTTCTAAGTGCACATCACATCTGTATACTTAACAAGGGTCATGAGACAAAGAAATAATATTTGTTTCCACTTTTTCTTGGTTGATGACATTTTGATAAATTATTAGTTAAATTAGCAGGAATTGTTACTTTTCATATTTGAAAATAAGCAATAGTTACTGATTTTCCAATGTAACCACAAGAGGCAGCCAATGAAACCCACACCCGCCTGAGATGAAGAAATTGGTTATATTTCAAGATACACTTGATAGTTTTGTTATTCAACATAACCGTTATAGCACATTGAGTTTATGGTAAATGTGCTTGTTGTTTTGAAGGTTTGCTACATTGAAAAGGAAGAAAATATAATGATTGTAGAAATATTTGCGAAGTGGATTGAAATGCTAAATCATATCGCAGATCCGCTGTCGTTGTCTGTATCGAGTTGGGTGATCACAGGTGCATGGAAATTTAGAGAGCAATATTTGGACAGCAATAAGTTGCCACTCCCCATTATTGTTCAGTGGCCTCATTCAGGGAAGGAAGCATGTGTGTACCTTGTGCTGTGACAGGATCATATTACTTTCATATTAAATATACTTGTTATCTGAGCTCAATCATCAATTCTGCTCCCATGGCCATAAATCAACTCTTTCTGGAAAATAATGGTACCAGATGCACTTAAATAAATATCAGTTAATTTTATATATTCTGGCAGTCATTTCTACAATTGGGCAGTTTCAGCAAATGGTTAATACTTGAAGTAAATATCTCAACTGTCTAGATCAGGAAAAATGATGAACATTGGCAAGGTTTGTATCAAATTATTAAAGGTATGTACTTTCTAGGAGTGGCAGAACTTAATCAGCTAAAGACAAAGTAATACGAGCAAAACTTATTTTTTAATTTAATTTGGAGATCCAGCACAGTAAAAGGCCCTTCAGGGTCATGAGCCCATGCTTTAAAAAAAATTCCATGTGACCAATTAACTAGCCCATTATGTCTATGGAATATGGGAGTAAACCAGAGTAGCTGGAGGAAACCTTTGCTGGGAAAACGAAGAAACATCTTACAGACAGGGCCGGATTTGAACTGGGTTTCTGGCATTGCAATAGGAGTGTGTCAACCATATACAGAGAAGTGTAGAGTGGCCAAATTTTGTTAGAGGAAAGGAATCTCATGCTTTGCTTGTATAGGCCAGGTCGATGCAAGAAAATTAGACAGCAGGTGCCTTGATGAATGGTAAGACAAGCAAAGCATCTCTTTGAGATGACCAATTAAGACACTGGAGAAGCTTCATTAATTAATATGTTTTTGACATGTCAGAGTCTTGAGAAATATTGGAATGAAGTATTTCAAACTTTCTATGCACTTTTTAAAGTTAATTTTATAACTAATCTCTCAACTGCTTTATTTGCAATGGTATTGTTGGGGAGAGTGACATAACTTTTTATACCTAATCCCGCAACTGCTTTATTTGCAATGGTATTGTTGGGGAGAGTGACATAACTTTTTATAACTAATCCCACAACTGCTTTATTTGCAATGGTATTGTTGGGGAGAGTGACATAACTTTAATTGCATCTGAGTTGCATGTATTAGCTTTTATTTCTTTTTCTCTTTCTTTTATTTTATTTATTCCGAGGTAGGTGCTCAGATGCAGGGACCTAATCATACTCATTGGCTACGTGATGTCATGTCACCTTTAAACTTAGAGATTTTAGTTTGCGATTTGAATTCAAAATTTCAAACACAGTTGGGACCCTTTTGAAATACTTTTATAATCATCGATTTGTTATGAATGTAGAACTATTGACTTTCCCTTTTTAATAATCAAATATCAATTCAATACCGTTTGTTTGATTAAAATGTGGGGTACCTTGGATGAAATGATTGGATTGAAATTTTTGGATGTGAAATTTCAATGTTAATAGAAATATTGAAAAATGAAACTCTGAGACAGAACTCAGAATAGACTAAGTCAATTAATTGATAATTCAGTGCAGAAGGAGTCATTTAAAAAAAGCATTGGGACATTGATAAACAAAAGCAAGGAAAGAAATATTAAAATAATTTAAATCTGAGTGGCACTCTGACATGGCAAGTAGAACTACTGCCTCACAGTTCCAGTGACCCAGACCCCTGTGTGGAATTTTCAAATTCTTCCTGTGACTGCATGGTTTCCCTCGGGTGCTTTGTTTTCCTCCCACAACTCAAGAGACCTGTGAGTAAGTAGGTAAGGTGCCCTTAGTGTGCAGACAGAATCTGGTGTGAGCTGATCAAACCATGGGGATGATAAAAATGGGATTAACGTAGGATTAATGTGGTGGGCACTTGATGGTCAGTGCAGACTCAGAGGGCCAAAAGGCCAAGCTTTCAGGCTGTATAATTCTATGGTCTTATGACACTTTGAAAATCTCCTAAAACACTTATCATTTTGATAAAATAACCCCCTACTTAATTGGGGGCAGCACAGTTAACACAACGCTATTATAGCCCAGCAAACCAGGTTCAAGTCCAGAACCGTCTATAAGGAGTTTCTGCATTCTCTCATGTCTATTTGGGTTTTTCTTGGATGCCCTGGTTTTGTCCTATGCTTTAAAAAAAATAGGGTTGTAGGTTAATTGGGTGTAATTGGGCAGCCTGGGCTGGTGAGCTGGAAGGGCCTGTTACCGTGCTATACGTCTAATTTAATTTAAATAACATTTCTGGGTAAGTGAAATTGATTGGTAGTCAATAACAATGATCACATTGTTAAAATAATGCATATTGTTAATTACCAGACTTAAACTTCAATGATAAATTTATTAGAAAGCTAATGTTCTTATACATCAATCAAAAGAAACTCATTGGAAAATTATTGATTCTACTTTTGCAAAACTAATAGCAGAATGGCTTAAATAGGCCAACAACCCTATAATGATTTAATGCAATCTGTCCCCAGACTGAGGGTTAGAAAGTGCTCAGAATATTAAAGAAGGCTTGCATCATTCAGTACCACTGCTTTTTCAATAACATTTGACTCAAAAATTTTAAATGCTTGGGATATTAATATATTAACAAACTAGAAATTAATTAGAAATGGTTAAACACTAGTGAACCAATCAAATTAGTCTCTACATATTTCCACTTAAAGGATATCCCATTTATTAAGTATACTATAACGTCATCTGCAAATAGACTGATTTTATATTCCTTCTCTTTTATTTTTATCCCTCTTATTTTATTTTCTGTTCTTATCAGTTCTGCCAGTGGTTCTATAGCTAATGCGAACAGTGAGGGAGATAGTGAACATCCCTGCCCAGTGATCTGCTTAATTTAAATTGGTTTGATATATATCCATTTACTGCCAATGGTCCCTTATATAATGCTTTAATCCAATTAATATATTTCTCTGGTAGGTTGAATTTCTGTAGTACTTCGAAAAAATAATTCCATTCTATTCTGTCAAAGGCTTTTTGACAGTAATATCAATAAAAGAATTACATAAGAAATTGAAGGAATATGGAGAAAGATCAACGCAAATAAAAGTGAAGCAATGCCAATGAATAATGCGGATTTCACAAAATTTAAGAAAGAATCACCATTTAGATGGCAAACACAAGCAATTCGATACCTAGGTATACAACTAGATAATGATCTCGGCCATCTATACAAACTAAATTATCAGCCATTAATGAAAAAATTACAAGACGACTTAGAGCACTGAAAAGACTTACCACTAACACTGATAGGAAGGGTAAACTGTATTAAAATGAATATCTTCCCAAGGATACAATATCTATTTCAATCATTACCAATTCACGTAACAGAGAAATTCTTCAAGGAGCTAAAGAAAATAATAAGGAAATTCTTATGGGAAGGCGGAAAACCGAGGATAGCGCTAGATAAATTAACAGAATGGTACAAACAAGGGGGCTTACAGCTACCAAACTTTAAGAATTATTACAGAGCAGCACAATTAAGATACCTATCAGATTTTTATCAAACAAGGGAAAAACCAGATTGGACCAGATTAGAGCGGATAAAATAGGGGAGAATGTACCTGAACATATGCTATATAAGTGGGATGAAAAATTGGTGCAACACAGGAATTCACCAGTACTGCACCATCTGCTCAACATTTGGAAGAAGATTCACGTAGAAAGGAATAAAATAAATTATCAACTACCAAAATTAATATTGATGCAAAATCAACTAATCCCTTTCACAATAGATAACCTTTCCTTTAAAGAATGGGAGAGAAAAGGGATCAAAAAATAGAAAATAGTTTTTCGGGAAATAAATTATTATCTTTTGAACAAATGAAGGACAAATATGGAATAACTCACGATACAAATGTTTGCATACCACCAACTGAAAACCTACTTGAAGGACAAATTGGAAAGTAGTCTGAGATTACCAGAAGGAAGCAATTCTGAATATGTGATTACAGACACAATGATAATTAAAAGATTTATAACAAACATGTACATCAAACTGCAAGAAAAGGAGAACGAGGAAACAAGCTGTAAACCTAAACAAAAGTGGGAACAAGATCTAAACAGGATATTTTCAGGTAAGGATGTAAATGAAAAATGGAGGATATTCAAAAAAGAAATTTTGAGGGTACAGAGTAGATATGTCCCAGTGAAAGGGAAAGGCTGGAAGTCAAAGGGAGGCTTGGTTTTCGAGGAATATTGGAAATTTGGTTAGGAGAAAAAGGGAGGTGTACAAGAGGTATAAAGAGCAGGGGGTTGAGAATTTGAAGGAGGACTACAAGAAGTGTAGAAGGAATCTTAAATTAGAAAGGCCAAAAAAAGGCACGAAGAGGCTTTGGCAGACAGAGTAAAAATAAATCCACAGGGTTTCTATAGGTACATTAAAAGTAAAAGATTAGTGAGGGATATAATTGGACCCCTTGTAGATAGCGAGGGTAGGCTGAGTGAGAAGTCAGAGGAAATGGGGGAAATTTTGAATGATTTCTTTGCCTCAGTAATCACTAGGGAAAAAAATAATGAACCAGTTGAAGTAAAGAAAAATAGTGGGGAGGTCATGAAGCATATAAGGATAACCGAGGAGGTAGTGATGGCTGTGTTGAAAAAGATAAAGGTGGATAAATCTCCGGGACCAGACAAAATATTCCCAAGGACACTCAGGGAGGCTTGTGGACAGATAGTGGGGCCATTAACAGAGATATTTAGGATGTCACTGGCCACGGGGGTAGTGCCAAAGGATTGGAGGGTGGCGCATGTGGTTCCGCTGTTTAAGAAGGGGTCCAAATGGAAACCTGGGAATTATAGGCCCGTGAGTCTGACGTCTGTGGTGGGCAAGTTGATGGAAAGTGTTCTGAGGGATGGTATTTACAAATATTTGGAGGTACAGGGATTGATAGGGAGTAATCAGTATGGTTTTGTCAGGGGTAGATCATGCTTGACAAACCTGATTGAGTTTTTTGAGGGGGTTACACAAAAGGTTGATGAAGGGAAAGCTGTGGATGTTGTCTATTTAGACCTTAGTAAAGCTTTTGACAAAGTTCCCCACAGGAGGTTAGGAAAAAAGGTGGAGGCATTAGGTATAAATAAGGAGGTAGTGAAATGAATTCAGCAATGGTTGGATGGGAGGTGTCAGAGAGTAGTGGTGGAAAATTGTTTGACAATTGGAGGCTGGTGACTAGTGATCCTGGGTCCACTATTGTTTGTTATATATATATTAACAATCTGGAAGTAGGGGTGGAGAATTGGATAAGCAAGTTTGTGGATGATACAAAGATTGGTGGTGTTGTGGACAGTGAGGAAGATTACCGTAGATTAAAAGGTGATTTAGGAAGGCTGGAGGTGTGGGCTGAGAAATGGCTGATGGAATTTAATACAGATAAGTGTGAGGTGTTACATTTTGGAAAGGCAAATCTAAATAGATCATATGCATTAAATGGTAGGCTATTGAGATGTGCAGAGCAACAAAGGGATTTAGGAGTGATGGTAAATAGTACCCTCAAGGCTGATACTCAGGTAGATGGTGTGGTGAAGAAGGCATTTGGAATGTTGGCCTTCATATTCGGAGTATTGAATTCAAGAGTAGGGAGGTTATGATAAAATTGTACAAGGCATTGGTGAGGCCAAATTTGGAGTACTGTGTACAGTTTTGGTCACCAAATTATAGGAAAGATATAAACAAAATAGAAAGAATGCAGAGAAGGTTCATGAGAATGTTGACAGGATTTCAAGGTTTGAGTTACAGGGAAAGGTTGTGCAGACGAGGGCTTTTTTTCTCTGGAGCGTAGAAGATTGAGGGGGGACTTGATAGAGGTGTTTAAGATTTTAAAAGGGACAGACAGAGTAAATATGGATAGGCTTTTTCAATTAAGAGTGGGGGAGATTCAAACTAGAGGGCATGGTTTAAGATTGAGGGGGGAAAATTATAAGGGGAACATGAAGGGAAATTTCTTTACACAAAGGGTGGTAGGGATGTAGAATGAGCTTCCGGCAGATGTGGTTGAGGCGGGATCATTGGTTACATTTAAGGATAGACTGGATCGTTACATGGAGAGGAGAGGACTGGAGGGGTATGGACCGGATGCTGATCAGTGGGACTAGGAGGATGGGGATTTGTTATGGCATGGACTAGTAGGGCCAAACTGGCCTGTTCTGTGCTGTAAGTGGTTATATGGTTATAAAGATAAAAATGAAACATGGGAGAAGTTATGCTCCGGAACTATGAGAAATACAATAAACACGAGGTTACACATGATACAATATAATTGGTTACACAGGCTATACATCACACCCCAAAAGTTAAACAAATGGGACCCAACAGTATCAGACAGATGTTTTAGTTGTAAGAAGGAAACGGGAACAACAATACATGCAATTTGGGCATGTGAGAAAGTAGAAAAATTTTGGGAAGCTTTAAACCAGGTATTAAATAAAATCACAAAAAGCAACATACCAAAAAATCCAGAGATCTTTCTTCTAAGTAATATAAGAAGTAAAGAACTTGGACTCGATTTGGATGGAGCACAAAAAAGATTTATTCTGATAGCCTTAGCTGTAGCAAAAAAAATGTATTATGTCAACCTGGAAATTAGAAGATAACCTGAGAATACAGCAATGGTACATAGAAATGAATAAATGTATTCCATTGGAAAAAAATAACATATAATTTAAGAAATAACATCACAGTATTCGAACAAATTTGGGAACCTAACATGGAACACAACAAAGAAGTCCTACTACGGACCTCCACCACCTAAAATGACAGAAGGAGAAGACAACGAAATGAATTGACCCAGTATGTAAAAGTAGAAGACACATTTTCTTGTTTATTTTCATTGTGTGACGACATTGTTTAACGGGTTTAATGTATCATATAGATTGAACGTTGAGTGAATGGGGGGGGGGGATGAGGGAAGGGAGGGGGAAAAAGGGGAGAAAATGACACTGTGTTTATTCAAGAGGGAAATGTCTGTGTGTATTTTGGTCTGTATGGTTCATAGAGTGAAAAATAACTTTTTTTTTTAAAAAAAAAGGATACTCCATTTATTGTGAAGAATTTTGCTTGAATTAGCAAATGCATCAAATTTTAGTCAACCTGAGCTGAAATTTCAGTATTCTCGGTCAAACTCCTCAAAATTTCTGCACAGAAATGAGTCCATGAGATAACGTAAACTGGGTGAAATATAGTTTCGGAAAGTTGGCTTGCTGATAGAAGGGATGAATTTGCTTACATCAGTTTTCAACGGTGAAGAGAAATGAATTGGAATGTTTGATTTTTTTTGTTTAGATTTCATTGGTTATTTCAATATTGAGGAAAGTTGCTAATTTTGAAAACTAATTTAAGATCTAAAGTATGACCCCAAGGAGTTTTAAACTGCACATTACCCTGGTAGAAATAATCACTTTTTAAGATCCTAATTGAAAGATGATCCAGCTCCTGATTTTTCTTTTCCCTTTGTCTGATCTCATGGGTGTGGTGGAAACATCCAAATTGTGCTTTACAAGGCAAATTCCTACAATATTTCATTTTAGGCAGTTAATTTATGATCTATGGTATGTAGGTTTCTTTACTTTGCAAATAATGAGTGGAGTATATTTGTTGCACACTGCTCAGAGCTCATCCCTGTGTATTCCCAAGGATCATTAATATCGGGAGAAGCTTTATGCAATACCAGCTCACTGTTGACAAATCCTGTAGAAGAACATTATGAATAAAATGGTTATGACCAGGTAGTCAAAACATGACGCGAGACTTGAAAGATGATATTTTCTTATGCTTAAAATATCGATTACTTAGATTTATAGCAATAAAACATGGGTTTGTTATATGGTCTTCATTAGAAGCCTTAGATTGAAGAGTGGAATAGTTTGAGTTCACTTGTCACTGAACTACTTCATTATGTAAACTGAAAATATTTTAATAAAAATAACTTTTCAGTTCATTTATTTTCCTGGACATATGCAAATGTACAACATAAATATTATGTTGAACTCTGATAAGCAGAACCACATGTAATGTGAATAAAGACAGCAACAACATGATAGAAATACTTCATTTTAGTAACTTTAAGTTACATTGTATATACTTCTAACTGTACGTAATTTAGAATGATTATCATGTGGTAACTTGGTTAATAATATCTATGGATAGAAGCTCAGGCAACATGCAGGCTGATGTTTCAGAAGACGCAATCTTTCAGAAAGACTGGTAGGTTTCATAGTTGACCAATGTCAAATGTGGAAAGAAAACACAAGTATTGCTTGTGGAGAAACCAAAGCAAGAAGAGCGGAACAAAAGTAACAGACAAATATATTTTTATTGCTGAAAAATCCTGCAAATTAAAAATGCAGCAGATAGTTGGGTTGAGTTCTGGAAGATACAGGAAATTCATGTCAGGCTGTGGAAATATTATACATTTGGTGGTGACCATTGTTGATTGCTCCATTTGAGTGAAGATAACCGTGTTGCATCACATTAAATACTTCCATGTCGACTTAATCGGATGCAGTTTATAAACACAATCAAGAGAAAAAGGCAGAATGGTTCACATCAGACTTGCATTGGTGCGACTGTGATCTTTGTTTCTCTGATCCAGCACACACCTACTACAAGTAGGTGGGAGATGGAAAAGAAGACAAAAACTTCAGTTACATGGAGAATATAATCTTGAGGTTTTTCTTTGTCCCTCTCTCTATCCTTTGCCTCAAGTAAATGATAACCAAGAAGCCAATGAATGGGAGATGCATTCATTATTGTCCTACCTGCCTTACCTACATTAATGCTGGCTCTAGTGAAGAATTCTTTGGTTTTCTTTGAATATCAGCTGAGAGAGTTTACATAATGCCCAAAATGGAAATTTTTACAATGGAATAAAAGCCCTGGTATCTGGGTTTGCTAGCTGCCGGATAAGTGAATTTTCCAGTTGCTTGAGGTTGTGTGTTGCACGATTGGCAAACTAACGGTGAGGCCCACTAATTTTAAACTTTTGTATTTTTACCTATGCATTTTCTACATTTTTTTTTGCTGCTTGCTTGAGACTGCCAGTTGCTTGAATTCTGGATAACAGGGGTTTTACTGTCTTTCTACCCCTCTTAATTTCATATTCGCTGTTCAAGATTATATGAAAAGTTAGCTTCTATTTTTATCTGTGTGATATTTATATGTAGCCACAAACGAGCCTGCAGCTGACGTGGACTTTTACCCCCTCCATAAATCTTCGTCCGCGAAGCCAAGCCAAAGAAGACTGCATGTAATATTTGAACATTTTCTGTCCAACAGCACATGATGTGCTAAAATATTTTGACTTTAATCCACAAATATCATATTTACTTGGAAAAGGTCCCAGTGCTGACATATTTCTAAAATGAGGAAAACCTTGTTAGAAGTAATTGTTCAACATTTATATTTGTACATTCACACCTATCCTGTATCTTTTTTATTTTATTTATTTCCTGGAAATAAATTTCTGCTGCCTGGAATTTTAGCTAGGTATTTTAATTTATATACTTTATTTTTCTTTTTCAATCTTTTTATTGGTTTTAACATAGGCAAAATACATAGGTACATAGGGTAACAACAATAAAGTAAATTCATATCGAGTTACAACACTCAAACAACAATGAACAACGTACATATATACCCATGTTATTAAATAGAAAAAAGGGAAAGAGGAAAAAAAAATGTATTCCTAAACTAAGAATCAAATCCCACCCTATGAGGGCAGCTAGCCAAGTTAAGGAGTCCACGACTAATAATAATAGCTATGGGGTAATGAGAAAAAAACAAAAACAATTATTCTACAAGTTTTGAAAGTACAGTAAAAATCTGATTATCCAAAATGGTCAGGACTGGGCCTATGTCGGATAAACGTTTTTTTTGGAGAACTGGTCATTTTTTAAAAACAGCCCAGAAGCAACAGCAAATCACTTGTAACAGTGTTTAACTACAACAAACAACAAGGGAAGGATTTTTAAACATTAAAATATTTAATTCTCACCCAAAAAATGCTGGGTATCACCGGGACCTACCCACTGAGGGCCACGCTGCTACTGGCAGCCTGAGGTCCCTGTTTCCGCCGACAGTCTAATGTTCCTGGCCAGTTTGGCACCAAAAATTGATTCTGATTGAAGATTTTAGAGTATCCGATTTCAGATAATTGGAGTTGTACTGTAAATGAGAAAAGGACCCCAAAGAGAAAGAAAGTTAAGATCCATTGCAGTATAGAACAATTTTTTTTTCTAGAGAAAGACATGCTATCACATCCGACAACTATTGACAAAGAGTGGGGGGGGGGACAGCATCTTTTCATCTCAGCTAAATGGCCCTTCTAGCAATGAGGGAAACAAACACTTCCTCAAACATATGATTGTGAAAAAGTCAATATTAAATCTATTGGCCCAGACACTCCAAAAATAGTAATAACAGAGCTAGTAATAGTTAATATTAAGGAAGAAGGATATTCTTTCTTTGGCTTGGCTTCGCTGACGAAGATTTATGGAGGGGGTAAAAAGTCCACGTCAGCTGCAGGCTCGTTTGTGGCTGACAAGTCCGATGCGGGACAGGCAGACACAATTGCAGCGGTTGCAAGGGAAAATTGGTTGGTTGGGGTTGGGTGTTGGGTTTTTCCTCCTTTGCCTTTTGTCAGTGAGGTGGGCTCTGCGGTCTTCTTCAAAGGAGGTTGCTGCCCGCCAAACTGTGAGGCGCCAAGATGCACGGTTTGAGGCGTTATCAGCCCACTGGCGGTGGTCAATGTGGCAGGCACCAAGAGATTTCTTTAGGCAGTCCTTGTACCTTTTCTTTGGTGCACCTCTGTCACGGTGGCCAGTGGAGAGCTCGCCATATAACAGGATCTTGGGAAGGCGATGGTCCTCCATTCTGGAGACGTGACCCATCCAGTGCAGCTGGATCTTCAGCAGCGTGGACTTGATGCTGTCGACCTCTGCCATCTCGAGTACTTCAACGTTAGGGGTGTAAGCGCTCCAATGGATGTTGAGGATGGAGCGGAGACAACGCTGGTGGAAGCGTTCTAGGAGCCGTAGGTTATTAAGGAAGAAGGATATAGCCATGATACAAAGTACCTTCCTCAGTTATGCATTTATCACATTTAGAAGAGATGTTAGGATAAGATTTAACTAACCGAACCTTGGAAAAATGTGCCTAATGGACTGCTTTAAATTGAGTGAATGACTTTTTAAAAAGTCTCTTACCAGGGTCTGCGGGGAGGAGTCGGCGTCGGAGGCGGCCATTGGTCGAGCCAGCGTACAGGAGAGTGTGAAGGGGTTAATTGGTAAAAGGCCAATAAATAAGAGGGACAGCGAGCGGCCCAGCGAGTGAGTGGCCCAGTGAAGGAGTGGGACTTCCAGGCTTTGGCTCATCAGGCTTCGGCGAAAGCAGGCGGAGAGAAAGCTAAGATAGTCTTCATTACTTCTTCATTGGGGTAAGGGATGAGTGTTAAGGCTGTGTGTTGTCGGGATGTGGGAGGTCCTGGAGTCTTCCAGACACCCGGATGTCCATATCTGCACTAGGTGTGTCGAGCTGCAGATTGTCAGGGACTGTGTTAGGGAACTAGAGCTGCAGCTCGATGACCTCAGGCTGGTTAGGGAAACAGAGGTAGTCATAGACAGGAGTTACAGCCAGGTGGTCACGCCAGGGCCACGGGAGGATGAAAGGTGGGTAACTGTTAGGAGAGGGACAAAAGAACGTAAGGTGCCAGAGACGAGCCCTGTGAATGTAACCCTCAGCAATAAGTACGCCTCTTTGAGCACTGTTGAGGGGGACATCAAGGTTGGGGGGAGTGACAGTGGCTGTGCCTCCGGCACGAGGTCGGCCCCTGTAGCTCAGAAAGGGAGGGAAAGGAAGAGGAGGGCAATTGTGGTAGGAGACTCCATAGTTAAGAGGACGGATAGGGGATTCTGCAGACGCAGCAAGGAGAACCGGATGGTGGTTTGCCTCCCTGGTGCCAGGGTCCGAGATGTTGCTGCTCGTGTCCCAGATATCCTAAAGTGGGAGGGACAGCAGCCAGAGGTCGTGGTACATGTAGGTACCAATGACATAGGGAGAATTAGAGAAGAGGTCCTAAAAAGTGAGTACAGGCAGTTAGGTAGGGAGTTAAAAAGAAGGACCGCAAAGGGGGTAATCTCTGGATTACTCCCTGTGCCACGTGACAGTGTGAATAGAAATAGAATGAGGTGGAGGATTAACACGTGGCTGAAGGGGTGGAGTAAGGGGCAGGGTTTTAAGTTTCTGGATAACTGGGACCTTTTTTGGGGGAGATGTGACCTGTACAGTAAGGACAGGTTACACTTAAATCCCAGGGGGACCAGAATCCTGGCAGAGGTATTTGCTAGGGCTACTCAGGATCCTTTAAACTAGAATGGTTGGGGGGAGGGAACAAAATAGTACAGAGCAGTAAGGAGAAGGTTAGAATGCAAACAAAGAAAGTTTGTAGTAAGTATTTGAATATGGATGGGCAGGTGATAGAGAAGGGAAATGCTCTGGAAGAAGATGAAGGGCAATTGGCAGGAAAAGTAAATAATGTTGTTCTTAAAGATGAGGGAAAACAGGGATTAAAAATTGGGAAATCCCTGAAATTCATATATTTTAATGCCAGGAGTATTGTAAAAAAGGTGGATGAGCTGAAGGTGTGGATTGATACTTGGAAGTATGATGTGGTAGCGATTAGTGAGACATGGTTGCAGGAGGGATGTGATTGGCAACTGAATATCCCTGGGTTTCGTTGTTTTAGGTGTGATAGAGTCGGAGGGGCAAGAGGAGGTGGGGTTGCATTGCTTGTCAGGGAAAATATTATAGCAGTGCCTAGGAAGGATAGATTAGAGGGCACATCCACGGAGGCTATTTGGGTGGAACTGAGGAGTAGGAAAGGAGAGGTTACACTTGTAGGGGTGTATTATAGACCACCCGGAGGGGACCGAGACCTAGAGGAGCAAATCTGTAGGGAGATAGTAGATATTTGTGATAAGCACAGGGTTGTAATTATGGGAGATTTTAATTTTCCACATATAGATTGGGAAACACATTCTGTGAAAGGACTGGATGGGTTAGAGTTTGTGAAATGTGTGCAAGATAGTTTTTTACAACAATATGTAGAGGTGCCGACCAGAGAAGGAGCAGTGTTAGATCTACTGTTGGCAAATGGGATGGGTCAAGTGATGGAGGTTAGTGTTGGCGAGCACTTCGGGTCCAGTGATCATAATGCCATCAGCTTCAATGTCATTATGGAAAGAGAGAAATCAGGGCCAAGGATTGAGGTTTTTGATTGGGGAAAAGCTAGATTTGAGGAGATGCGAAAGGACTTGCAGGGTGTGCATTGGGAAATTTGTTTTATGGGCAGGATGTAGTAGAGAGATGGAAGTCTTTTAAAGATCAGATTGTGAGAGTGCAAAAGCTTTATGTTCCTGTTAGGTTAAAAGGAGGGGCAAAAGGTTTGAGAGAGCCGTGGTTTTCAAGGAATATTGGAAACTTGGTTCGAAGAAAAAGGGAGGCGTACATTAGAGATAAGAAGCATGGAGTTAAGGAGATGTTTGAAAGATACATTGAATGTAAGAGGAATCTTAAGAGAGGAATTAGGAAAGCTAAAAGAAGGTACGAGAAAACTATGGCAAGCAGGGTGAAAACTAATCCAAAAGAGTTCTACAAATATGTTAATGGTAAGAGGAAAGCTAGAGACAAAATTGGTCCCTTAGAAAATCAGAGTGTAAAACTGTGTGTGGAGCCTAGAGAAATGGGGGAGATACTGAACAGTTTCTTTTCTTCGGTATTCACTAAGGAGAAGGATATTGGGAGATGTGAGATAAAAAAAGCAAATTGGGTAAATATGGGGAATATAGAGATTACAAAAGGTGTAGTTTTAAGGCTTTTGAAGAATATAAAGGTAGATAAGTCTCCGGGACCAGACGGGATCTTCCCCAGGACATTGAGAGAAGTGAAGGAGGAAATAGCAGAGGCTCTGGCGGTAATTTTCCAAATGTCATTTGATATGGGGATAGTGCCGGAGGATTGGCGCATTGCGCATGTGGTTCCGTTATTTAAAAAGGGTTCAAGGAGGAAGCCTGGCAACTATCGGCCTGTAAGTTTGACGTCTGTGGTAGGTAAATTAATGGAGAAAATTCTTAGAGATAGTACTTATAAACATCTGGATAGACAGGGTCTGATCAGGAGCACTCAACATGGATTTGTGGGAGGAAGGTCATGTTTGACCAATCTGATTGAATTTTTTGAAGAGGTGACTAGGAATGTGGATGAGGGTAGCGTAGTGGATGTTGTCTATATGGACTTCAGTAAGGCCTTCGATAAGGTACCACATGGAAGGTTAGTTAGGAAGGTGCAGTCTTTAGGTATAAATTTTAAGATAGTCAAATGGATTGAACATTGGCTGAAAGGGAGAGGCCAGAGAGTGGTAGTGGATAATTGTCTGTCAGGTTGGAGGCCGGTGACCAGTGGTGTGCCTCAAGGGTCTGTATTGGGCCCATTGTTGTTCGTTATATACATTAATGATCTAGATGATGGGGTGGTGAATTGGATTAGTAAATATGCAGACGATACTAAGATAGGTGGAATAGTGGATAATGAAGAAGGTTTTCAAGGATTGCAGAGGGATTTGGGCTTCTTAGAAAAGTGGGCTGAAAAATGGCAGATGGAATTTAATGCTGATAAGTGTGAGGTGCTTCATTTTGGTAAGAAGAATCAGAATAGGACATATGTGGTAAATGGGAGAGCATTGAGGAATACAGAAGAGCAGAAAGATTTAGGAGTAACGGTACATCGTTCCCTGAAGGTAGAAACTCACGTGAATAGGGTGGTGAAAAAGGCTTTTAGTATGCTGGCCTTTATCAATCATTGCATGGAATATAGGAGTTGGGAGGTGATGTTGAGATTGTATTAGACGTTGGTGCGGCCTAATTTGGAGTTCTGTGTGCAGTTCTGGTCGCCTAATTATAGGAAGGATATAAACAGAGTGGAGAGAGTGCAGAGAAGGTTTAGCAGAATGTTGCCTGGGTTTAAGCATCTGGAGTATGGGGAGAGATTGGACAGATTGGGGCTTTATTCTTTGGAGCGTAGAAGGTTGAGAGGGGATTTGATAGAAGTATTTAAGATTATGAAAGGGATAGACAGAATGGATGTGGATAGACTATTTCCGTTAAGAGGAGGAAAGATTAAAACAAGAGGACATGAGTTAAGAATTAAGGGGCTGAGGTTTAGAGGTAACATGAGGGGGAACTTCTTTACTCAGAGAGTGGTAGCTGTGTGGAATGATCTTCCGGGAGAAATAGTGGCGGCGGAGTCAATTGTATTATTTAAGAAAAGGTTGGACAGGTATATGGATGAGAAGAAGATGGAGGGTTATGGGCATTGTGCAGGGAGGTGGGACTAGAAAGGGGTGTTTGGTTCGGTGCGGACTAGAAGGGCCTAATGGCCTGTTTCCGTGCTGTAATTGTTATGTTATGTTAAAAAGAGAAGGTAAGTGCACACGTTTCAGAATGGAATCCCATGTAGTTTCGCCAAATTGTTGTTGAAAGTCTTGTTCTCATATTTTCTTAATACCACCAGGGAATTATCTCTAGATCTTAAAATTAATTAATAAAGGGGTGAAAGCAATCCTTTATGATTAGGTTTAAAATTATATACTTTCCAAATAAGGTTAAGATCCAAGTCCCGGGGAAGCAACAATGTTAAAGACAGAGTTGTCCCACTTCTGTTTAATTTGGCTTTGGACCATTAGTAGTTACTTTTCTGCAATCGGCAGAGCTCTCTGGAATCTCTTGAGCTGGAAATACGCATAATGTGTTTCTCTGTGCTGATGATTCTCTGCTATACAAACCTGAACCTGACCATTAGATTCCACATATTTTGCTGCTTCTCAGTCAATCTGGTCAGCTTTCCTGCTATAAATTACATGCCGGAAGGGTTAAATATTCGTTTTGAACTCTTCCTGGTCCTTAGGTTCCTCTGTCCCTGTTAAATGTAACTATCTAGGCATTACTATTAATAAAAAGTTTAATAATTTGTTTAAGGAAAACTTCCTTACCCTACTGAATCATGTAAAGAAGTCCCTATCTCAATGGTCTCCTTTTTTAATTGGATGTGTTAATATGATCAAAATTTAAATTTTGCCAAAATTCTAAATATATTTCAAGCTGCACTTGTTTTTGTTCCTAAATCTTTTTTTCATTCCTTAGATTCCCTCATCTCTTTGTTTGCTTGGAAAAACAAGCACTCCCACCTCAAAAAAAACCTTCAAAATACTAAAACAAAATGGAGGTTTTGCATCTATTTTATTTTCACATTTGGAAATTACTATTTTAGCAAAGTTGTCCTGTCATTGTATGGTAATGAGAACAATCAGTCCACCAAAGAATAGTTTGGATTTGTAGTCAGGATACTGGCAGACAAATGATACAGAAGACCCCAGTTAGCCAATCCAAAGTATTTCCAATGGATCCCCGCCAGCACATGAAATGTAATGATTAACCTGTGCCACTTGGCACACTGAATAAAAGAATGACAAAAAAAACTGATCATAAAGGTCCAAGTAAAATAAACAAGTTCTAAATAGATATTTGATGTTTAGACTATTAATTAAATATTTTAATATAATCTGGTCAAAAAGACAGTCACAAGGATTGATCTTTATTGATATTTGCAACAAGACTGTTATCGTTGCTAATATTGTTGAACTTGGCAAAGATCTGTCAAGCTTTTTGTGTTTATATTACCAACATGGCCTTCAAACCATGATGTTGAAGCATTATTTCTGTGTGCTGTGGCTTTAGAAATAATATTTTGATTGGATTTAATTCTTAATCGCTCTGCTACATTTGGAATCTTCAAAACAGAATTTGGGTGCAGCAGGTTTGTCAACTGGAAACCTAAATCAATATTACAATTTTAAAAGTTGGCTATAAAGTTATTATAAACTTTCCAAATCAATTACTTTAAAATGTAAAATGGCAGAAACCTCTTTACTTTTATTTATACGGGTATTCAATCCTTTATCATGAACCCTTGGGGACAGTGAATTCTGAATTTCGGATTTTTCCGGATTTCAGAAAGCCAGATTTAAACCCACCCAAATTGTGCTGCTGTCTCCCCCTAGCCCCCCCTTGGCCACTCGACTCACGCTGCCTGTCTCCCCACCTCACCAGTCTCCCGGCAGCCTGACTCGCGCTGCCGCCTCTCTCCTCATTTGCCGGATTTTGGAGCTTTCTGGATTTTAGATGTCTGGATAAAGGATCATGTGTGTACCTGTAGAAATAAAAACTCAGAAGCAGTGATCCTTGAGAAGGACTATGATGGATGGGCTTTATTTGGTGGTTCACAAAAGTTTTGGCTGACACTTGAGTACAGTAACAAGGACTGCTCCATTGTCAAAGGTGCTGTAAATGTAAAGTTAGTAAGAGTTTTGGAAAAGATTAGTGTAATTCATAGAAATTAATGGAGAGATTAATTCCTTGGAGTCAACTTAACGTGACCTATTGTGGACATACAACATCTCCTTACTTGTTAGGAAGGTCCAACAGTGAATGCACATCCAGAGAAGACTGAAGCAGGCAAGGCTACCAGCCACCACCCTGTCAACCTTCTACAGTATGTCTATTGAGAGTGTCTTGGTCGGCTGCATCACAATGTTGTGAAGTAGCTGTAGAGAATTTGAATGGAGGTCAATCTACAGGACCATAAGCATAGCAGAGAGGATCACTGGGCTCTCCCTGTCCCGCCTCCGCCCCCGCCCCCAGACATCCCCCCATCGATCTATCAGGATTGTTGTCAGAAGAGGGCATGCACAATTCGAGGAGCCCTTCCACTGTACACAGAGCATCTTTCAAAAAGAGATACAGAAGTATCAGAGACGGCACCACCAGGCTGAGAAACAGCTTCATCCTGGGGCGGTGACCATGCTGAACGATCAAAGGAACTGCTCACACCAACCTTCCGAGACTCTCATATTCATGAAACAATGTTTATTTATTTATTTTTATACCTATATATTTGTTCTGAGTATGTATTTTTTGTCTGTATGTGTGTAACAGACTTGTATTATTTATAAGCTTTAATTAGATATATGATATTTTAGAGTGTTTCTGTTGGGGTTTGGAACAGGGAAGAGGCAGCCTGTCTGTTACATCTAACCCATAAAACAAGTTGTTTATTGTTCATCAAAATACTGAAACAATGGAAAGTTTACTCAGAGACACATGTTCAAACAAATAGACTTCTGACATATGAGTCCTGTTTTTGGGAAATTGAAACTAAGAACCAAGTCAACTTGGTTGTGTTCAAGCAAGTCATGTGATTTGAAAAATTATAGCCTTTGGTATCATCAAAAGAGTCATGTGAAGGCAGAATTAAAGTGACTTTGGGAGAAGATGATCACCTCTGCTGCTTCTACTTGTCAAGAGAGAGAAGTGGTACTGTGGCCAATGTAATGGTCACTTCTGACTGGATAAAGAAAGCAAGAATATTCGTGCATCTGGATCATGACCATTTTGATAGTTACTTTATCTGACTCTTGCCTGGGTCTTTGAAAGCATTGCAGAAGTCACAAGCTTTGTAATCTCTGCCCAAGAAAGGGGTAAGTGGTGACATATCATTTGTATAAAGGAACATTTCTCTGAAAGCAGCACAACAAGAATTTGTGAGTTTTGAGATGACTCGCTTACTTCATAATTACTTCTGAACATCAGTTTAAAGATTCTGATTTCCAACACAGGATTTCTAAGACTGAACTTTGAATTTGACTTTGCAGAATTATGTCTAAATTGTAATGGTTTTGGTGATCCTCACATCATATACACATACATTTATGCATAGTTGGGAGTTAAGTTTTGAGTTATATTATTGTTTTTAAGATATAATTGTCTTGGAGAATTTCTGTGTGTTATGGCTGGCTGTGTGTCTGCATAGTTTACGACTAGGACTGGAGAACACCTTTTTGTTGGGTTGTACTTATGCAACCAGATGATAAATAAACTTGAACAAACTAAAATGATCCAAAATGACTCATTTGAAGAAGAACTATGCAAATACCTCTAGAATCCATGCCAATATTTATGATTCAATCAATATCATAGAAACAGATTGTAAGACTATACTAATATTCATGCCAAGGCTCTTTATAATTGTTTGTTGTGTTCCTGGCAATTATAACTATGACTTGTATCAAGTGGCAATTCATAGGTTGTAAATTTTTTAAGGATCACGCTATGATATGAAAGGGCCTTGCGCATCGATGGAAGTATGTTTTGTAGTGCAAGAAGACTTAATATCTGCTGGGCCCACCAGCAGATGTCAAGGATTCTATAGAATTAACATTTAAGGGAGAATTCACATCCCTCTAAAGAAAAAATTCAAGTGCCTTTTTTAACTTCAGGAGTATAGGACACTGAGCGAAAAGGCTGAAAAGTATGGACAACAACAGAGGGAGAGATTTTCCTTCACTTTTCAATTTGAGACTGGGGACTTCATGAAAATATGGCCAGTTTCCAGATTATGATGCTGGATAGCATCCAACATCTTTTTTTTGCATTTTTTTCACAAGAAATTCATCATAACCTTGGTTTTATGAGTCAAGTCAAGTTTGTTATTATCTGATTGCACAAGTACAATCTGATGAAACCGTGTTCTCCGGTCCTCAGTGCAAAACATGCAGACACACAACCAGACATAACACACATACAGATAGACAAGCAATATATATGCAGGACAATTGCATGTACAAATAAATACTGTTTTGTCTCGGATGGTTAGTGTGAATAGTTCCTCACTGCCCATGGGAAGAAACTGGGGCTGGTTCTGATACACTTGAGAGATATCAGCTCGTGGCTGATGTTCACTTTATTTTCAATATCTGCGACATCTATTTAGTCTGTATTTGAATGCTCAGGGCCCCTAAATGCCTCTGCAATTAAATTCTTGGGGGCCCTGTATCTGCTGAATTTAATCTGTTTGGATCTCCTTCTTTGGTGTGTGTTACAATAACAAAGGTCATCTCTCCATCGTGAAATGCCAGAGTCCCTGTTCTTCTGCAGTTAAATTCTTTGCTGTTATGTTTACACTAGTGGGCTCTGTGTCCATTAAGGTTAAATACTTCTGATCCTGTTCGCACCACTTAAACTCATGAGGGCCCAGGATTCCATTGGATTTAATCTATCATGTTCTCTGTTTCCTGCTGCAATTACACTCTCAAAGTTCTGTCCCTACTTAATTTAAACTGTTGTGTGTATTTTTCCACTATGTTTATCTCCCAGCCAAGCTTTTGTTCCAACTTTTTTAAATGCTTGGGGCTCTTTTTCCCTTATGCTCTAAGTTCTCAAGAACTCTGTTTGGCTGTGTTTAATCTCTTGTTCGCTCTCTTGGGGCTATGATGGATATAATGATGTTCGTCTGTTTCCATTGTATTTAAGCATTTAGGGGTCCATAAAACTGTTTTTAATGATTGGGTCCATTTTCCGCAGTGTTTAATGCTTGAAGCCTCTGTAACCTATTGTGTTTAAACACTTTGGGGGCCAAATTTCATTGTTTTTTTTCTCTCTGGGATTCTATCCAGGTGTACTTAAATGCTCAGTCCTTCTTGCCTCTGGAAAAGGCATTAAACCAAGCAGGAATTGATGCCATAAGAGTTTAAAAATAGAAGAGCAAGAGGGTCCTATATTCCTGTACCTCTGAAGAAAAACAGGAGTATCAGAGCCGGCACCACCAGGCTGAGGAACAGCTTCTTCCCACGGGCAGTGAAAATGCTGAATGACCAAAGGAACTGCTCACACTAACCATCCAAGACTCGTGTTCATCAAACATTATTTATAGATGAAATACTTGTCCTGCATATGTATTGTTTGTATGCATGTGTGGTACGTTTGCATGTTTTGCACAAAGGACTGGAGAACGCTGTTTCTTCGGCTTGTACTTGTACAATCAGGTTACAATAAACTTGACTTGGACTGTGATTTTAAAATACTGGGGATCTACTAACATTGGATTTAAATACTTAGGACTACTACTTTGTCAGCAGATCATTTCCCTGGACCTTTATTCCCACTGTAATTGAACTGTTGAAACTTTGTTCTTGTTGCATTGAAATACATGGGGCCCTTGTTTCCTTTCCATTTAAACTTACCAGAGCCTCTGATTTCAAATACTTGGATCCATTTGACCCGCAATACTTAAATGTTTGCACCTCATGCCTAAATTTTGTCTTACCTCTTGGTTCCCTTCCCACTGTGTTTAAGTTCACGGGGGCCCAAGATTTGATGGTCTTTCTTCTGTCTTGGAGCCAATGTTCCCTACACGTTGAAAGACTTGAACCCCCTGGTCTGACTCTGTTTCAATTCTCCAGGTATTTCTGCGTGATACTTAACTCTCAGAGGAACTATTCTCACTGTGTTTAAGTTCCTTGACTTTGTCCTGCTGTCTTTAATCTCTTGTGGAATCGGTTCCTGCTTGATTTAATGTCTCAGGATCCCTTTTACAACTGCACTTTAATTCTTTCTGCAACCACCTGTTCATGAGTACTGAAATTTAGGGGCCCTTTTCCCAACTGGGTTTAATCTCTAAGGCTTCCAGCTTGCTTTGAACTCAGGGCCTGGTTCCCTCCTGTTTTTAAAAGAATGCACTTGGTGTATTTTGAGGAAAGGAGATTTTCCAAGTTGGGGAAGCATGCTTAACTTGCTCCAGCTTTTATTTCAGAAGTGTGTGTGGGCTAACTGGGTAGTTTAATATGAGAGGAAACTTTAGAATGAGGAAATCACCATTTTCAATGGTCTCACTTATTTGCTGACAGAGCCTCCATTATAATAAGCATTCTATTTCAAATAATTGCTTTCTTCTCCAGGGAACTGGTATGATGGTCCAGTGTCAATCATAGTTGATTTGATCTGAGGGCCTTGGGTCTCCATCACTTTGTCCTGCATGCAGGAGGGATTTTGATTATGATACTGAGCCTCCAGCTCTGCAAGACTGGCACCTGTAACAAGCCACTTCCTCAACTTGCAGCTCTCTCCGGCATGATACCCTTGGATGAACTCACATGGGTTCTCTTCATAATCTGCATTCAACTGGCTAAATTCTGGAGTCCAGACTTTAGACCCTGTATTTATTCAGATGGTACAGATGGTATTACTGTACATTAGATAAAAGAAGGTTTTTAACAATTTTTACAGTCGGGTACAATAAATTTGCAAATGCAGGGTATAATAGGTGTCAGTGACCCAGAGCAAAGATGCTCTGTGTTCAGTGGAAGAGCTGTCTCTGAGAGATGTCTGTCTCTTCTTTCTTAGAAACTATGAGCCTTAGGAGGTACAACCATAAAGTTATCAACAAGCAACATCAATGCCCACATGCTATTCCTCATCACCTGCGGCACTAGACTTGGGCACCACCATTGTAAGCCCATTGCTCACCCATGGTCATCTCAAGCAATCAGCACGCCTTACATGCAACTCAAAATAGGCTGGCAGACATATCAATGAAATTTAAGATCCATTACAAACTTGCAATCCACAGCATGCTCGCAACTGGATCACAAAAAAATCTCCTTCTTCATTTATGCATGCACCAAAATAGAAAGTGTTTCAAAATGTAATTTATCATTAAAAGTCATTTATTCATATCAATGATATTGAATAATTATACACCATCCGTCAATTCAGAACAATTTGATGCTTATGGGATAGGAGAAGAACATTTGGCCCATTGAGCTGTGTTGGCCCTTGACCAGAGCAACCAGCAAATGCCTCTTCTTCATAGCCATGTATATTTTTCATCTCTGTAAATTTATCTAATCACACCTTGAACGTTCCTCCATCATATCTGCAGGCAGTTCATTCCAGATTCAAACCACATGGTGCATGCCACCTTTAATTCTCTTCCCCTTTATTTTATACTTGTGCCCCTTCATTCCCAACTCTTCCATCAGCAGGAAGAGTCCTCTTGTATCCAGTAAAAAAACAATGCTGGAGAAACTGAGCAGGTCACTCAGTGTACTTTATATGCTGAGCCCTTCATCAAGGCATGATCCCTTTTTCAAGGTATAAGCAGAATATAGACAGGCGTCTGAAGGGCTCAGGCCCAAAACATTGGTTTTGTGTCTTTATCTTTGCTATATAAAGTATGCTGTTTGACCTGCCTCTTTTCTTCGCATTGTGTTTTACTTCATCCACAAACTTCTGTGTTTTACTCTTCTATTTCAGTCTTTGTTTAATAGACGTAGCAAATCTCCCCTCAAGCTAATCTTTCTTCAAAGCAAATGGTGACAGCATATCCCATCATTCCTTGAAACTGAAATCCCTCATCCCAATAAGTATTTTTATCAAACTATTCTGAACAGTCCCAAATATCTGTTTATCAGTGCACATATTCAGATTAACCATGCGGGATCTCGTACAATGATCCTGGCCAAAAAAAATCACCCTTTCACAAATATCATATCACTTGATATTCCCTCCTTGTGGTGGTGTGAAGATGATGGAACTTTCTACTTGATAATGTCATGGGGCCACCAGTTTTCTAGGTGTCCAGTGAACATAATCTTGGCTGTAGCAGTAACTTGCTGAGAACAAATCTGAAGCAAAGAGTTTAACCTCTGTGAAGGGAAATAAACTTTCTCTATCATGTGCAATATCTAGCAGTGGCAGAGCCAAGAAAAGTCTGGGACACTATTTTACAATGAGGCAAATCTGTAAAATAAGGAACGAATAAAACTGAAAAAAAAAGATAATTTAGAGGCTCATTATGAAATAAGAAGGGCTTTGTTTGTGAGAGTGGCAGAGGGAAACCAACATCCAAATGAATGAAGAGCCAGTTAAATAGCAATGGTGAATTGCCATCCTTGTGGTGGTAGAGAAGACTCGATGGTCCTGTTGTGTTTATCTACTAATGCCCTGAACTTTGAAGTTTATTATTGCAAATTCGTGGCATCACTTGGTGTTCAACTCAGGTACAACAAGTTTGCAAAATTCAAAAGGATCCCTGAAAATTGTGACATTCCATCAAAAATACTTGCAACTGCATGTTAATTATATACACCTTCCATTTCAAAAGCGGTTATGATAGATGTCTGTGTACATCAGGTATAAAGCAGATCCCAGGAGGAGCAGGATAAAAAAAAACAAGCTAGATTTTAGAGAGGAGAAAAATGGCAAATAATTGATAATAAGTGGAAACATTACAAAAGAATATAGAACCCAAATTCTTTACATTGACACAATCAGATGTCACAAATTAAACAGTTTGACACCCTTGGCTTGAATTCAACAGTGGGGATTTTGGTGAAAAGGCTAAGCTTAGGCATGGTAAACCCAGTGGGATAACTGAAAACATGATCAATATTATTATCAAAATCCTCTGAACAGATGCTACCTCAAAGGATTGGGAGTATTGAGCAAATGCTATCACATCACTAAAGTAATTTAAAATCAAATGTAATAGCTAATTTATTCAAATTTGTCAATAAAATATATTACCAATGGCTAAACTCTGGAGCGATATCTGCAGCGAGAAGTCCGTATCCACAGTTCAAAACTGAAGTTCTGCTTCTGTCAAGCTTGAGTCCAATCTTTAGAAGAGCCTGAATATAGTCTGTGGGCAATGAAAACAAATGCCAGTGTGACAATAAGAGCTGGCAAGTCTGGTCATGTACAAAGTTGTGTATCCCAAGAATTAGCACTGGCAATGTTTGTGTTTTGTCTTCAGAAACTTTCAAAATATTTGGTGCAGAAAAAGGATCTTGAGAAAGCAAAGTTTTGCTGGAGGAGCTCAGCAAGTCAGACAGCATCCATGGGTAGAAATGATCAGTGGACATTTTGGGTCAAACGAGTTCCTTATCTCTATTTGAAATTATGCAGTCTGATAGCATCCTCATAATTCTTCACAAACTTCTGTAAAACATTGTTGTGAATCAGAAAGCAGTTGGTGACGTGACAATATCCTTAAAGAGGTGACTGCTTTAAAGTAACAATCATTATTCCCACCTTGCATTATTTATACTGCACAAATGCTGTTCGAGGTGAGGAATACTGAGTCATCAGCTGAGAAGGACACAGGTTGCCATTTATTTGGAGCTTTTTGCCCATATTTCTCCTGGTCTCATGAGACTTTATGGAATACAGAATCAATATTAGATGTACCCTGACCAAACCTTGAATACTGGCCTGAAAAGGCGACCCTACCCTATTACCTGCTGCTAAAA
The DNA here is from genome assembly GCF_036971445.1 of Narcine bancroftii. Lineage (NCBI taxonomy): Eukaryota > Metazoa > Chordata > Chondrichthyes > Torpediniformes > Narcinidae > Narcine > Narcine bancroftii. Next base: position 32,188,135 of record NC_091474.1, read on the forward strand.
GACTTCAAGCACCTGACGAAGCTCCAGTCACGTTTAAAAAAAAACTAGGGTTATTCTGAGTCTTTGTACTTCCTCAGTGCTATAGTTAAGATGGTTCGGTGGTTATAGTTGAAGATAGCTACATCGGACCAACAAACCCTTCAGAGGCTATGAAATCTGATTGAAGAGATACAGGAATGTCAGAGCCGGCACCACCAGGCTGAGGAACAGCTTCTTCCCCTGAGCAGTGAGAATGCTGAAGGTCCAAAGGAACTGCTCACACTAGCCCTCTGAGACTCTCATATTCACAAAACAATATCTATCTAGCTATGTATCTATCAGTTTGTTTGTATATATTAAATAATTGCCCTGCATCTATGTTGTTTGTCTGTATGTGTGTTATGTCTGATTGTGTGCCTGCATGTTTTTCACTGAGGACTGGAGAATGCTGTTTCATTGGGTTGTACTTCCACAATCAGATGACAACAAACTTGACTTAACGTGACTTGGAATCCTGGATGTTCTTCTTTGGGCTTCCTACCGATAGTAGAATGGAACAGGATTAGGTGCTTGGAGAATTGCATTCTCCTCAGAGGACAATATTTGTATGAATCCACAGACACATCTTCCTTCAGTGTGGTATCAGGGCAGCTGTCATATCCCAACCTCCTTCTTGACAACTTAGATCCAGCACAAGAAAATAATTGAAAACATCCTGAGAGCATCCCAATGATGTCCCGAATGGCCAGAGACACCGCTAGCCAGGAGCACTGGTGGGGAGAAAAGGAAATATTTATTTATTAACATTGCTACTCCCTTTGATTTTGAATTAAATGAAGAAGCTGAGACAGATTGGTAATTATTAGGTGTTCCTCGGACTAAGGAGAGAAAGCGTTAGGAGGTCGGGCCAGTGAATTTTAAGTATTTTAAAAACCTTTTTCTTTCCCCAGGGTTCTAGTGAACTGGTGCGGACTCGAAAGGCCAACGTGGCCTGTTTCTGCTCCGTAAATGGTTATATGATTATATGGTTATATTACAATTACAATTTATTAAAAAATACATGCAACCTGCTCATTCAATGAAAATTATCTTACTTCTACAAATACACATGGATTATATGTCCCTGGAAAACCCTTGTATCATGGCAATACTTGGTTTATGTTATACTATGATACCTTGCCACTATCACTAACACTGCCATTTCAGTTGTTGGCTACATCCTCGTCACACTCCTTTGACAATAATGTTAAAATGTGCATTGAGTATCTGAACCGTTACATTTCACCTGTTGCTCTACTGCTCAGGTTTTGATGTTTCATTTAGAGAGGTTTAGACCTCAACCCCTCATCCTTCTGATTTTGAACTGATCAAGTGTCATTCTTTCTTCTTGTATACGTGTTCTGATGTTGCCAGTTACGATTAATGTTTTCGACAGATGTTTCTGCAGCAATCTTTCACTAAGGTTGTGTGCTTGACAGTAAGTTTAATGCTTGTTGTTTCTGAATGAAATTTCTATTGTGTTTAATGCTCATCTTTTCCTGTGTTTGTTGATCTGCTGAGTATTGATGTAATATCTCAGATGTCTACCGCTTCAGCAGACTCAGCATAATGACAATATCAGATTTATTAGTGTGGTGGTTATCACTGGTCAAAAACCTTCGCTACTGTCTGGCGAGCTGACTACTGTTGGTCTGGATTTTTTCAAAGACACAGAGCCATTGGAATCAGTCCCATTTAGGTCAATTTCTTCAATTCTTAAACATATTATACAAAAGATCTATTTTAATCCAGGAGAAATTTTAGTAACCGGTACAAAGTCATGATAATTTTGATGATTTAACAAGATGGTTTATTTTGTAAACTAATGTGCCTGGAAATTCAGAAATGTGTGCCTCGAAGAGGTTTCAAGATAACATGTATACAGCTTTCTTGCTGATAGAAAACATTGTACTAAATATTAATATATCTTTGTTTAGAATCACAAATTTGTTCCACTGTGAGGATATAATGCAAATAACTTTAAAATATTACAAATCATTTTGAAATGTTCAGCTTTGACATTGTCAGTGAAATATTGATCAGGACATGTGGAAGTTAAATATGGGCGTGAACAGAGAAACATAAATGGATTGGGGTGAAAACCTGAATAGATCCCTTTTTTTCCCAAGGAGAAATGATAGATCATTCAGCAATGCAGAGACCACCAAGGTCAACAACAGATATTACTTCCTTTTTTTTTCATTTTCACCATTATCCCAACTGTAGATACACATCATGCATGTCCACACATCAGTTTTTAAACAATGCAGATTTGTTTCACTTGACAGGATCACTGGACATTCCTCAGCTGTGGTGGCTGAGTTGGACTGGGAGGTTTGCAGCAATGCTGAGATTGTCCATCTGTGATGCAGGTTATGAATGATGATTGATTTGACGTAGTTGGTCAGTGAGTGATGGGCACACGATGCATAGAGCAATATGTGAGGCAAGCTCTGTGGTTGATGGAATACAACACTTAAAGACGGATTCGCTGACTTTTAGAGCTTGCTGCATATTTTTCAACACTCGTCCCAGATCTTCAGTGACTGTCTCCGAACACAAAAGCAAAAAGGATAAAGATTGATTTTTCCTTTAGTTTTCCACCTGATATTTTGACCAAATTGTTTTTTTTACATTGCACTCACTCCCACCCAATTTTGAAGCCAAAATGCAACTCCCCTTCATGAGGTGCATTTTCTGTTACACAAGACAGGTTCATACCTCCCTCAAAGATGCACTTCATGATGGCTGGAGTTTGCAGTAATGTCAATAGCAGCAGCACGTGAATTGTGTGAGACTGAACTGAAACGATGACTCCTGATGTTGCTGTGCTTAGTAATTCTCTTCACTCTTCTCCTTTCAGACATTACATTCTACACTTTAATCTTCACTTCTGCAACCAGAAACTTAGTTGTCTTAAGTATGTATCATTTATTTATTCTATTGTATGAGTCTAAAGGTAATGGTTCTTGTTCAGTTGAAGTTGTAGGGATCTGAAAGCCGTTAAATGCACAACATCAGAAGTTATGATCTTTAGGTAAGAAAGAGAAACAAACCAAAGAGTGAAAAGCAGGACTTCTGAAGTATAACCATACAAGACATAGAAGGGGAAATTAGGTTATTTGGCCCATCGACCCTATCCTGCTTTTCCAGCAGGGTTGATTTACTGTCCTTATCAACCCCATTCTCCTGCCTTTTCCCTGTACTCCTTGATTCCCTTCCTGATCAAAAATGTATCTTCCTCCACCTTAAATATCCCCAATGATCTGACTATGGAGGGATAGGTGACCCCTCTGTCTGGAATCTGGTGGAAATGTGGATTGGAGAGGGGTATGTGACCTCTCCATCTGGAACCTGATTGGGTCAGGTCAAGCCTTGTCTACAGGTCAGCACACAACTGGTTATTGGTCCCTTTAATACCTCATTGATACCTGGACCAGACTCTCCAGCTGATAGCACTATAAAGCCAACCATATGTGAGCCATCTTTCTCTTCTGGGACAAACCCAAGCTCCACTCCAGGTTGGGAACCATAGACAACGTTGGAGGATTGTGTGTTTTTCACCCTGTTGTAACTCCCCTACATGTGTAAATAAAAACTACTGTTCAATTAGCCTTCTTACCCTTGAGACCCATCAAACCGGTTTCGCACACACAACAATGACCTCCACAGGCTGAGGTAACAAATTCCACAAATTTTCCATCCTCTGGTTAAAGAAATTCCTCCTCATCTCTGTTCTAAAGGGACATTTTTGAATTCCACTGCAGGAATCATCTTCTCCATATCAACTCTATCTAGGCCTTTCAATATTCAGTAGGTTTGAATGAGAAACCTCCTTCCCTATTCTTATAAACTCCAGCAAGTGCAATCCCAGAGCCTTCAAACATTCCTTGTATGAAAATCCTTCCACTCTGGAGATGATAAATGTCAACCTCTATTGGACCTTGTCCAATATAAGCATATCCTTCTTTAGATATGGAGCCCAAAACAATATTCCAAGAATGATCTGACCAATACCTTATAAAGCCTCATCATCACATCCCTGCTTTTATCTTCTATCTCTCTTGAAATGATTGCTAGCATTCCATTTGCCTTCCTTACCACTGACTCTACCTGCAAATTTACCTTTAGGGAGTCTTGCACAAGGACTGCCAAGTCCATCTGTGCTCTGATTTCTGAATTCATTGCCCATTCAGAAAATAGTCTATGCTTTTATTCCTTCCACCAAAATGCATGATCATACACTTCTCTACACTGCCTTCCACCTGCCATTTCCTTGCCCAATCTGAGCGAGTTTATAACTTTATAATGCCATTGCATTAATAACTAACCGACTCTCAAAATGGAGTTAAATTGTGCGCAATATTAGGGTCCACTGTTAATCACCCTTTCTTCTTTGGCTTGGCTTCGCGGACGAAGATTTATGGAGGGGTATGTCCACGTCTGCTGCAGGCTCGTTGGTGACTGACAAGACCGATGCGGGACAGGCAGGTACGGTTGCAGTGGTTGCAAGGGAAAATTGGTTGGTTGAGGTTGGGTGTTGGGTTTTTCCTCCTTTGTCTTTTGTCAGTGAGGTGGACTCTGCGGTCTTCTTCAAAGGAGGTTGCTGCCCGCCGAACTGTGAGGTGCCAAGATGCACGGCTGGAGGCGATATCAGCCCACTGGTGGTGGTCAATGTGGCAGGCACCAAGAGATTTCTTTAAGCAGTGCTTGTACCTCTTCTTTGGTGTACCTCTGTCTCGGTGGCCAGTGGAGAGCTCGCCATAGAACACGATCTTGGGAAGGCGATGGTCCTCCATTCTGGAGGCGTGACCCACCCAGAGCAGTTGGGTCTTCAGCAGCATGGATTCGATGCTTGCAGACTCTGCCAGCTCGAGTACTTCGATGTTGGTGATGAAGTCATTCCAATGAATGTTGAGGATGGAGTGGAGACAGCGCTGATGGAAGCGTTCTAGGAGCCGTAGGTGATGCCGGTAGAGGATCCATGATTCGGAGCTGAACAACAGCTCTGTACACGCTGATCTTTGTGTGTTTCTTCAGGTGGTTGTTTTTCCAGACTCTTTTGTGTAGTCTTCCAAAGGCGCTATTTGCCTTGGTGAGTCTGTTGTCTATCTCGTTGTCGATCCTTGCATCAGATGAAATGGTGCAGCCAAGGTAGGTAAACTGGTTGACCGTTTTGAGTTCTGTGTGCCCGATGGAGATGTGGGGGGGGGGGGGGGGGGCTGGTGGTCATGGTAGGGAGCTGGCTGATGGAGGACCTCAGTTTTCTTCAGGCTGACTTCCAGGCCAAACATTTTGGCAGTTTCTGCAAAACAGGACGTCATGCGCTGGTGAGCTGGCTCTGAATGGGCAACTAAAACGGCATCGTCTGCCAAGAGTAGTTCATGGACAAGTTGCTCTTGTGTCTTGGTGTGAGTTTGCAGGCAATTCAGATTGAAGAGATGGCCATCCGTGCGGTACTGGATGTAAACACCGTCTTCATTTTTGAGGTCTTTCATGGCTTGTTTCAGCATCATGCTGAAGAAGATAGTAAAGAGGGTTGGTGAGAGGACACAGCCTTGCTTCACGCCGTTGTCAATGGAGAAGGGTTCGGAGCGCTCATTGGTGTATTTGACCCGACCTTGTTGGTGTTCGTGCAGTTGGATAGCCATGTTGAGGAACTTGGGGGGGCATCCGAGGTGCTCTAGTATTTGCTAAAGCCCTTTCCTGCTCACGGTGTCAAAGTCTTTGGTGAGGTCAACAAAGGTGTTGTAGAGTCCTTTGTTTTGTTCTCTGCACTTTTCTTGGAGCTGTCTGAGGGCAAAGACCATGTCAGTAGTTCCTCTGTTTGCAGGTCTAGTGAAAATCTCTGAAATAACTTTGGGATTATGATTGACAGAAATGGCTCCCTGTTCTTTTTATAAAAACCAGGACACAACGTTCCAAGGGAGTGCAGAGACATTTTCTTTTCTTACTGTTGACCTAGTCCATCAATCTGTGAAAATAAAAATAAACTGCAGGTGCTGGAGATCTGAAATAAAAACAGAAACTGCTGGAAATACTCAATAGGCCATGCAGCATCTGTGGAAAGTGAAACAGAGTTAATGTTTCAAGTCAAAGACTCATTGCCAGTTGCAATGTCAGTAATTATCAAGAGAATTAGTATTACTTTTGCATTTTCCTTTCACTTATTTCTTGGAATGCATTGGAGTTCACTTAACTAGTGCCCCATAATATCTCCTCACTTGTCAGGAAGGCACAAAAGTGACTGCAAACCTGAGAAGACTGAAGCAGGCAAGGCAACCAGCCACCATTAGGTCAACCTTCTACAGGAGCTCTATGAAGAGCATCCTGGCAGGGTGTATCGCAGTGTGGTACGGTTGCAGCAGAGAAATGGATCGGAGGTCAATGCACAAGACCATAAAAGCAGCAGAGACTATCACTGGAGTCTCCCTTTCAACCCCCCACCCCTTCTCCACCACTGACGTGATCTACTGCGATCATTTTCAAAAGAGGGCACCCAAAATCATTGAGCACCCTTATACCCCACACAATGCATCTTTCAGCTGCTCCTGTCAGGAAAGAGATACAGGAGCATCAGAGCCAGCACCACCAGGCTAAGATACAGCTTCTTCCCATGGGCAGGGAGAATGCCGAATGACCAAAGGAAATGGTTACATTAACCATCTGAGACTCTCATATTCACAAAACAATATTTATTTGTATATATGAATACTTGTCCTGTCTGTCTAAGGTGTGTTATATCTGGTTTTGTGTCTTACCTGTTTTTCATGAAGAGCCGGAGAGCCCTGTTTCATAGGGTTGTACTTGTGCAATCAAATGACAATGAACTGGACTTGACTTGATCATTTAACAGTGAAAGTACTTAATCATTTAACAAAGGAAATTAAATCTGACTAAATTAGTTGTGTAGGGACTGAATCCATTTGAATGTTTTTTAAAAAAATGCACAAATAACAGATTAGAATGACTTAACCCAGGTTATACGCTTATAATCATTATCTGGATAAACCCATTGGGAAATTGGAAGGGTCACTTCAAACTTTTAAATTTTAATTTTTAAAAATGTTTCAATTAGTTTTAAATTTAAATTTAGCCATGTAGCCCTACATGCACACAAGCCTGTGGCACTCAATTGACCGACAACCCCATATGTTTCGAACTGTGGAAGGAAACTGGAACCCCCGGGGGGAAACCCACACAGACTTGGGGAGAACATACAAACTCCTTACAGGTCCCAATCGCTGACGCTGTAACAGTGACACACTATCTACTGCGCTCAACGTGCCATCTCTTCACATCTCTGCATTGGACGTACAACTGGTTATATTATAATTTGTACAAGTAATCAGCAGAAATTGGAGCATTTAGGTGAACCCAATAATCTTTGTTGGGTTCAGGGCATATTTGATTCAATAATGTAGGAACACTCTCCAAAACAGGGAGAATCAGCTGAGCAGCTTCAGAAGTAACTGCAGGTTGCCAGACCACATTCCAAAGTTTGGAGAGTGCATTGAATATCAGTGAATGCTTTTCACTAGTTCTTTGAGAAGCTTGAATGCTGAATGGTTTAGAGGTGAAGCCACTGGCAGAATTCTACTGCAGCAGGCCTTGGTTGGCCTGTAACTTTGGAGCAGGTGGGTCCATGTATCTTGCCTGCTTCTTCACACAGAAGTACACTAGATGCTTTTATGCTGCTGCACCTGGATAGCCCTCTTGGGACCCAGGTGAGATTAGTGGGGCAAACCTTTTAAGCTGTGGGGGGATGTACCCATTAAATTGGCAACCCGGGGACTTAAGGGGGATCCTGCCCCACTTGGTAAGTGACGTGTTAAGTGTCATGGCACACACACTGAGGGTAACTATTGGTAAGTCTACCCCGGGGTGGGGGGGGGGGAAGCAGAGGGGTCACTGCAGCTGGGGAGCAAGAGCAGAGGGGCTGCTGCCACTTTGGGGGGGGGGAAGAGGGGAAGAGAAGAGGGGTCGGGGGAGACTTACCAATACTTACCCTGAGTGTGTGCCATGACACTTAACACATCACTTACCAAGTGGGCAGGATCCCCCTTAAGTCTCCTGGTCCTCCAGGAGGTCCCAATAGTCTTAACTCGCAGCAGAGTGGAGGAGGGAGAGATTGCCATTGAGGTGTTGAAGATAAAGAAAGGATTCTCTGTCTTCTTCTTCTTTGGCTTGGCTTCGCGGACGAAGATTTATGGAGGGGGTAAAATGTCCACGTCAGATGCAGGCTCGTTGGTGGCTGACAAGTCCGATGCGGGACAGGCAGACACGATTCTCTGTAGGAGCTTGCTAAATCATAGTCCCCTTCAAAAAGAAAATTACCTTCAAAAAATTGCAGTCCTTAACATCTATAAGGTTCATTGATTTTCAACCTACAGAAGCCAGATGACACACAAAAATTCTCACAATATCCTTTGCAGGATAATCTGTATAGATAATAATAAATCAATTAATGAATCAATCCCATTTCTGAAATGCTTTGCGAAACATCTTTAGCGGTGTGTAACACCTGAACATACCTGGTGAAAATACGGCATTCCTGCTACGTCTAGGAATTCTCACAGATGAAGGAGATAACTGGAACCCTATCATGCCTGAATCTTATTTGGTCCGATTTGGTCTAATGACCCCTTGATTCACAGGAGGTCCATGCTGCCATTTACTTCTCTAACCAGGATTTTCATATCCCATGTAGTGATATGGGGAGCTTTTGTTTTCTTTTCCAAACACACCCTGCCTCCTGCTGAGCAACTGCAATGTGTGTCACCATTTGGCTGTCGTAAGAATTGTGCCTTTAAGGGATGTTGCCCTTCTCCATTAGGCATGGAGCAGATTATTGGGAATTCTGTTAAGATGATTCCCATGAAAACCATGAAGTTATCATTTTGCTATATGTTTCTGATGTGTAGATTACCCTCCTACAATTTATATCATGGTTTTGGCCAGTTTGATGATTAAAAAAAAATCAGATATCCAATTGGATTTGGATAAGCCTTCTGGTCAACTCACAAAACCTACTCATAACTAGTTACAATCAGGCACATCCTGCTCCTTAAACGTCACTCAGGGACCAATCCCAGTTATGCATAAAATTAGGCTGGTTATGGGTTAAGGACAGTCCTGAATGAGCACCAAGATGCCACAGCTCTAACACATGCAGCTGAAGCAAGGTCATCCACAAAATCCTTTAGAAGATCAAAAGGTATGTGTGAGGCACATTTTGGGATCCCATTGCTGTTCTATTTTGAAAATTTGGTTGTTGCTGTCTCATGTACCCTGTGCTTTTACAAACTTCATGGTACTTAGTGGTGAAGTGCCAGATTTCTGGGTTATTGATCCACAGGGTATTAGTTTGAACCCAATATGGCAACGAGGAACATGAAGTTCAAACAAGTAAGCCTTGATCCCCTTTTTCCCATCTGCCGCATAATCTCATCTGATTCATTATCAACCTCCAAGGAAGGAAACCTGCTCTCTCTGCCTACTCCAGACCCATCAAAATGCTTAACTCTTAACTACCCTGAGATTTCAGGGTCAATTAAGAACGGAATAAATGCAGCAACATCCACATCTCATGAATGAATAATTAAAAAGAATTGCACTGGCATCTGGGAGAATTTCAAACAAAATTTATGGACAATGAGAAGTCATTGGACGTATCCATGAAACTTTTACATCCAATTGAATTTTAACTGAATGATTGCTATCCAACAACCTCTGTGGTGTTGACATTTTATTTTTGCAAATGTGGACTTTCATTGCTTTAGAATTTAATTATTCTTGGAGGTATCGAAAATGTTACATATATTTCTGATTTTAATGCTTTCTTTTCAATCGCATTGTTCTTTCTCTGCACTAGTTGACTTTGTGCACCAGATATTGTGTCAAATTGAGCTGGATCAGTGGATCCTGTTTTTTGGACTCGAGAATTTTTCAGCTTTCAAATTAGAACTCCAGTAATGGTACATTTGTAAGGGTAAGGACATGTACAGTTATCGTTCATGAGAGGGAACAGCAAATTAGATGAATCCGTACCATTTCAGGATCCAATGCTGCAATTAATCCCCACTTTTAACTTTGCACAGCACAATATTTCATAAACAACATCAAGGAACTCCCAATATTTATCAACTATTTTCAGGTTGATTTCTTTTTGCTGATGTTGTAATTCTGCAAGTATTTATTGTTTTCCAGAATTGTTTAAAGTTGCAAAATGCTACACCTGAGCTGTATCCCAGTTGCTGAACACCCTTTTGAAACTTCAAGACTTCAGAACAAGCATGATGGTTCCAGATCTCCGTGCATTGTATCGATTTGCCATAAAATGCGCAGAGACCACAAATATGAGGACAAGCTACTGGGAGGGGGAACAAGGAAGAGAAATGTTTCTGGCAAGTGAACATGTCTACTCAGATGTTCAGTGACCAGTTCTCCAAAATTCATAGAAATTTATTTCAGCAGGAGTCAGTTCAGTCCATCATATGCACACTTGTTGAAAACTACTGTTCAGCCTAATTCCATTTCCCACCTCTTGGATACTTTGATGAAAGTGGCTCAAGCCTGAAACATCAGTTATGTATCTTTTACCTTTGCTTAATAAAGTACACTGTCTGACCTGCTGAGTTTCTCCAACATAGTGTTTTGACTTCAATCACAGTGTCTGCACACTTACATGTTTACTCCCACCTCTTCGTTGTCAGCTTTATAGCTTGATGTGTCGCATCAAGTGCACATCCAAGTAATAAATGAGTTTTGATTGGACAATACCTTGTATCTTGCCCACAGTCTGCAAAGCCTTGGAACTCATTCCTACCTGAAATCCTAACTGTGATGCTTGGCAGTGCCTTGTATTCTGCATTCACCATTCTTTCCATTTGGAGTGAATTTCTGAGGTAGAACGTTCTGTCCTACCACCACTTTATTGTTATTCATAGGGGTGAATTTCTAATTGTACAGAACTCTATTTTTAATGGAAACTCAATCTTGTGCTGTTGGTTAATTTGTTCATTTGCCTCCACTCCTGGTTTTCTCATGAATGCTTCTTTATTGTAAAAAAAAACAACTTTGAATCACATTCTAGGGTTTCCAAGTTAACATTTTATAGGATTGCTACTAATTTTAGAAGGCATGTATATAATTCTTGGTTAGTGGTGGAAAATTTTATGTCAAACACTTAGCTGAATGCAAGATATAACATCACATAAAGTTTGACTGTAATGATCTTATTGTGAATCACATCGTGACGGCAGTTAAACACAAAAAATAGCAGTCCTCCATGGCACATCTCCCACAATTCTAAGTTGGAAGACAATGTCATTAGTGCATGTTTTTGTCAAACAGCTTTTCCAATTTAAAAAACCCTCAAACATTTACTATAATTGTGATAAACCTGGAAACCCCACAGTGTTCTCGGCAATAAATGGCTGCGGCAAACTAATAAACACCTTACCAGTACATCTTTTCAGTGCATGAGAGCTACATAATGCCTCATAAACGTAGGGATTTCTAAGTTTATCACTTAATTGTTTTTCTGTATCAGTAGTCCTGAGACTGCATGTGGGATGAGGAGGCAGAACCAGAGATGGCAACTGAAATGATTTAGACAACCCATAAGTAGATCATTTGTACTGACTTGTTTCCTTGTTAAAACCTGTAAATTTAATGTCCCACTGCTCCAAGCACTGCAGGAAGATCTATTAAACAGAAGTCCATTAGTAAACAAAAAAAAGAGAGTTTGGGAATTTGAGATAAGGAGTAGGACAGACACTCTGTCCTGACATATTTATCTTTGGCACAAATCAATGGAGTTTGCTGCTGGCACCTGTACTTGGAATGATGTTTGATGAAGCAAAGACTGCCTTCATTAGACATATTAATATTCATGCTGTGTAGAAATTCTGACACAGGAAAGGACTCGGTAACCTTTCCTTGTATTAGATTTTTACTTCTTAACAAAATTACAGTCCGGCAATGACATAATTAATGCTGGTTTTCGTCAACTGGCTTTAAAGGCCTGTCATTTTGGTCCTGCAGTCACTGTCAGTGAGGAAGAAAGACAGTCATGGCTGGATAGAGACAAGAGTGAAATCTAACACACTCGATAAAACTCAGGTCTTTCAAGCACATGGCAAATATATCCTCAGATTAGCACACTTTATATTCAACTTCCTCTTAAGCACGGCTTCTGGCAGCATTCCATTGGGATTCCATAATTCTGGTGCCAAGAACCAAACAAAAAAAAAATGCAATAGTTCTGTCTGCACTATAATTTTTTTTTCCAGGCTGACGATTATGATCGCTGACAACAAAAGGTATCATCCAGACGAGCAAAAATATAAGAGAGAAGAAAAAGACGTATCACATTACAGAAGGTAAATTGCATTGTTGCGGGACAAACAGTAATACTATCAGTTTGTACAAATTAGGGTAATAAATCATAGCTAAAAAAATTGTATGTAATAAAGATAATGAAATTTGAATTTAGGCCCAAACTGTCGATCCTTGTTGATGGCACTTTATAATACAATTAGTTGCTAAATTCAGAACCAGCACATCCAGAGGGTTTTTGCCAGCCCCGTGAGCAGTAAATCCTTCGCCATTATATGTCATTTGAAGCATTTGTAACACCATATGTTAATTGTCTTAGTGAAAGCCAGAAGAAATTTTGAATTCGATTCAAAAATATGTCACGGTTCAATCTTGGTGTTACTGCATGTCCTGTTCATCTCGTATTCCAGACTTTAGCCCAGTTTGCAACAAGAAGGCATTCTCTATTGTACCAACCAACAAATAATTCAGTCAATGAATCCCCATCAGATCATGGAAAATCCAGAAATAAATAAGTTGCAGAGACCGATATTGACAAAAGGTCATTAATCTGAAATAGTAACATTGGTTCTTTCTTTAGAGATGTTGCCTGATCTCCTGCATGGGGGGGGGGGCTTTATTTTCAATTACAGTGATAATTTCCTTTTGTGTAATTCTCCATCATTGATGGAGGGGAAGTTCAATCTCCAGTGACTGGACAGAAAACTGCGAGCATTTTGCTAATGCCCCTTAAAATTATTAAATACAGTTGCAGTGAAATGTCTGAACTCCCTCTGGTGTCCATTAGGTTGCTCTCTGCATCACGTGTGTCTTCAAAAATTTCCCCTTCATTTTCACTGCCATCATTTTGCAACTTGGCCATGTTTGGCATCACCTCCAAATGGACCAAGATACGATTTAGTGCTGTTGATTTTTACATTCCTGCATTAGTGGATTGTAACTCTAAATGCTTTGGCTTCCTTGCGCTGCATCTCTTTGTCCCTTCACATTAAGTTGTTGGGATATAAATCATGATTTTACCTTTGTTTTGATTGCTGCCGCTCATCAATCTCCTCTGAGCTGGAACACTCAAATGTGTTTATCATCTTCAATAGAGACATGGAGACGTATACGTGGAAACTGTTCCCTGAGTCCACAAGGACTATAAAATGCTCACATGCTAAATTTAGTGAAATTATCCCCACCTTCCCCCTGACATCCCTAAATTCTACCATAAACTACACATTAGGGGTAATTTGCAAGTCTTTTAGAGTAGAGCACACTGTGGTCACAGAGAAAAGGTTCAAACTTCACACAGACAGCACTAGAGGTCAGGACTGAATCCAGATCACTGACATCGAGAGGCAGCAGCTCTGGTTCCAGCTGTGCCACTGTGTGATGATTCGGTGACTCCTCCGGGAGAACAAGAAGGGAAGAGAAGTTAGCTGAATATTGATTCTTGCTTAAGGTCAAGAAATCTTGTAAAACTTCCTTGAGTATACATATAGATTTCTCAACTGGACTGTTAGAGACTGGCTGGTGTGGGGGAATTAATGAGCATTGACACCACTCTGGGTCATAATGTATTTTAAAAAACTTAGGTGAATCTCTTACCTGGCAGCAATTAATTTCAGCTTTTCACTTGTATGTTCCACTCTTATGGATAATCCTGTATGGCAAGCTTCTGTCTGTTCAGAATGACCTTCCATAAGAATGAGAAAGTTGTCCTCAACATGATCTCTGTGAGTTGAGTTTGTCTGTCGGAATATCGTTGTCAATCAGAAATTCATCAGGCCACACAGAATCCATAGGCAGTAAAAGGCAATCAGTGTTTCGAGCATGAGCCCTTCCTCAGAGATCTGGAAAAACAGGTGTCTGCTTGATTAGAACTTTGGCTTGGTCATCTGGACAAGCTAATAAAAATAAACACATCTGTCCAGTCAATCTCTGGACTTCTTATCCAGTACATGCCTGATAAGGTTGGTTGCTTTATGTACTCAACTCCCACTATGGACAATTCGAATTATTGGTCATTATAGTACACGCGCATTGTGTTTGCCCATGTACATTACCCGCAAATGTCTTGAGACTAATTACACATTCTGTCAAAGTTAGATAGCTGAATTCACAGCAGTAATTATCTCTGCTCACGATGGAACCATCCTACAGCTGATTCATTTATTCTTGAAAGTTTTCTTCTTCTTAGCATTTCCACTAGTAGTATAGATGCTGTACAAGTCTTGTTCTACGATGTTTTCGTCAGCTTTAACATTACTCCACTCTATATTTTCCTCTTAGACCACATTTGTCTTTGCAAAGGAACTCCATCAGCAGTACTGCTCTGCTCAGTTGTCAGGTGGTTGGATTTATATGCTGTTGCTATGTGTCACTTCTAATTCATATAACACCTCACTTCCTTAAATATATGTATTATATTTTATTCATAATATAAAACTGTAAATAAAATTAGAATATGCTATCTGTGCATTCATTGTATCATTAGTTCAGTAGATTCTCTTATAGTGCCTTAACATCACTCTTATTTTCTCCTTAAACAATGCTGTCATGAAGGGCTCAAGGATCCAGTCCTTCAGTGTTCTGTTGCAACAGAGCACTTGCAGTGGGTGCACTAAGTTTCATTGCTCATCACATACTGCTGCGCCTTGGAATGTGACCATTGGCAGCATCTACTTGTGGCCACCTCCTTTCACCGGAAAATCAATGGATTTTGGGCAGATCAAAATGTGTCCTTCTTGGCCCTGATGTTCTACCAGCAATAAATGATGTTCGTCTCACTCTGTGCCCCTTTTAGCTTCTCAGAGATCACAGAGACGTCTGCAGAATGTTCTCCAGCAAGAATTGCAGCATTTGCCCTCTATGGGTACTGATAATATTTCACATAAAAAACTTCATTTGCAGCTTTCTGAATATAAGTTATTGTTATTCTTGTGTCTCGTGTGAATGAAACTCCTTCACATCTTCTGCTTCTATTTCCATTAATTTTGCAAGTTCTTTGGCTTGGCTTCGTGGACGAAGATTTATGGAGGGGTATGTCCGTGTCTGCTGCAGGCTCGTTGGTGACTGACAAGTTCGATGCGGGACAGGCAGGCACGGTTGCTGCGGTTACAAGGGAAAATTGGTTGGTTGGGTGTTGGGTTTTTCCTCCTTTGTCTTTTGTCAGTGAGCTGGGCTCTGCGGTCTTCTTCAAAGGAGGTTGCTGCCCGCCGAACTGTGAGGCGCCAAGATGCACGGTTGGAGGCGATATCAGCCCACTGGCGGTGGTCAATGTGGCAGGCACCAAGAGATTTCTTTAAGCAGTCCTTGTACCTCTTCTTTGGTGCACCTCTGTCTCGGTGGCCAGTGGAGAGCTCACCATAGAACACGATCTTGGGAAAGCAATGGTCCTCCATTCTGGAGACGTGACCCACCCAGCGCAGTTGGGTCTTCAGCAGCGTGGATTCGATGCTTGCGGACTCTGCCAGCTCGAGTACTTTGATGTTGGTGATGAAGTCATTCCAATGAATGTTGAGGATGGAGCGGAGACAGCGCTGATGGAAGCGTTCTAGGAGCCGTAGGTGATCCCGGTAGAGGACCCATGATTCGGAGCCGAACAGGAGCGTGGGTATGACAACGGCTCTGAACATGCTGATCTTTGTGTGTTTCTTCAGGTGGTTGTTTTTCTAGACTCTTTTGTGTAGTCTTCCAAAGGTGCTATTTGCCTTGGCGAGTCTGTTGTCTATCTCTTTGTCGATCCTTGCATCCGATGAAATGGTGCAGCCGAGGTAGGTAAACTGGTTGACCGTTTTGAGTTCTGTGTGTCTGATGGAGATGTGGGTGGGGGGGGGGGGTGGGTGGGCTGCTGCAAATATAAACTGTGCTTGCTTAAAAATTTTGTTTTGAACTCATTCAACATTTAAGCCATGTGTGAATCTATTTTACGAAGGTCACAATATTTGGATTAATCCTTGAATAACCACAATACAGTCACTGACTGATTTTTGTCATCTGATTCCTTGCACCAAATATATAACTTCCTGCTAATTCAAATGGTTGTGGACTGATGGAGCTCTCCAATTTCTATCAGACTCTGAACAAATTTCTTTGCTGTTCTGATTGGTAAGGAGACAACTGGTCTCAGCCTATCTCTGATAATAGAATAGCCTTCCTATGATCTCTCACAGCAGTATTAACTAACTGTATATTTTCAATGTGATTTACTTAATATTACAAGCAGAAAAAAAATCCATTTTTTTTCCTGGAACTCTGTGATTGTACATGTTAAGACTGTCTCCCCAGTCTATCTGTGCCAATATGACCCAGTTCCCTCCTAAGCAACAACACAGCTGTTTTCAAAGCTCTCCTGCATTATGGGCGATGCTCTTGTGCGTTTAATTCTCTTGTTATCAACAGCTCTCTGAGACTCTTGCTGTCTTTCTATTTTTAATTTGTCACTGCCTGTGCAGACAACTGAGTCATAGTGGACCAAGGAAATTTCATTGCCTGAGTTGTTTTCTCTTCTCCGACTGTGAAGTGCTGAGATCCTGTGGTCTTTGCCTTCAATCAGCATTGCTCAATGAGTCATTTCAAACCATTTTTTTTTATAGGGAGCCAATTTGCTGAGCTTGTTCTGGCCATCTGTGCTTTTAGAAGTGGTATACCCTGTAGTTGGAGGTTTGTTTAGTTGAATAACAGTCTTTTGATGTATATATATTTCTTTGAAAAACAACGGCCACTATGCATGTTTAAATCACACGTATGAGAACATCATTATGTCACATGGAATCATAACTCATTTACATATTTACACACAAATATTACAACACCATTGATCTGCCAATTTTAATATTGAACAGTTCAAATCACCTTGGGTATTTATTTTATTCATCGCCTTGATAAGAATATAACAAGCAGGAAAGTGCAACCTTCAAAAGATGCTCCAAACAGATACGAATGTGTTGAAGCTTATTTTGTTAGTGGAAATGACACTTAATTCAAGGTATCTAAATTTTTTTTCATGACAAGCAATGGAATTTAATATTTTATTTGTATCATGGAGGGAAGAAATCAAAGAAATCAGAGAGTGTAATGCTTAGCGCAAAGCTGATACAGGGCCAGGGTTCAAATCCCGTGCTGTCTGTAAGGAGTTTGTACGCTCTCCCCGTGTCTGCGCGGGTTTCCTCCAGGTGCTCTGGTTTCCTCCCACTGTTCAAAATGTACCAGGTGTTGTAGGTCAATTGGGCTGTATATCTAAATTTTTTTGTAAAAAATTAATCTTTTGTGCACCATTTGATAAACTCATAACTTGCCTAATCTATTAATTGATGTTCCTTTTAATTTTCAACACCATTCTTGTGCTCTTTGGGATG
Organism: Narcine bancroftii; assembly: GCF_036971445.1. Classification (NCBI taxonomy): domain Eukaryota; kingdom Metazoa; phylum Chordata; class Chondrichthyes; order Torpediniformes; family Narcinidae; genus Narcine; species Narcine bancroftii. Next base: position 32,205,840 of record NC_091474.1, read on the forward strand.
TGCATTCTGTGTGGTTTGTTTTATTCATGCCTTTGTATTTCCTTCACCAATTAGTTTTCAGTGAGAGCATCATTTCCATAAAATGAACACTTAAAAGGTATGTTAAGCCCATTGAAATTTGTTAAATAAACATATTTTATATCAAGAATTGTAAATTCTTTTTCAGCATCATTTAAAATGTACATCATGTCCAGTTGGACAAATCTAGGTGTCCACAGTTGACACCTGGAATCTCATGCTGCATCTGATCTAAATATGGGTGCTCAGTTTGGCTGACCCTCCACACCTCTGTGTTGGGGTAGACTATCTCAGTGGTGTGGAAAAGTCAAATGCAGCCTTGCTGGGTTCTTGGCCTTGCCAAGGTTTGTGAGAAAGCTTGAACAAGACCTCTGTAAAAAGCCCCATGGTATTTATTTCTTTATAAGTGCCCTTGGAAATTGGTGAAACCTAAATATATAACATTGAAGAAAATATTTAAATAATTACAATTATTCAAGAAAGAGCAATTAAATTGCATAAAACACTGAAATAACAAATGGTGAAATAATGAATAATACATTGTTGTTACTATGTTTTATGCAACTGGGAACCTCAGTGTGTAAAACTTTAATTGCATCTGTACATTGTACTTAAGCTTTTAATTCATCATTAACCTGGAGTTAAGATAATTAATTTTGTTCCTCTTTGCCTCTTGACTCAGAGACCTAAAATTGTAATTTCCTTTATCAGTTGTCATTAGGTCTTTGTTTCATGTTGGTAAGGGATGCTGTCCTGCCTGAACTGGATAGATTGCTGTGGAAAGGAGTCATTCATGACAAGGAACTGGTCTTTCTGTCTTTGATAAACACACCTCTATCCTTTAGAGATCCTGTAATACCACTAAAGAATCCATGGATATCACAATTTTCAATAAATTGCTGGAGCTCCCATGCTATTCTCAAAAATATTTGTTCTTTAAAGTCATGGGTTTTCTGTTGCACTTCAGTCTTCAGGTGCCTATAGAGTCTTTGCTTTTCCCTTCATGCATGGTGGATCTTCAAGACCAGAAATGCTTCATGATCTTCTGATCACTCCCATCAAACAGTCCTGGTTCTTGCTGGTAGAGAAGCCAAGAGTCTCTTCACAGGAGAAAGTTAAGCCTTGGCAGCAGATTATATGCCAGCTGTAGCTCTAAAGCCTGTCACAACTCCTCAATTACACCTCCCACATCTGGGAAGAAGAGAATACATCAGGGGATCTCAGAGACACTCTAACTCTGGCTGTATTAACTACAGTAAAGCCTTATTGCCATCTGCCAAAGGGAAACTTATCTCCAAAGTATTTTTACCTGTCTCCTGATGTTGGCCAAAGAGTAGATTACTGATTTTTAGTGCAGATGTCATCCTTCTGGAGGTACAATGGAACCTTCACTGCTCCTCACCTTTCATTCCCTTCCAGTACTGGGATATTGCTGGTGATTTCAACAACAAATGCACTTTACAGTGGATTTTGTTTTCCAGCCCTGTGTAACAATAGAATCAACAGAACACTACGTTTCATGAAGAAAGTTGCTCATAAGTGAGTCTTCTAAGTGAGAATTTCCTCTTTATTCAATGCCTGTTTTTGTCCAAGATAAAAGAAATTAAACATTTTAAATTTAGACATACAGCACGATAACTGACCCTATGAGCCCATGCCACCCAATTACACCAAATTGATCAACAATCCCTATGCATTTTGAAGGGTGGGAGGAAACCAGAGCACCTGGAAGAAACCTGCACAGACACAGGGAGAATGTACAAACTCCTTACAGACAGCACCGGGTCACTGGTGCTATAACTACATGGCACTAACCCTATGCTAACCGTGCCGCCCATTTGGGTTTCTGATGCCAAGAGTTGAGGATCTGAGTTTGGAATAATTGCAAACATACAAAAATTTAAATTTAGATTTTTGAAGTATTTAACTGTGCAAAAAATAGATTGAAATATACCCATGTGGAGAAATTGAAGCTTTAGAAATATGTTCTTTGAGGTATAAAAGCATTTGATATTGAAATCCCAACATAGTAAATCTCTGATAACCATTTCTCCCATTGTTTGGAAATCCTGTTGATTCATCATTTGGCTAACTGTGTTCTGTTTCCTGTGCTCCTTTTAAACTCCCCGGGGCTTCATTCTTACCTGCCCTTTAAGCACACTGGGGCCAAGTTTCTCACGCTCCTTTTAAACTCATTCCTATGCTCCCTTTCAACTCACCAGCTTCTCTGGAAAGTCTATTATACTGCTGTATAATATGTGGAAAAAAAAGAGGTTAAATTAAAAATGTGTTTGATATTCTGTGGCTTAACAGGCTGTGAACCTTTGAAGCAAAGGATTACATTAAGGAACTCGATCTATTAAAGTCAGGAATTGTAATACATTAACAATAAAGGAACTAAAACTATGATCAAGAGGACCCATACACCAAACAACATTTAAAAACAATTAAAAGCCTATATTCCTTTATCATTAGGCAAGCAGGAAATTTTGTGATTTTTAGGGATTTTTTTTAATACTACATATTGTAGATGTGAAACATATTTAATTGAATATAGTGTACTATTGTTGGCCTTGAACCTGTTCCTATGTCAAATGACCCAGAACAATTTAAAGTCCAGCAAAAGAAATCATATTTTCAATATGTAGGACTCCTGAAAAGGCTAAATTGGGTGTGCAGTTCTTTTAAAAAAGGAAATCAGTGCATTCCTTTTCTCCCCCGACTTTTGACAGAAAGAACGGCAAACCCAACGTGGTCAGAGCATTTAACACCTGGGTCACAAAACTTGGTTCATTTCTGCAAAGAAATTAATCTCCAAGATGAATCCTAATTTAAACTACCACATTCTCCATTAAAAAAAAACTCAAGTGATCTTTGTTCACATGTCAGGAAGGAAATATATGACAGCACCTGTTAAGGTGCAACATTATTTTTAATACGCAAAAGTTCTGGAGAAATGCAGCAGGCCCCATAGCGTGCATGGTAGGCAAAGATTTAAGACCAATGTTTCAGGCCTCAAGTTATGAGCAGAAAGCAGGCAGGCAGTGGAATAAAAAGACATGGGGAGGAGGGAAGAAGGGGCAGAGGAGGAGCAGAGGCCAACAGCCAAAAGACGATAGTTGGGCAGGATAGAAATGATCAAGGGAAAGGGGTGAATGCAGAGCTGGAAAGAAACAGAGGGAAAGCTAGAAAGAGACAAAGGAAAGGATGCACAGGGATAGGGAAAGAGAGAGATGTGAGAGCAAAGGGGGGGGGAGCGAACGGAATTTGAAGGTCGACGTTAATGCCATCTGGTTGGAGGTGACCGACAGAATATAAGGTGTAATTCCTCCAATTTGCAGGTTTGTTGTTCATGAGTCCATAGACAGACATGTCGGCATGGGAATGAGGTGGAGAATTCTAATGGATTGCCCCTGGGAGATTCCCACTATTCTAGCAGACAAAGCAAATGTGCGCAACAGAACAATCTTGCAGTCTGTGTCCAGCCTCTCTGATATAGAGGAGATCTCAATGACACATGCAGATTCACAAGTGTCGTGTTGCTTCGCTTTGAAGGATTGTTTCGGTCCCGGATTGGTGGAGGTATAGCTAAAGGTGGGCATTTCCTATGGCCTTCTTTGCATGGGAGAGACTGGATGCAGGCTGGGAGATAATTTTATTCAACACCTTTGCTCTGTCCTCTGTAATAGCAAGTGTTATGCCTCAAACCAGCAACAATTCAAAAGGGTTTAATTTTAACTCTAAATTTATTAATGACTATTAACAATATAATGCCTTAACCCAATTAATCCCTCTACAGTATGTACCCCATAACAAATATACAGATATCATATCTTCATAAAGAGTGTGCATGTAAAAAAAAATAACCCAGACCATTACAGTCTGTGCCCAATATTCAAAAAGAAAAAAATTCCCTCAAAAATCCACAGGTCGGTCAGTCAGTCAAGTAAGTTAGTCTGAAACTCAGTCGACAGAACTCAATCCCAAAGCTTTATGCCTAAATTCAGATCCCCCAACTGAATAACAAAAGGATATTGTATTGAACATTGGAGAGAGAAATGACTGATGTTGAGTTGCCGTAAGCTTACTTATCCTTTATCAAGTCCTCCTTAGATGACTTCCCTTGCTTCTCAAATTGTGGATTTTAACCCGTCATTAACTTATGAGGCATGTGCCTTTCACACAGCTCTCCAGTTGGTCTGTGCCACTCCAACTGCCGCTCTGGATGTCGCATTTTCTCTCTGCACAGCTCAACTCAGCTGCACCACGAATTCCCAGCAGAATTCCATCTTTTATGATGACAGTCCACAGTTCAAAAGATCAGTCCATGGTCTATTACACAAGGATCTTCGGAGGCAACCCATTTCAGTTATCCACCCCATTCTCATGCCAAGATATCTGTTCATGGTCTCATGCATTGCCAAATTAAGAACACCTGCAAAGTGGAGGAACCACATCTTGCATTCCACCTGGATACCCTCAAACCAAATGGCATTAACATCGACCTCCAGCTTCTGTTTTCCCTCACCACCCCATCTTTATCTTTTGCTATCTCCATGTCTCCTTTCCTCTACCTTTGTATGTCTCGCTCTCTCTCTCTCACTCTCTCTCTCTCTCACTCTCTCTCTCTCTCTCTTTCCATATCCCTGTTTCCTTTCTTCCAACTCTGCATACACAGAACTTACCTCCTCCCCTGATCAATTCTAAAGCGTTTCTCTCCTACCCTCCTATCCATGCCAACCTACGGTCTCTTGCCTGTTAGCCTACACACATCCCCCTGGTCTTTCTTCCATCTTCCCCATGTCCTTTAATTCCGCTGCCTGCCTGCTTTCTGCTCAGAGCTTGGCGAAGGGCTCATGCCCAAAACACTAGTTATAAACCTTTGCCAACTATGCATGCTGCGGGACCTGCTGAGTTTCTCCAGAAATTTTGTGTATTAACTACAATCACAGATCTGCAGGCTTTCTTGTTCCACAGCAACTTTCTTTTTGTGTGTCCATATATTTTGGAGGTTACTGCAATAGAATACCAATAATGCATTGAATATGAAATCAATGAAAAACATCCATAAGGTCCAAAAAAAGGAAAGGCGAGTCCCTCTTCTCCCAGCGCCCCCTCCCCAGATTCAAAAGAAAAAGGGACCTGGAGGGAGATAAAAAGAAAGAAATTAGAAAAATAAAGGCAACAGGAGCAAAGTTTGACATCTCAGACTCACATCATTTTAAAAGTACAGTACAACTCCGAATATCTGAAATCAGATTCTCCAAAATCCTCAGTTATCCGAAACATTTTAAAAAATTTTGGATAAATGAGGATATCCAAAATCCTCATTTATCTGAATTCTTTTTCGAAGCCGAACTGACCGAGGATGTCAGGGTCCCAGCGGCAGCAGCAGTGGACCTCGGGCTCCTCGCTGCAGCGGGGACCTAAAGCTCCAGGGCAGGAGCTGGACCCTTGGGCTCCCGGCACAAGCCAGGCCTCAGTGGGAAGGTGTCAGTGATCAATGGTGGCCAGCATTTTTTTTTGGTGAGAATTAAACATTATTTTAATGCTTAAAATAGCTTACCTTGTTGTTTGTTGTTGTTGTTTAAACATTGTTGCAAATGATTTGCTTTTGATACTGGGCTGTTTTTTAAAAAAAAACATTTATCTGAAATGGGCCCATTTCCAACCATTTTGAATAACCAGAGTTGTACTGTATTACATTTTTAATAAGGAATATACTAATTGATAAATATCAAAATAAATTATACAATCTGGGCATTTAAGTGATCTAAATAAGTTTGCCAAATTTCAATGAATATATTATAATCTATTCCTAAGACTGTAAGTAGTCTTCTCAAAAGGAATACAATTGTGCACTTCCATCTTCCAATGATCAATGTGAAGTAGGGAATCAGATTTCCATGTCACTGCTGTACATTTCCTGGCTATTGGCAATGCAATCTTAATAAATTTAGATTTACATCTTCGTAGGAAAAATAGAGGAGCAGATTATTGTTTAAATGGTGAAAGATTGCAGCATGCCGTTATGTAAAAGGACTTGGGAGTGCTTGTGCACAAATCACAAAAAGTTGGGTTGCAAGTACAACAGATTATTAAGAAGGCAAATGGAATGTTGCCCTTCATCACTAGAGGAAACGAATTCAAGAATAGGGAGGTCATGCTGCAACTATGCAAGGTATTAATGAGGCTGACCCTGGAGTACTGTGTGCAATTCTGGTTTGCCATATACTAGCCTTGGAGGCAGTCCAGGGAAGGTTCACCAGGTTGATCCCGGAGATGAAGGGGTTGATGTACAAGGAGAGACTAAATTGCCTGGGTTTATACTCACTCAAATTCAGAAAAATGAGAGGAGGTCTTATAGAAACATATAAAATTATGAAAGGGATCATTAAGATAGAGGTAGGAAAATTGTTTTCACTGGTAGGTGAGAGCAGAATGAGGGGACACATCCTCAAGATTCAGGTGAGTAGATTTAAGACAGAGATGAGGAAAAACTTTTTCCCCTCCGAGAGTAGTGAATCTGTGGAATTCTCTGCCCAGGGAAGCAGTTGAGGCTACTTCATTAAACATATTTAAGGTTCAGTTGGGTAAATTTTCACATACAAAAGGAATTTGAGGATATGGGGAAAAGGCAGGTAAGTGGAGTTAAGTCAATGATCAGATCAGCCATGATTTTACTAAATGGAGGTGCAGGCTCGAAGGGCCAGACGACGTACACCTGCTCCTACTTCTTAGATTCTTATTATAACTGCCAAATTCCCCTCAAGAAGCAATTCTGGGTCTCGATGGAAGTTCACCCCCACAATTTTTGACAGCACTTCCCCCAGTTCTATCCAAAAGGGTCTTAATTTCATGCATGACTGTGATAGTCCAGACCTATCACCAATGTATATAGTTACAGTATCTAGAGTATGTATGTAATGACTGTGCTTACAGCGATTGGCTGAGAACTTAGCCACGCCTACTGTCTGGGCCTTAAGGGGTTGTGTCCCTAGCCAGGTCGGATCATTCCAGACTGGTCGGCCACCTGTGAAGAGCTCCTGTCTTTTGCTAATAAAAGCCTTGGTTTGGATCAACAAGTCTTTGGTTCTTTCAACGAACTCTACAATTTTATTAGCAAAAATAATTTTTTTAAAAAGGGAAGGAGCGTCTGACTCGGCCAGAAAAACTTGACATCGACCCACAGTCAGCTACAGCCTTCAAAACCTTTAAGTTCTGGCTGTTGAACTTTGAAAACTTCCTAAGGCTCATTGAGGTGGAGGAGGATAACCAGCGTCTAACAGCATTGCTGTCTATGGTGTCCTTGAGATTCTACGAGAACATCCAGGATGAGACCACTTAAACCGCAGCCATAAAGGTACTGAAAGAACTGTACGATCAACCAATGAACAGAGTTCATGCCCGGCTCGTGCTTGCGTCGAGGAAGCAACAGCCCAGCGAGTCCAGCAGGGCATATTTACAAGTAGTAAAGGCATTGGGCAAGGACTGTAACTGTGTGGACAAAACTGCTGCCGAGATCACAAACGATCTTGTCCGGGATGCCTATGTGGCCGGGCTCCGATCGAACGAAGTGAGGCTGCGCTTGCTTGAACAAGGGGTAGAAAAACTAGAGGACATGGCCCGGATTGCAATCACAATGGAGGATGCAGCCTTAAAGTCCAATGAGTTCTCTAGGGACTGGACCCCTCGTTCTGATGTGAGTAGAGTGCCCTCCTACCCTACCACCCCCCCGAGATACTGACGGCCTGCCCCGTGCGAACCCAAAATGTTATTTCTGCGGGAGGGACAAGCACAGCAGGTCCTAGTGCCCAGCAAGAAAAGCCAGGTGCCAGAAGTGCCTTAAAAACGGCCACTTTGCTGCAGTCTGTAGATCTAAAATGGCCACCAGCAAACACAGTGCCTCGTGTGAAGCACAACCGCCACTATCCCATTCAAGCTCTTCTTCCCCAGAGCTCTCGTCCGATGAGAGCGAGGGCTCCACTGCACGGCAACCCCTGACGTCACGGAGACGCTGAACCCGGAAGGGGCAGTCCACCCTAGCAACCATGATGTTGGCTTGCCTCTCGCCCCTGAGCGGAACACTCGACCCGGCCTCGGTCCCGACTGTAGAGCCCGCTATTGCCACAGCCACGACCAGCCCCGGGGCCGACGCTACCGCTGCTGCCACTGCCACCGCCACAGCCACCCCTGGAGACGACGCTACCGCTACTGCTGCCCGCTCCCCTGCTGCCGCTGCCCATGCTGCCACTGCCGGTGCGGCCACCGCAACCGACTGGGGACCCACCATGGCCAACCAGGTACACGCCCTAGCGTCTATCGCTGACGACTGCTGGGGCCCGACCGCCGCGACCGATGACCTACCCACCGCCAACCGCGAGCAACAACCCCCACTACTTACCTTTCATCCGCCGACGCCGCCACAACAGTACTTCCGGGAGTACCTCCAACCTGCTCCTCCAGCGCTGACTGCGTCTATGACATCATCCCGTTGCGAGATGTCAACACGTGGATCTCCCCTGTCAACAGGATCAGTGGCTGCTTCTATTAACACTAAATCATCAATGCTCTCATCCCCTCACTAAAGCAATGGAACTGATTAAAGGGCATGGACACTACACCAATTGCTTATTTGACTCTGGGGCAACTGACAGTTTTATCCGGCCAGATCTGGCTCTCCGTTGGGGACTTGACATTATCCCCACTACCTAGAGGATCTCATTAGCGACGAGGTTGCACTTGACCGGGAACAAGGGGTATTGCATCACCACGCTGGAAGTACAGGGCGTAACGGTCACCCACTTCAAATTATTCATCCTTCCTCAATTGTGCGCCCCAGTGTTGCTGGGATTAGACTTTCAGTGTCAGTTTCGAACGGTGTCCCTACACTTTGGGGGACCCCACGCCTCCCTCTCGGTCTGCCATTGCCCCACCCCTGAAGCACCTGAGCAACCCGCCCCCGTGCCCCGGGGCCACTCCTGTGGCCTTTCCACACTCTGGATTGCCCTGCCAGCACTCTTCGCAAACCTCACCGCTGGCTGGAAGCCTGTGGCCACCAAAAGTCGGCAATATAGTTACGAAAACAGGCAATTCATTAGGAGTGAGGTGCGTAGATTGCTGGATGAGGGCATCATCGAACCCATTTCAAGTCCCTGGAGAGCCCAGGTGGTGGTTGTCAAGAACGGGGAAAAGCTACGGATGGTGGTCGACTATAGCCAGACCATTAACCGCTTCACGCTCCTGGATACGTACCCCCTGCCACGCATCACGGATGTGGTGAACCAGGTCACCCAATACCGCATTTTCTCCACCATTGACCTACATTTGGCCTACCGCCAGCTCCTGATCCGCTGCGAGGACCGACCATTCACAGCCTTCGAAGCGAATGGGTGACTGTATCAAATTCTCAGAGTACCATTCGGGTTCCGTATCTGGACAATGTCACCATCTGCGGCCACGACAAGCAGGACCACGACGCCAACCTAGACAAATTTCTTCAAACTGCCGGTCGGCTGAACCTGACCTACAATTTTGACGTGTGTCTTCCGGACCACACGACTCATGATTGTAGGTTGCGTGGTGGAGAATGGGGTAGTGATGCCAGATCCTGACCGCATGCGTCCCCTAATGGACTTACACCCGCCCCCCCCCCCCATACCCAGAAAGCGCTCAAACGCTGCCTGGGCTTTTTCTCATATTACGCCCAATGGGTTCCACACTACGCCGACAAGGCGCGTCCTCTTATCAAGACCACCTCCTTTTCCCTCTTGACCGAAGCCAGAGCGGCTTTCGATCGAATCAAATCCGACATCGCCGCTGCAACGCTGCACGCGATCGATGAGTCTGTCCCGTTTCAAGTCGAGAGCGATGCATCCGACTTCGCCCTGGCAGCCACCTTGAACCAGGCCGGTAGGCCTGTAGCCTTCTTCTCCAGAACCCTCCAGGGTCCAGAGAGTAGACACTCCTCAGTCGAGAAGGAGGCCCAGGCCATAGTTGAAGCGGTGCGTCGCTGGAGACATTACCTCGCTGGGAGGTGCTTTACATTGTTGACTGATCAACGGGCGGTCTCCTTCATGTTCAGCAACACCCAGTGTGGTAAGATAAAAAACGACAAAATCGCCAGATGGAGAATCGAACTCTCCACCTTTAACTATGACAGCCTGTAAGCTCAACGACCCGCCTGACGCGCTCTCCAGGGGGACATGCTCCAGCGTACAGATGAAGACTACAGAAACTCCATGAGGCGCTCTGTCATCCAGGGGTCACTAGGTTTGCCCACTTTGTGAAGGCGTGCAACCTACCCTACAGAGTCGAGGAGATTCGCTCCATGACCCAAACCTGTTTGGTGTGCGCTGAATGCAAGCCCCACTTCTTCCGTCCGGGGAACTACCACGTTATCAAAGCCACCCGCCCCTTCGAGCGTCTTAGCGTAGACTTTAAGGGGCCCCTACCGTTGACCAACCGTAATAACTACATCCTTATGGCCATCGACGAGTACTCCCGCTTCCCATTCGCTGTGCCCTGCCCAGACACCACCGCCACCTCAGTGATACAGGCCCTTCACAGTATCTTCGCCATTTTCAGGTACCCCAATTCCATCCACAGTGATAGGGGGTCATCATTCATGACTGCAGAGCTGCAACAGTACCTTCTGGAGTGTGGTATTGCTTCAAGCAGGACCACCAGCTATAACCCACGTGGTAACGGCCAGGTCGAGAGGGAGAATGCCACCATCTGGAGAGAGGTTACACTGGCTCTCCGGTCTAAAGGTCTCCCCACCTCTCACTGGCAGGAGGTTCTTACTAATGCCTTACACTCCATCCGCTCCCTCCTATGTACCAGACAGGCAGGAGGACAGTGTTTCGGTGCGGGACCTAGCTCAGGACGCGGTAGGCCCAGCAACCCCCCCAACCCAACTTTCCCCAACTCTTTATTCCCCAGGCCCCGTGCTGGAACAGAATGACCAACAGCACCCCAATGACCCGGGCCACCCTGCCGACAACACGGCTGGGGAATTGAGCGAAGGAGCGGTTGCACCCAACGAGCCCGCTGGTGACACCACTCCAGCGACCCCAATCCCAGCACCACGGCGGTCACGCCGGATGGTCAGACCCCCTGACCGCTACAGTCCTTAACCTACCCCTTCCTTTTCTCCCTCTTCAGTCCTTCCACGCCAGGGTCAGTTCTCCAAGAAGGGGTGAATGTGATAGTACAGACCTATCACCAATGTATATAGTTACAGTATCTAGAGTATGTATGTAATGACTGTGCTTACAGCGATTGGCTGAGAGCTTAGCCACGCCTACTGTCTGGCCCTTAAAGGGTTGTGTCCCTAGCCAGGTCGGATCATTCCGGACTGGTCGGCCACCTGTGAAGAGCTCCTGTCTTTTGCTAATAAAAGCCTTGGTTTGGATCATCAAGTCTTTGGTTCTTTCGACGAGCTCTACAATGACCAAGTGGAATGTGAAAGGGTACCAATATCTATACCACACTTAAAACACCTATCAGAAAATTCTGGTTTATTTTTATGTATCTTTTGTGGTGTGAGATATAATTGGTGCAGAAAATTATAATGAATCAGTCTATATCTAGAGTTAATTAAGATAGTCATACTATCTGCACATAGATCTGACCAGCATTGTAGATCTATTACAACACCCAAGTCCGATTTCCAATTCTCCCTCGTTAATGAAGTCCAGATTTTGGGCTTTGATCTTGGGTCAGAGCATATATATTAGAGACAAATTTGGTTGCATTCGCCTTTCAAATTAGAATTTCCATGTCTGAGTTCATTGGTAAGACCATTAATGGTCCCCACTTTTCCCTCAAAAAAGATCCCAATTGGAGATAGGTAAATTATATTTATTTTTAAGACCCTCAAAAGACACAAATTGGCTTTGTTGATCATAACAATCTTCAATGCACTTGATACAATGTTGGTACCAGGCATCCAAGATTCTATTACCCAAAGTCATGGGTATTAAACTGTTTTGAGGTAGAGGCATATTTGAGGATAAACCCTCTTTTAATTCCACAAATTGTTTAATTTTATCCCAAATATAAATTACATGTTTCAATAATAGGTTATTTGTTTTCCTTTAATTAATTTAAAATTCCATTTATAAATAAATTCTTCTGCCATCTCATCTCCTACCAATTATAGCCCAGGAAGGAATTGCCTTATTTAAAAAAAAACAGCAACGAAACAAATTGGTGCAGCTAAATAATATATATTTTTTAAATCTGGTAATCTTAACCCTCCTAATTTATAATCCCAAGACAATTTATCCATGTAAATCCTAGACATTTTTCTTTTGTGTCCATTTATTTTGGAGGATACTGCAATATTTTGGATTTGGACTTCATGGAATGGCAAGTTTTTTTCATCATGAGCCATAACTGATGTTAATTTGGTCAACTGATGGTTGGCAAAAACAAGAACAAGATGGTTTGTACTTTTAAGATTGCATGGAGGAATTAATTAATGATTGTGGCTTCATTCTGATGGCAGCGTTCCCTCTAGACGTTCTTGATGCTTGATGGTTGGTGGGGGGGGGGGGGTGCAGGTGGTGGTTTGCCTGTCCTGGGTCCTGGGCTGTGTCCACTACCTTTCGGACAGCTTAATGCTCAGAGGTATTGGTGTCCCCACACCAGATCATGATGCAGTTGGTCAGCATACTTTCCACCCTACAGCTGTAGAAATTTTCCAGGGTTTCTGACGTCATACCAAACCTCCACAAACCCCTGAGGAAGTCGAGGCACTGGCATGCTTTCTTCACGATGCCATTAGTGTGTTGGGTCCAGGAAAGATTCTCCAAAATAGTGACTCCCAAGATGTTAAATCACCTCTAATGTTCATTGGATCGTACACCTCTTGATTTCCCTTCCTGAAGTTAACACACAGCTCCTTGGTTTTGGTAACATTGAGTACAAGGTTGTTGTTGGTGCACTATTCAGCCAAGTTATCAATCTCCCTCTTGTATGCTAACTCATCACCTTTCTTTATACAAGCTAGACAGAAGGTTATTCCATAATGGCTATCTGCTATTTTGTGGTTTAAGAACCTCATAAATTATTTTTTATAATTTAGATGTAGAGATCAGCAACAGGCCCTTTGGCCCCATGAACCCACGCAAATTAAATGCACTTATTAATCTGCAATCCTCGTATGTTTTGAAAAGTAGGAAGAAACTGGAGCATCCGGAGGAAACCCACACAGACAAAGGGAGAACACACATGCTCCTAATAGACAGTGCTGAGTTCGAACTTGAATCACTGGCGCTGTAATAGCATGGGACTGACTGCCACACTAACCGTGCCACTCTATCAAATCCATTAAGCATTCATGATTCAGTTAGTGAAATGGTGAATGTGTTCAAATTAAAGATTTTCAGAAACGTTCCAAAAAATACTACTTTAATGAACATTTCTGTTAATTGAATGGAAACTGACATTCAGAAATATTCCATCTTGATCCTTCATTGTGCATTTCTGTCTATTGCCTGAAAGTATAATGAATTCCCACATTATATACAGTGGACATGACTGATTAAACAGACATGAAAACTGTCAAAGTTTTTGAAACACACTGACCAGTCAGCATTTTATTGAACAAAAAAGTTAATGTTTTCAGCATTTGACTATTCCCCAAATGTTCAAGCATTTTCCTCTTTCTCCAAAGGTGATTGACCGTCTGTTTATCTCTACATCTATATTTTTAACCAAATTTGACAAGCTTTCAGTTTCTCTTTTCACACATTCATCTTCTGTTTAACAAGCTGCATTAATTTTATTATCAGCCCATCTACTTCACACTATAAACGATAACCATAAGAATCAGCTTCTATTTCATAAAGCTTTCCACCCGAGTTAAATATAAGAAACTAAGTACGATCACTCCAAATTCTACCTTTTATTTCACTTTCTGATAAGTGAGTATGTGTTTAAAGGATTCATGGTACAAAGAGTGAATTGTAAGTTGCAAACTGTACTGCTAATGTCACTAGAAATTGACTAGCTCATCTCAGCCAGGTCATGCAGATTTTAGTTCTGTCGCCATTAATCACCTAGTTACTTTGTTCCTTTGTAGATGTTGATATAGAGGGCTTTTTCTCAGCAGGGAATTATACATGTTCAACACTGACAAGGACAAAGAAGTAAAAAGGAACCAAGATTCAAAGATCACAAGGTTTTTCACCCTTGCCAGAATAATTCCTTACTAGACGTAATTAATTGGAGAGGCTCAACTTGAATCTGATATAAATAGCCCCAAATCTGATTGCAAATTTGTCTAATTCATTATCAAAGCAATAGGTTTGTCATAAGCAAATAGATGAATGTATCTGAACTCAGTGAAACACTACTGCAGGAGAATACCATATATTGTAGACACTGACATCATAATCTTACTAAGATACTATTCTTCCATGGTATTGCCCTTTAAGAAATTATTTTAAAGCATTGACTCTTACTTCTCTATCATGATTATATGCATGGTTCTTATTCTAGAAAATCACATTTTTCACCTAAAATACAATCGTCCCATATTTCTGATAATCCAAAATCAAAGACATAAGGAGTAGAGGTTACAGTGGTATGAAGGTTTGAAAAGATAAATTCAGTGTAACCAATTCACAGGCAGTAAAATCACCTACTTTTGAGTTTCATACCTGCTTCAGAAATTCAAACATGGCGAAAACTCTGTTTCAAAAACCACTTAGTGACTGAAAAGAAAATTAACGATTCGCTGCTGCAGATAACTGAAAATGACTGCAATTCCAACATCAGTGCCTCAGCGTGCACGTAAAATAATGGGCCAGCTAGTTGCTTTAAACACAATGTCCAGAAAAATATTGACTTACCTTTTGTGGATCCTCTGAAGTTAACATTGCTAAGTAAACTCCTGACTCCAGGGGGTGAGGCTACCTCTCCTTAATGCCATCATATAGGTGAGCTAGAAAACTCCTCCCTGGACAGCATGTGCATTTCCCCAGACTTTACAACATATCAAAGCTTTCAAGGATGGTGAATGCTTCAAAATGACCCTGATTCCTAGTATCATTCAAACTATTAACAAGAAACAATATAACCATTTTATAATATTTGTAACTGTTTTTGATAATTTTAAAAAATGCTTTAATATTTAAATAATATTAAAACAATTAAGTAATTTAAAATAAAGTAATTATTGTACTTTTCCTTAGAGAAATATAATGTGGAAACAGGCTCTTTGGCCCAACTTGCCCAGGTGACTAGTGTTAGGTCTGCTTTGTTCATGAATGAGTGAGACAAACACCAGACTGAGTCGAAATCAGGGTTCTTTGTTCTTTATTACCGGATTGTAACACTTGCGACTAACCATGTTAGTCGGAGAATGCATTCTGCCGTTATCAGCAAAATGGTGATTTTTTATACCCTTGGATATGTGCTTAGAACATCATCATATCATTACTTGTCCAATGACTAAAACTGTTGCTATCCTTTCCCTGCTAGCTTCCTGCCTCTCAATCCATCAATGTCTCTCTTATCTTGTAAGTACAAGGATGCATTCACATCTTGTTACAGCCCTGCACATTCCCATCTCATGATGTTTTACCTTACACTAGTCCCACCTGCCTGCATTTGGCCCATATTCCTCTCAATCCATCCAAATACATATCTGTTCAATTTTTCAAATACAATGTAATAGTACCTGCCACAACCACCTTTTCTGACAGTCAATTCCAGATAACCACTGGCCTCCGTGTAAAAAGGTTACCCTTCAGGTTCCTATTAAATTTCTCCTTGAGTGCAGATTAGCTACCACCCCTGACCTTACCCAGCTTTCCCCTTTCATTGAATAGAATAAAGTGACATTAAGTAACATATTAGGGGTCTCCAAAGAGGTCGATATTGACCCGGGGGGGGGGGTGCGATGGGGCTATCCAAGGGGTTAAAAATGCTAAGGGGTTGAAAGGGGGAGTCGATTGAACTTTTGGGCTGACTTCCCCACTCCTGCCGGGTCCCCCTCCATTTTGGGACCCTAGACTTAAGCCTACTCATCTTGATGGTTAATCTGCCACTGCTCTCCCCCTTACCAAAACCCATGTCCACTGCTTACTAATTTCCCCAACTCTTGGCAAATGACTCACTATGTTCACCCAATCTATTCCTCTCATAGTTTTATATGTACCTCAACCCTTCCTACCCTTCCCCTTTGCAGCTATTCTCCTTTCAATAGAACAAGTCCAATCTTCCTTTGTCTGGTTTTACATTTGTGAATTAAATGGGGAGTATTCCCAGTATAAGTGCTGAAGAACTCGGTATGTTTGTGTTCTGACCCTGGACTTCACTCAAACTGCTGGCGGAACCCTGCGAACAAGTTCATGAATTGTGCATTGGCATTGCAAAATTGTTGGCACTTTTCACCAGCCGTTTGCCATAGAACAGTTGACATATTCAAAACCATTTCTTTTTTTTCATTTAACCTTTACTTCCATATGCCACCATTACGTCTTCTGATGCTTCATGCCTTTATACTTTGCGATCCTGAGCCTGGTTAATTCTTGTAGCCAAACACGAATGGAAATATTTAAAACAAGCAACCAAGAAATTGAGGGTTTTCCACTTAGTGTTCTGAATTTTAATTCAGTTAAGAGATGGTGGAAGTAATTTCCCATGATATCCTTTGAGAAATGGCATTGAACAATATGAATGCACCAATTTAGGCAATTTTGTTGCAATGGAGGAAAATCACTCATAATTTAATCGTGACATTGTTGACCTGGAATGGTGGCCTGCTGACCTTGAGTGCAGAACAGAAGATAGGAACTATTTGTGAATATTCCTTATTCTCATGTTCAAAAACAAGATATCACTAGAAAATGATGATATTGCTTCCTGAACACTTTTGGTTTTATTTTATAGATGATGGGCCTGCTGATCACAAAAAAACCACCTTAAAATGTTCCTATCAAGTACTGTATTTTAGATATAACTTCTTTTTGCGATTTCCTGTCATATTTTAAGTCTACTTGAAGAATACAAAACCTTGAAGTGCAGTGTGTCATTGAAAATTCATTTTCTGCATTCGGACTTGGACTCCTCTGCTAATCTAGCTGCAGTCAGTAACGAACATGGTGAAAGGTTTCATCGGAGATTGGGATCATGGGAAAGTGGTGTCAGGACAACTGGAATCCATTAATGTTGGCCAACTATTGTTGAACACTGAAACAAGAGTCATCTGATGCTGAGTATAAATGAAAATCAGCGGCAAAACATTTTTGGGTCAGTTGAACTAACGCAAGGTGTCAGCATCATTATGCGATTAAACCTGCTAAATTCAATAAAGATTAATTTAATGTTTTTCCAACTCCCCATATCTGAAATTATCTTTGTGCTCAGCTTGAAATTGTCTAGCATAATACCCAATTTCTTTTCAGGTAGTAAACATTTTGTAAAAAAAATAGTTGTTCAATGTAACTTAAGTAGAAACTGTCAACCCTTAACCCTTCGGACTCTGTGTCTCTGTTTTCAGGGACTACCAGCAGTGCGTACACTCTGTATCCAGGACTGGTTTTACATTCAACGACCAGCTGGTTCGTACTGTAGTTTACCTATGGGCCCAGTCCGGAGTATCTTATGAAAGGTTAAATATAGTCGGAGTCCAAAGGGTTAATCCCAAGACAATTGCTTTCTCTAAAATATGTTCTGCATTCTCGAGTCAAGAATTAGGAAAACAATTAATTCAGTGCCAAAAATAAAAAAGGGGGAGTAGTTCTATTTCAAAACAGGATGAATATTCTATTTGGTGGGATAATAAATATTTTTGAGTATTTCAAATTGACCTGCAGTGTTTTTTTTCACTGATTTAGGATTGGTGAAAAGAATCATTATTACTGTCTACGTGTGTTGATTCATTCCTTACACTGCATTTAAATTGCCAGATCATTGCCAGTAGCAACTTAACATCAAGCAATGTAAACTAAATGGTACTTATGCTGTTTGAGATGGTGCTGATGTTCAAAGCAGGTGTCTTCACTTTGCACCTGCCTGGAGCCCCTTGGGAGTAGAACGCAGCCGTCATGGGCCAAGGAAATGAAAACTGAATCAGCCAGACCAGAATAGAACCTATCGTGTCCCTAAACTACTATAGACCTTCACGGGTTTGTAGGCAGGGCACTGATTTCCAGAAACCAGCTGTTCTTAACTGTTCATTCAAAAGCTTGCACGTAACTCAATTGCTCTTACATGAGTCCAATTGCCAGATAAAGAACAGGCAGCACAGAAACTAAATTTAGTTGATATGCCACATTTAGATACATAATTCAGAAATATATCATTTGGAGTAGTGCACAAGACAATATATAATTTTAATTATTCACCACCTAACCCTTTGCATTTGATTGACTGAAGACAAAAGAGACGACAGATGCTCGAATGTGGGGGAAAATAAACAGAAGGCTGGAACAGCTCGGGGGGGGGGGGGGGGGGGTGGGGTGGAAATCGAAGAGCACCTGCAGAGGAAATAGGCAAAAGTTGACATTTCAGATCGATACCCTGCATCAGGACTGTCAAGGGAAGAGGAACAAATGCCAGTGCATGATAGTTCAGAGAGGGTGAGGGGTGGTACAGAGGCAGATAGGTGAAACCAGATGGGGAGGGAATGATGGGCAGATGGAAACTGAGAGGGAGGGAAGGGAACAAAAGGAGAAGAAAGCGAGGTAGATAGATGAGCGAAGTGAGAAGAAAACATTGGGTCGTGTGTGATCTCAAATTGCGGATTGTAAACCTCGCTAGCAGAATCTGGGATGTTGTCCTTTCTTTTGCTGTTATTCCCTCTGACCTCTATCAATATTATCATTCAAATGCTTTGAACATTATTTTCACTTTTTGTTGGACCTGTGTTTAACAACATTTTATTTATCCAGACAAAAGAACCAAAAGAGTCAAAATTTATTGATGATATCAAAGGCAAATGTATTTTTGTGTGAGATTTATGTCTTAGTGGAAGTGGTGTCGAAATACTTCAATGCTGAGGAGGACATATGTTGGCCAACACATAAGGTCCTGCTAGGGGGTTTGCTGCAACAAATTTCTTGTTGTGCATGAGGCTACAATTGCTGTGTTGGAAGGAGGTCTGGCTTGGGGGATGATGATGGTGAGTTCATATGTCATTTATGGGAACTTTGGGATTTGAAAGTTCAAGTCAGGATGTCAATCATGAGGAGATTAGGACCTCATGATTTCATTCAGGATGTCAGTGTTTGGAGTTCGATGTGTATAACTGGTGGTATATTTGTCTGCTGTGTTTTGTAGTGATAGGAGTTATGGACACGGGGTCATGACGATGAAAATGCAATGGCAACAGGAGTTGGATAGTCAAAGAAGAAGCTGCATTGTTGGTCCCTTTGAGTTGGTAGATGGTAGCTCCCAGTGCTGCCTGCCACAAACTCTCACTGACTGAACCTTGTGTTGGTTCTGAAGTTATGATTTTGTATAAGTGGCTCATGCTGTTTATGGTACATGCAGACACAAGGGAAATTTGTAGAAATCACATTCAGACATAGGTTCCATGCCATTAGATGAAATTAACCATGTTTTTCTGTTCCTGGTATTAGTGCATTACAATATATGTATATAGGACACAGAAATTAAATCATGAGCTTCGAGATTATTGCAGCAAATCAGTGATCATTGTTCAGATGAAATTCTACCCCACTGGACTTATAAACCACTCTGTACAGTATAATTTCTAGGCCAGTGCAGCAGGAAACAAATATAAGAGCTTTGCTGAACACTCAAATGTCATCTGTTGTAATCCTTGAAATTTATCCGGCTTTACCTGCAAATCTGGAAATTTACTGCAGAAGGAACTTTTTCTGATGATGCACATTCCAGCAATTTGTTACATTCATTGCTACTGAGGGGCCCAGGTTAATGTTTGGTTATTGTGATTAGTTGTTTTACGATCATTTTTCTCAAAGTGTTTAGATAGAGACTAATTAATGGTTGTCCATGTGTAATTAATATGTTTAGCAGAGATAAGGGTCTGTGATATCAATGTACAGATTTTATACAATGATGTAATACCAAATGGAATATGAATACATATTATTTAACTCAATGCCATATCAAAAACTTCATAATACAACAGAATTAGAATGAACATCACTCTTGAAATATAAAAATTGTTCTTTCTGAAAATTACTCCAACTTTTAGATTTTTCCAGAAGGATCATGATTAGATTGCAATAATCTAACATATAAATATTTTACAGTTCTGTATTCACAATTCTTCTTCGGCTTGGCTTCGCAGACGAAGATTTACAAAATCCTTCCCTGCACAACAACTTGGCCAGCAAGGGCAGTAACCATTTTATCCCTTACTGTTATTGAGCTTGAATTTTGGGATACTGGGCTGCATTTCGAGTTGGTCTTCAATCAATATTTTAAGGAGATATATGGGCAGCAAGTCTTGCATGGAAACATTAATAATGTTAGACAAACACAGTCTGAAGGGCTGATGGGTGAAAGGCTTTGTTAGAAATGGCTGATTGTAAAAATAGCTTGCCTTCTTGTATACAGTGCTCTTCAACACATCTACTATGATGGCCTTCCCCATTATTGAAACGAGAAAGGCATCTTTTATAATATAGTTCTGCTAAGAAGCTATTGTGTTAAAAAGCCTGGTGTGTTAGCATTAATTATGTTTTTATATTGGTCGACAATGCATTCTTGCACAGACACCTAATGAAATACTGCTTTATCCAAATATCAAACATTTTTTTTGTGGTGCTTGGTTAAGTGTATTTATTTGTGATGTGCTAGATTTATTAGCTGATACCTGCAATTATTTTCAGTAAGATATAATTCAGTTGTCAGAATCCAGCTCAGTCAGAAGATTAAAATTGTGTGAGGTGCTTCACCACTGAGCAAAAACAATGGGGGTTTCAAGAAGTAATCACGTCTCTGTGAAAAAAATGGGATTAATTAGTGCTGTACATGAACAGGCAGCACGCTCATTAAAACCTTGTGCGGTACCTCTTGATAAACTGCCACTTTAAGTGCTGGCATTAATGTGATGAGACAAAGACTTTATTTCACACTCATTGCTGATTATATCTTACTTAAAGCCACTTAAATTGACTCTCAAAGGTTCTTTTGAATGCAAAGATTCAAATTATCTCCGGAAATCACCAGGACATTGAAGCTCACCATTTCTGATAAAAATGCAGCCAATCAACATTAGATCAAAACATTAGTGACAGGCCTTGATTAACTCTTACAGATCTACATAAGATTTTTATTCTGCATTGAATCATTGCATTATATTGACAATGTATATTTTCTTGCTTTAACCTGACAGATTAAATTGCAGATTCCTCATGAAAAGGATTGGTCAAACACTGATTTTTTGACAAGCTCTAAGAAGAGGTACAAGGACTGCCTAAAGAAATCTCTTGGTGCCTGCCACATTGACCACCGCCAGTGGGCTGATATCGCCTCAAACCGTGCATCTTGGCGCCTCACAGTTTGGCGGGCAGCAACCTCCTTTGAAGAAGACCGCAGAGCCTACCTCACTGACAAAAGGCAAAGGAGGAAAAACCCAACCCCAACCAACCAATTTTCCCCTGCAGCCGCTGCAACCGTGTCTGCCTGTCCCGCATCGGACTTGTCAGCCACAAACGAGCCTGCAGCTGACGTGGACTTTTACCCCCTCCATAAATCTTCGTCCGCGAAGCCAAGCCAAAGAAAAAAGAAGAGAAACTTTCTATGAATTGAATGAAAAATGTCACTGTCTCATAAACCTTTATTTGTCACATGTTAAATCATTTCCAATTTTACAGATTTAATATCCTTCAGCCAGTTTCCATTTTACAGTGTTTTAGCGAAAATGAAGACATAAGGGATTAAAAATATAAAGATAAGAAACTTTATGGAGTCATTTTTCACATGATGAAATCTATATAGTTTGCATTAAGTTCTGGCTACCACATCGAACATTCATGGTGTGTTTGGAGGACCCCTGTCCCATACGTTTAACATTTGACTATTAATATGTAGCTTGGCTGAATGCTTCATTATTTCATAAAATGAAATTCATCTTAAATTATGAGTGTGTGTAATACTTCAGAATTAGAATTTATCGTCATTAACATGTCATGAAAGTCATTGTTTTGCGGCACCATTTCAGTGCTCTAAAATTACATTTAAAATTAAATGCATTTGTGCAAAAATAGGAGAAAGAGAGGTATTGTCCATGATTCATTCAGAAATCGGATGGCAGAGGGGAAGAAACTGTCCTTGTGCCACTGGCTGTTCGTTTTCATGATCCTGAATCTCTTTCCTGACGGTAGCAATGTGAAGAGGGCACGGCCTGGCTAGTGAGGGTGCATGAGGAAAGAAGCTGCTTTCTTCAGACATCTCTTACAGATGTTCTTGATGGAGTGGAGACTGATGCCCATGATAGTGCTGGCTGAGTTCACAACTCTGTAGTCTTTTTTCCTGTCCTGCGGATTGGCATCTCCATACCAGACAGTGATGCAACCAGTCAGAATGCTCGTCACAGTACACCTGTAGAAATTTGCGAGTCTTTGGTGACATCCCACATCTCCTCAAACTCCTCCATGAATTGCATGAACATAGAGGCCCCAAGAGATATCTTCAGAGATCCTAAATTTGGTTCAAATTCATGTCAATTGGACTAACGTTTTGGAAGCAGGCTCCAAATGGTATCTTAAATACATCTGACCAAAAAGGGATTTCATATTAAACATTGATATCTTATTACATCAGCATTGACGCCAGAACAAATATTAGAGGGGGCATTAGCGTGTTGGGGGGGATGCACAGTGCAACCCTCACAAACTCCCTTAGCGGGGTGGGGGTGGGGTTAGGGTGCTGCTACCATCATCTGCCCGTCCGATGTAGGTGCCGAGAGAGCTGCTTTTATGGCGTCAAGCGTTATTACCCGCTAGTGATGCTTGACACACACATGTAATGCTGGTGGGGGTGGGTCTAACGGCAAGCGATGGCTGTGACCATATTGGGCGGATGCCCCCCTTTGACACCAACCCTCTGTATTACATGGAAGATTAAAAGTGGCAGAATGTACAAGGATGAACATTACTGAGATTGGATGTGGTTCTTTCTATCTCTATTTACCTATAATTTTCTCCTATTTTGAACAATATCTCAATAGTATTTTTTGGCTGAAATTCCTGAAATCTGTACATATTTATGAACTAATATGTTGATTGCTGTTAGTTAAAGATATACACATTCAATGATTTCAAGCAATATTCAAATATTCAATATGTTTGTGAAACCTCAAATAGTGACTTAGACAAAAAGAAATCCCAGCATTAGAAATAGGAGCTGTGAACAGATGATTGTAATAATTCAGAATTTCTATTCTTCCTTTAAAAAATACTCAAACAGCAAGTCTGGGAGGAAATTATTAGATCAACCAATAGGGCAATTCCTCTCATTGTTCTAAACTGAATGGACAGAGACCAGAAGATTACATGATAATCAAAAGGCAGTCAATAACCTGCACCTTTATATCACCTTGCCGAAGGAATTTTACACTCTTTGGAAATTGACATATACTGTATCTTCTTATTTCAATAAAAATATTGCAGCTTTATTAAAATGGAGCATTGCTGTGATAGCAACAATGGAAAATTGCTTTTATGCTTACACAATGGCAAGGCAGATACGACCGTTTTAATTCCGAATAGCTAACTTCTGAACCTCCATACATAGAGTGTGTATTAGTAACACATCATGAATTAATTCAAACTAATCTAATGTAATAGATAACTGCCTAGAAAATTGACTGAGTCATGCTGCTTTTTAAGTATTGGATGTATCAAAATTGATTTCTCTCAGAATGGAACACGATTACAATGGTTCTGGTTTGAATTGTGGCAGTCCAGAAATCTGACGGGCACCAAAAATAATTATGATTTTGATGATAATGCCTTTTCAGTGTAAGATGAACACATAATGACACCATTCTCCTTTCAATATTTCTTTCAAGCATGCCAGGAGAAATTAGCCTGCATGGTTCCTAACCCACTGGTAATTGATGTGAAACTTTCTCAACAAGAGTGTGATCTTAAAGGGGGCTCTCTGGGGGATGATTTGGGAAGGTTCAATTCAATTCATTTATTTACTTGCTCTCTTTCAGATTCCCACTATCTACCCACCCGTGGCTAAAATCATGATCTCCCACCAACTCCACTTCACAATTATTTCACGATTCCTAAACTCAGATCATTAGTTCATCCATTAATTTCTCAAGTCCTGATCCCCTGTGCGAGACTTTTTCGAAAAGAAAAGGGATTTATTGCTTGAAGCATAAAATACAGCCTTGTAGATAAACCTGATCCATTACAAATTACTGTTAATGAAAACATATTCTACCCATTATGTGGAGATGATAAAGATAATAATGATAATGAGTTTATTGTCATACACAAAGTACAATGTACATATATGCCCGAAATTTTCATTTGAAAATTAAAATTAAGATTCAAGATTCAATTTATTGTCATTGTAATAAAACAATGTCACAATTATTTTTGCCCCCTATAAGGCAGACAGATTTCCCATTGCCAGAATTTGCCTGAAGCGCCTCTTACAGTCAGAGAAAAAGAAGCAAAAGAGAATCCCCCCAGAGTCACTGAGTTTCCGTAGATTCGCCTCCAGTGCTCCTGCAGTCTCCACAGCCACACAGAGTCCAGTCCAAAGCATTGGTAACCCGAGCTCCAGATCCAAACATCCGACACAGTCAGGAACCCTTCAGTGCCTCCTTGCATCCCGGTTCCAATATCTGGTACCCTTTCAACCAGTTTCGAACCAGCAGTCCGCAGCCTGACGCGAGTCTCCCGACAGCTGTCTCCAGCAGCCCATAGCCTCCATGGGTTCCTCACCTTGTTTCCAGCAGCCCGCCACATGCATTGGTCTTTCAGCCGCAGAGCTCCTTCATTGGTCCACCGCTGTGGTCACCGTCCTGTGGATCATCTCCGGCATTTATAAAGAAAAAATGTACAAGTAAACAAATTGAATTGAATTAAAATATACAATAAATATGTAAAATAGGTAATAAATATTCACAGTAAATTAAAATTAATCTTCCTGCAAAAAAAGGGACTTGATATAATGCATATAGCACATGATCAATGAAGCAAGGAGAGACTCGAGAGTCCGATAGCTATTGGAAAGAAACTGTTCCTGAATTGAGATGTGATGGTTTTCAGGCTTCCGTACCTTCTGCCCGAAGGAGGCAGCGAGAAGAGGTTGTGATCAGAGTGATGAGCGGCCTTTTGGGATATTGGCTGTCTTCTCCAGGCAGTACCTCACATAAATGTCTGCAATGGATGGGAGTTCAGAGCTTGTGATGGACCTGGCTATGTTTACTACCTTCTGCAGCCTTCTTTGTTCCTGGGCACTTGTCTTGCAAAACCATGCAACCATTCGGTATATTCTCTACAGGGCAGCTGTAGATGTTTGATTGAGGAGGTTTGGCATATTGACAGATAGTGTCTCCTTAGAAAGCAGAAAGGCTGGTGCGACTTCTTCCTGGTTACCTCAGTGCGCTGGCTCCAAGATGAGGGGTTATTTCCTCATTAACTAATGTAGCAAGTTATCTTCATTTGTCAGAATGTTTTGTTTGAATGTACAATTTAATTCTTAAGCAGACAAGGTGTGTTGAAGTGAATCAGATGTACCACGAATGGCTAATAAGCCTGAGGCCTCTTTCATTTCTAAATAATCCATCTGCTTTAGTGAGACATACTTAACATCATCCTTCATTGCATAATTCACATTTTTCCTGAAAATTAAACATTAAATAATTTCTTTCTTACTTCAATGTAATTTGTTCTATTGCATTTGCTCATGACAGATGTCTGAATTAACGTAGGTGTGAATTCCCTTATCATTAGCTCCATGAATATGTTAACATTTATGTAGCACAGGGTAGCGTTTCACCAGTTTTCAGCAACTCCCTCTTCTGGTTTAATTCTATTTCTTTGTTACAGTTGTTTGGCGTGTACTGCGCTTCGCTATTGCCAGTGGGTAACATCTTATTTCCTAGGTGTTATGCAGTTTGTGATTGCTACTCTCTTCTTTATACTCATTGTCTTGATCAAGCCTTTTCCATATTTTTTATGTATAATACTGTTTCCTGACAAGATTTGCTAATTTGCTTGGTTATATCAATCTGAGAATAAAATGAAGGCCTGTATTTTCGGCTGCAGTGTAACTCCATTCTCCCGTGTTTTACTGTTTATTTTCTTCACCAGTTGCTTTAGCATTAAAAGACTTGTTAGTGTAACACTTTCCCTTACATGTGAAATTTGGTTTTGCCCTGGGCTTGCTAAATCACAAGATAATGAGAGATGGGTGATGTCTATCAGCCCATTTTAATTCATCCATCGAGAGAGATCCTAACATTAGCTGACAGCAGCATACGGATCTGAAATGATGATGAGTTCTTACCATTCGCTGCTTCAATTAATAGACTAGGTTTAAAATGTCTAAGTGTGCTTTCTTTTTAGCTCCTTTTTTAGTTTTTCTTTTTAAAAAAAAGGTTAAAAATTTCTTACTCAGTTATTTAGTTAATTAGGTTGTTTGTTCTTTTAGGTCTTCGGTGGGGGCTCTGAACCCCACTTGTATTTGTACAATCAGTTTGGATATGTGTTTAGGGGCAAGGGTGGGGGGGGGGGGGAGGAGGAAACACAGTCTTTGGACATTCCATGAATGTTGAAAAAGATTGTATTGATTGTTGAAATTGAGTCTGAAAAATCAAAAGAAAATATTTAAAAAAAATTCTAAGCACTTCATAATCTCAGAAAACTCACAATAAAAATAAAATATCCTATTTCTGCAGTTTCCAGATTTTCCAAATATTACTCAGGTCTTGCATAAAAATATAGCGGTGTGACTTGTAATGAGTGCTGCTTTTGTTCCTTACTCAACAGTCATGCTTGCAACTATTTTTAAGTGGTGTTTTCTTATGACCTCTTCCAAGTTATATACTATATATTTTGACTATACTCTTGATTATATCCATGTATTGGTTCCACTGAGTGTCCAAGGTATCCCCAGTTTGATCTTCAGCCATTTAACTTCCATTCATCTAGCTGGTTTTTCCTTCTTTTCTATATGAATTTAAACATGTATTGTCTTATTTTGCCCACCCATCCTACCTATTAAACTCATGCATTTAATATCTTCCAGTGCCTATTCTAATTTCGTATCCACCACAGAGATGATCATTTATATCAAGGTTTCTGAGCTTTGTCTTTCAGTACAGAACTCAGCACCTCATCCAACATAATTGCTCAAAGTCAGACTTTGGCCAGTTTGTTGTTCATTTTCAGAATTCTCCAAGTTGTGAGTTTAAATAATAGTCTTTATTTACAACTATTTGGGACTTTATCAAATTCTTTTCAAATCACAGGAGGAGGAGTGGTATTGTTGTCCTCTAATTTTGAGTTCGTCTCTTTTCTGTAGCCATTTGATTAAGGAGTGTTCAGTTAGAGGTCGCCACTGACTTTCTGAGAATGTTGCTTATCACCAAGAATAGACTCTGGCAAGAATTTATTCCAACTTCATGTACGTGCAAATTATGATTCTGGGAAATGAAAGCTGATCTTGCAGGAATTCTAAGGAATAAAATTATTCATGCTCCAATTTCCACTGTAACATTTTCATGGAGGAATGTAATGTTGTAGGAGGTTCCTAATCTCAATTCAGGCAGAATTTTAAAATCTAACAAAAGTAAAAGGAGGAACATTTTTATTTACAAATGGTGTTATAATCTGAAATGTACCGACAAAAAGAATGGGGGGGGGGAGGGGGGGGGAAGATTCAATAACAATGTTGAAAATAAATATTTACGGGATTATGGGAAAATGTAACAAGTCTTTCCAAGAAATCCCAGTTGCTAACATGGGCCAAATTACCTCATGTGTATTTCAGTTGTTCGATGAAAAATATGTCTGCACTGATGCATCCAGTCTTTTCCCATGTAACCCCATTCATTATTGTGTGACTTCTTTGCCACCAGATTGGAAGAATTTCAGTATTTGTGTGCAGACCTTCTTATTCCATGCCATATTTTTGGAATGATATTGTGATTTAATATTTACTGCAGTCTGCAATTATTGCTTCTTTGATTATGAATGATTGACAATGGGAATTTTATTGGAAGGAAGAGATTTAAAGGCAGAGGATCTTCTTTTGTGCATCAGTGTACTTCGATTTCTATGCTGATCCAGACAATAGAGCTCCATTAACATATGCATTTTATATATTTCAAGGAAATCTTTCAACCTAAAGAAGTTGATAAATCAGATTGAAAGTCTACTTGTAAAGAAATACAGTGGAAGAATGTTAAGTTTAATTTATGTGCAAAAATCTGCGTTGCAACTTGATTTTATAGAAAAAAAACGATAATATATTTAAGTGGAAGGAATCCTAACAATTAGCTCATCAAAGAATGTAATTGAGGGAATAATCCTAATTGTCACCGTTCCAAAGAAGGGCATCTTGGTGCGTGAAGGCCAGTCCAACTATTGCAGTCAAATAAACTTCAACAAAGATTATAACACAAAATATAAAAACACATACAAAAATGTTTATATAAAACAGAAAAGAGTGTACAAAATAATCACAAGTCCCCAAGGAGATGAAAATGAAGAGAATTAACAATAGGTAGTAGAAGAATGGACAGGGCTGTTAACAAGTATTTTTATCTCAATCTTCACGGGCCTTAGTTGTATCTGTCCCCAAGAAGAGTGTGGTATCATGCCTAAATGACTACTAGTAGTACTCGTATCCTCAGTGATGAGGCTGATGTTGAAACAGATCAGCTCCTGTCTGAGAGGTGACATTGGATCCGTCCAAATTTGCCTCCCACAGCAAGAGGTCTGTGGCAGATGCCATCACATGGGCTCTACAGAAAATCCTGAAGCACCTGGACACAAGAGATGCATACATCAGGATGGTCTTTGTCGACTACAGTTCAGCAGTCAACGCCATTATCCCCTCAAAACTGATCAGCAAACTCCAAGACCCCGACTTCAATACCACTCTGTGGTATTTCCTAATATTCAAACCACAATCTGTGAGGATTGGTAAGAACACTTTCACAATCCAGATCAGTTCCAAAGCACCACAGCCCTTGCTGTACTCACTTTACACCTATGACTGTGTGGCTTGGTATGACAATAACACGATCTGCAAATCTGTTGATGATACCACAGTAATGATTTGTATAAAAAGGGGAAATGCGTCAGCACTCAGGGTGGAGATTCAATGGTGTACTAACAACAACCTCACACTCAATGTCTCCAAAACCAAGGAGATGATTGTTAACTTTAGGAGGGGGAAACCAGAGGTGTACGATCCAGTGATCATTGGGGGATCAGAGATGGAGAGGGTGAGGAAATTTAAATTCTTGGGAGTCACTATCTCGAAGGAGCTTTCCTGGACACAACACATGAATGTTGTCGTGAAGAAAGCACGCCAGCGGCTCTACTTCCTCAAGAATTTGCGGAGATTTGGCATGCCATTGAAAATCTTGGCTAACTTCTACAGAGGTGTATTGGGAAGTGTGCTGACTGGCTGTACCATGGTCTGGTATAGAGGCATCAATACCTCTGAGTGGAAAGCCTTGCAAAAGGTAGTGATTGAAGTCCAGGCAAAACCCTCCCCACCATCAAGACAATCTGCTTGGAACACAGTCATTGGAGAGCAGCAGCAATCATCAAGGATCCACCCCACTTAGCACACATGCTGTTCCTACTGCTGCCATCAGGAAAGAGATACAGGTACCACAAGACTTGTAACACCAGGTTCAGGAACAGTTGCTACCCCTCCACCAACAGAGTCCTAAATAACAAATTCAATCGGAGACTCATTTAGGTCTCTTATTTTGCAGATTATTTATTATTGAATATTTAGTTTCTGTGCTGTACAGTTCGTTTATATTTTTTGCTTTGTTTACATTTCTCTTCTTTGTCTACGTAGATTTTCTTGAGTACACTGGCATTACCAATAAGTGTGTGATGTCATGGATGTACTCTGATAATAAATCCGAACTTTAAACTTTTGAACTTTGAAGACACAGGTAATGTGCCAAAGATTGATGTTGAAGAGGCAATGGGAGATGAAGACCTCAATGTAATGGGAGATGAAGACCTCAATGTAATTGCTATCATTAAAGAGGTAGTGCTGGGCAAACTAGTGTGCCTGAAGGTAGATAAATCCCCTGATCCTGATGGATTAGTGTACTGTGAAACTGTAGTAGATACATCTGCCGTCATTTTCTCAAATCCTCT